>NC_092264.1:9489937-9514937 GCF_036320965.1 Panulirus ornatus
GAAAAAGAAGAAGAAGAAGAAGAAGAAGAAGAAGAAGAAGAAGAAGAAGAAGAAGAAGAAGAAGAAGAAGAAGAAGAAGAAGAAGAAGAAGAAGAAGAAGAAGAAGAAGAAGAAGAAGAAGAAGAAGAAGAAGAAGAAGAAGAAGAAGAAGAAGAAGAAGAAGAAGAAGAAGAAGAAGAAGAAAAGAAGAAGAAGAAGAAGAAGAAGAAGAAGAAGAAGAAACAGGAGGAGAAGGAGCAGAGGAGGATGTGGAGGAGGAAGAAGAAGGAAGAGGAAGAAGAAGAGAAGAAATCATGAATTCGTGACGTCACTACATCACCCACTTAACACCTGGTGTACTTAAATACATGTAATTACTGTAATTACATGTAATTGGACTGTCCAGGCCTCATCTTTTGAACTTGTGTGATTACATATATATATATATATGTAATTACTGTAATTACATGCAATTGTACTGTCCAGGCCTCATCTTTTGAACTTGTGTGATAACATATATACATATGTAATTACTGTAATTACATGTAATTGTACTGTCCAGGTCTCATCTTTTGAACTTATGTGATTACATATATACATATAATTACTGTAATTACATGTAATTGTGCTGTCCAGGCCTCACCTTTTGAACTTGTGATTACATATATACATGTAATTACTGTAATTACATGTAATTGTACTGTCCAGGCCTCACCTTTTGAACTTGTGATTACATATATACATGTAATTACTGTAATTACATGTAATTGTACTGTCCAGGCCTCATCTTTTGAACTTGTGTGATTACATATATACATGTAATTACTGTAATTACATGTAATTGTACTGTCCAGGCCTCACCTTTTGAACTTGTGTAATTACATTGTTTGTAATCATGTGTGTGTACCGTGTGCGTTATGATACATCTTTGTACACATCTGCATCCTGTGTGTGTGTGTGTGTGTGTGTGTCTGTGTGATTACCATTTGTCTATACTGGGGAGAGAGAGAGAGAGAGAGAGAGAGAGAGAGAGAGAGAGAGAGAGAGAGAGAGAGACCATCAGGTCTTGTGTTATCTGTCCTTCCCATGTACTGTCCTCCAGCAGATAACCTGGTCATAGACCATCAGGTCTTGTGTTATCTGTCCTTCCCATGTACTGTCCTCCAGCAGATAACCTGGTCATAGACCATCAGGTCTTGTGTTATCTGTCCTTCCCATGTACTGTCCTCCAGCAGATAACCTGGTCATAGACCATCAGGTCTTGTGTTATCTGTCCTTCCCATGTCCTGTCCTCCAGCAGATAACCTGGTCATAGACCATCAGGTCTTGTGTTATCTGTCACTTCCCATGTACTGTCCTCCAGCAGATAACCTGGTCATAGACCATCAGGTTCTTGTGTTAGTCCTGTCACTTCCCATGTACTGTCCTCCAGCAGATAACCTGTCATAGACCATCAGGGTACTTGGGTATCTCTGTCACTTCCCATGTACTGTCCTCCAGCAGATATACCTGGCATAGTCCATCAGGTCTTGTGTTAGTCTGTCCCTTCCCATGTACTGTCCTGCCCAGCAGATAACCTGGTCATAGACCATCAGGTCTTGTGTTATCTGTCCTTCCCATGTACTGTCCTCCAGCAGATAACCTGGTCATAGACCATCAGGTCTTGTGTTATCTGTCCTTCCCATGTACTGTCCTCCAGCAGATAACCTGGTCATAGACCATCAGGTCTTGTGTTATCTGTCCTTCCCATGTACTGTCCTCCAGCAGATAACCTGGTCATAGACCATCAGGTCTTGTGTTATCTGTCCTTCCCATGTACTGTCCTCCAGCAGATAACCTGGTCATAGACCATCAGGTCTTGTGTTATCTGTCCTTCCCATGTACTGTCCTCCAGCAGATAACCTGGTCATAGACCATCAGGTCTTGTGTTATCTGTCCTTCCCATGTACTGTCCTCCAGCAGATAACCTGGTCATAGACCATCAGGTCTTGTGTTATCTGTCCTTCCCATGTACTGTCCTCCAGCAGATAACCTGGTCATAGACCATCAGGTCTTGTGTTATCTGTCCTTCCCATGTACTGTCCTCCAGCAGATAACCTGGTCATAGACCATCAGGTCTTGTGTTATCTGTCCTTCCCATGTACTGTCCTCCAGCAGATAACCTGGTCATAGACCATCAGGTCTTGTGTTATCTGTCCTTCCCATGTACTGTCCTCCAGCAGATAACCTGGTCATAGACCATCAGGTCTTGTGTTATCTGTCCTTCCCATGTACTGTCCTCCAGCAGATAACCTGGTCATAGACCATCAGGTCTTGTGTTATCTGTCCTTCCCATGTACTGTCCTCCAGCAGATAACCTGGTCATAGACCATCAGGTCTTGTGTTATCTGTCCTTCCCATGTACTGTCCTCCAGCAGATAACCTGGTCATAGACCATCAGGTCTTGTGTTATCTGTCCTTCCCATGTACTGTCCTCCAGCAGATAACCTGGTCATAGACCATCAGGTCTTGTGTTATCTGTCCTTCCCATGTACTGTCCTCCAGCAGATAACCTGGTCATAGACCATCAGGTCTTGTGTTATCTGTCCTTCCCATGTACTGTCCTCCAGCAGATAACCTGGTCATAGACCATCAGGTCTTGTGTTATCTGTCCTTCCCATGTACTGTCCTCCAGCAGATAACCTGGTCATAGACCATCAGGTCTTGTGTTATCTGTCCTTCCCATGTACTGTCCTCCAGCAGATAACCTGGTCATAGACCATCAGGTCTTGTGTTATCTGTCCTTCCCATGTACTGTCCTCCAGCAGATAACCTGGTCATAGACCATCAGGTCTTGTGTTATCTGTCCTTCCCATGTACTGTCCTCCAGCAGATAACCTGGTCATAGACCATCAGGTCTTGTGTTATCTGTCCTTCCCATGTACTGTCCTCCAGCAGATAACCTGGTCATAGACCATCAGGTCTTGTGTTATCTGTCCTTCCCATGTACTGTCCTCCAGCAGATAACCTGGTCATAGACCATCAGGTCTTGTGTTATCTGTCCTTCCCATGTACTGTCCTCCAGCAGATAACCTGGTCATAGACCATCAGGTCTTGTGTTATCTGTCCTTCCCATGTACTGTCCTCCAGCAGATAACCTGGTCATAGACCATCAGGTCTTGTGTTATCTGTCCTTCCCATGTACTGTCCTCCAGCAGATAACCTGGTCATAGACCATCAGGTCTTGTGTTATCTGTCCTTCCCATGTACTGTCCTCCAGCAGATAACCTGGTCATAGACCATCAGGTCTTGTGTTATCTGTCCTTCCCATGTACTGTCCTCCAGCAGATAACCTGGTCATAGACCATCAGGTCTTGTGTTATCTGTCCTTCCCATGTACTGTCCTCCAGCAGATAACCTGGTCATAGACCATCAGGTCTTGTGTTATCTGTCCTTCCCATGTACTGTCCTCCAGCAGATAACCTGGTCATAGACCATCAGGTCTTGTGTTATCTGTCCTTCCCATGTACTGTCCTACAGCAGATAACCTGGTCATAGACCATCAGGTCTTGTGTTATCTGTCCTTCCCATGTACTGTCCTCCAGCAGATAACCTGGTCATAGACCATCAGGTCTTGTGTTATCTGTCCTTCCCATGTACTGTCCTCCAGCAGATAACCTGGTCATAGACCATCAGGTCTTGTGTTATCTGTCCTTCCCATGTACTGTCCTCCAGCAGATAACCTGGTCATAGACCATCAGGTCTTGTGTTATCTGTCCTTCCCATGTACTGTCCTCCAGCAGATAACCTGGTCATAGACCATCAGGTCTTGTGTTATCTGTCCTTCCCATGTACTGTCCTCCAGCAGATAACCTGGTCATAGACCATCAGGTCTTGTGTTATCTGTCCTTCCCATGTACTGTCCTCCAGCAGATAACCTGGTCATAGACCATCAGGTCTTGTGTTACCCCACAAAAACTCTACTCTCCCATGATGCTCCCCTCTTCCTCTCCCCTCCCCACCCATCTCTCCCATCACCTTAAACCCCCCTTTCCCCTCCTTCCCGAGTGCAGAAGAGGACCATACATCACACGGGCCCGGCAGTACTTGCACTCTCCTTAATACGAAATGTAAAAGGGAAATAAAACTGGGCCCAGGTACTCCAGCTGGGTAATACACACATGAGCCTTCCTGGGGAGGTTATGAATAGATGGGGGTGAAAGTTTAGCATTAGGTGGGGGTGAAAGTTTAGCATTAGGTGGGGTGAAAGGTTATCATTAGGTGGGGGTGAAAGTTTAGCATTAGGTGGGGGTGAAAGTTTAGCATTAGGTGGGGGTGAAAGTTTAGCATTAGGTGGGGGTGAAAGGTTAGCATTAGGTGGGGGTGAAAGGTTAGTCATTAGGTGGGGGTGAAAGTTTAGCATTAGGTGGGGTGAAAGTTTAGCATTAGGTGGGGTGAAAGTTTAGCATTAGGTGGGGGTGAAAGTTTAGCATTAGGTGGGGGTGAAAGTTTAGCATTAGGTGGGGTGAAAGTTTAGCATTAGGTGGGGGTGAAAGTTTAGCATTAGGTGGGGTGAAAGTTTAGCATTAGGTGGGGGTGAAAGTTTAGCATTAGGTGGGGGTGAAAGTTTAGCATTAGGTGGGGTGAAAGTTTAGCATTAGGTGGGGGTGAAAGTTTAGCATTAGGTGGGGTGAAAGTTTAGCATTAGGTGGGGGTGAAAGTTTAGCATTAGGTGGGGGTGAAAGTTTAGCATTAGGTGGGGTGAAAGTTTAGCATTAGGTGGGGGTGAAAGTTTAGCATTAGGTGGGGTGAAAGTTTAGCATTAGGTGGGGGTGAAAGTTTAGCATTAGGTGGGGGGGAAAGTTTAGCATTAGGTGGGGGTGAAAGTTTAGCATTAGGTGGGGGTGAAAGTTTAGCATTAGGTGGGGGTGAAAGTTTAGCATTAGGTGGGGGTGAAAGTTTAGCATTAGGTGGGGTGAAAGTTTAGCATTAGGTGGGGGTGAAAGTTTAGCATTAGGTGGGGGTGAAAGTTTAGCATTAGGTGGGGGTGAAAGTTTAGCATTAGGTGGGGGTGAAAGTTTAGCATTAGGTGGGGGTGAAAGTTTAGCATTAGGTGGGGGTGAAAGTTTAGCATTAGGTGGGGGTGAAAGTTTAGCATTAGGTGGGGTGAAAGTTTAGCATTAGGTGGGGGTGAAAGTTTAGCATTAGGTGGGGTGAAAGTTAGCATTAGGTGGGGGTGAAAGTTTAGCATTAGGTGGGGTGAAAGTTTAGCATTAGGTGGGGGTGAAAGTTTAGCATTAGGTGGGGGTGAAAGTTTATCATTAGGTGGGGGTGAAAGGTTATCATTAGGTGGGGTGAAAGGTTATCATTAGGTGGGGGTGAAAGTTTAGCATTAGGTGGGGGTGGAAGTTTAGCATTAGGTGGGGAGAAAGGTTATCATTAGGTGGGGTGAAAGTTTAGCATTAGGTGGGGGTGAAAGTTTAGCATTAGGTGGGGTGAAAGGTTATCATTAGGTGGGGTGAAAGGTTATCATTAGGTGGGGGTGAAAGTTTAGCATTAGGTGGGGTGAAAGGTTATCATTAGGTGGGGTGAAAGGTTATCATTAGGTGGGGGTGAAAGTTTAGCATTAGGTGGGGGTGAAAGGTTAGCATTAGGTGGGTAGAAAGGTTATCATTAGGTGGGGGTGAAAGTTTAGCATTAGGTGGGGGTGAAAGTTTAGCATTAGGTGGGAGTGAAAGGTTATCATTAGGTGGGGGTGAAAGGTTATTCATTAGGTGGGGGTGAAAGGTTTAGCATTAGGTGGGGTGAAAAGTTTAGCATTAGGTGGGGGTTAAAGGTTGATCATTAGGTGGGGGTGTGAAAGGTTATCATTAGGTGGGGGTGAAAGGTTATCATTAGGTGGGGGTGAAAGGTTATCATTAGGTGGGGGTGAAAGGTTATCATTAGGTGGGGGTGAAAGGTTAGCATTAGGTGGGGTGAAAGGTTATCATTAGGTGGGGAGAAAGGTTATCATTAGGTGGGGTGAAAGGTTATCATTAGGTGGGGAGAAAGGTTATCATTAGGTGGGGAGAAAGGTTATCATTAGGTGGGGTGAAAGGTTATCATTAGGTGGGGGTGAAAGGTTATCATTAGGTGGGGAGAAAGGTTATCATTAGGTGGGGAGAAAGGTTATCATTAGGTGGGGAGAAAGGCTATCATTAGGTGGGGAGAAAGGTTATCATTAGGTGGGGTGAAAGGTTATCATTAGGTGGGGTGAAAGGTTATCATTAGGTGGGGTGAAAGGTTATCATTAGGTGGGGAGAAAGGTTAGCATTAGGTGGGGTGAAAGGTTATCATTAGGTGGGGTGAAAGGTTATCATTAGGTGGGGAGAAAGGTTTCATTAGGTGGGGTGAAAGGTTATCATTAGGTGGGGGTGAAAGGTTATCATTAGGTGGGGGTGAAAGGTTATCATTAGGTGGGGGTGAAAGGTTATCATTAGGTGGGGGTGAAAGGTTATCATTAGGTGGGGGTGAAAGGTTATCATTAGGTGGGGGTGAAAGGTTAGCATTAGGTGGGGAGAAAGGTTATCATTAGGTGGGGTGAAAGGTTATCATTAGGTGGGGTGAAAGGTTAGCATTAGGTGGGGAGAAAGTTTAGCATTAGGTGGGGGTGAAAGGTTATCATTAGGTGGGGGTGAAAGGTTAGCATTAGGTGGGGGTGAAAGGTTATCATTAGGTGGGGTGAAAGGTTATCATTAGGTGGGGAGAAAGGTTATCATTAGGTGGGGAGAAAGGTTATCATTAGGTGGGGAGAAAGGTTATCATTAGGTGGGGAGAAAGGTTATCATTAGGTGGGGTGAAAGGTTATCATTAGGTGGGGTGAAAGGTTATCATTAGGTGGGGTGAAAGGTTATCATTAGGTGGGGTGAAAGGTTATCATTAGGTGGGGTGAAAGGTTATCATTAGGTGGGGAGAAAGGTTATCATTAGGTGGGGGTGAAAGGTTAGCATTAGGTGGGGAGAAAGGTTATCATTAGGTGGGGTGAAAGGTTAGCATTAGGTGGGGGTGAAAGGTTATCATTAGGTGGGGTGAAAGGTTATCATTAGGTGGGGTGAAAGGTTAGCATTAGGTGGGGAGAAAGGTTATCATTAGGTGGGGAGAAAGGTTATCATTAGGTGGGGGTGAAAGGTTAGCATTAGGTGGGGAGAAAGGTTATCATTAGGTGGGGTGAAAGGTTAGCATTAGTTGGGGGTGAAAGGTTATCATTAGGTGGGGTGAAAGGTTATCATTAGGTGGGGTGAAAGGTTAGCATTAGGTGGGGAGAAAGGTTATCATTAGGTGGGGAGAAAGGTTATCATTAGGTGGGGGTGAAAGGTTAGCATTAGGTGGGGAGAAAGGTTATCATTAGGTGGGGTGAAAGGTTAGCATTAGGTGGGGGTGAAAGGTTATCATTAGGTGGGGAGAAAGGTTATCATTAGGTGGGGGTGAAAGGGTATCATTAGGTGGGGGTGAAAGGTTATCATTAGGTGGGGTGAAAGGTTAGCATTAGGTGGGGGTGAAAGGGTATCATTAGGTGGGGGTGAAAGGTTATCATTAGGTGGGGGTGAAAGGTTAGCATTAGGTGGGGTGAAAGGTTATCATTAGGTGGGGGTGAAAGGTTATCATTAGGTGGGGTGAAAGGTTATCATTAGGTGGGGTGAAAGGTTATCATTAGGTGGGGGTGAAAGGTTATCATTAGGTGGGGTGAAAGGTTATCATTAGGTGGGGGTGAAAGGTTATCATTAGGTGGGGTGAAAGGTTATCATTAGGTGGGGGTGAAAGGTTATCATTAGGTGGGGTGAAAGGTTATCATTAGGTGGGGTGAAAGGTTATCATTAGGTGGGGGTGAAAGGTTATCATTAGGTGGGGGTGAAAGGTTATCATTAGGTGGGGGTGAAAGGTTATCATTAGGTGGGGTGAAAGGTTATCATTAGGTGGGGGTGAAAGGTTATCATTAGGTGGGGTGAAAGGTTATCATTAGGTGGGGTGAAAGGTTATCATTAGGTGGGGGTGAAAGGTTATCATTAGGTGGGGGTGAAAGGTTATCATTAGGTGGGGTGAAAGGTTATCATTAGGTGGGGGTGAAAGGTTATCATTAGGTGGGGGTGAAAGGTTATCATTAGGTGGGGAGAAAGGTTATCATTAGGTGGGGGTGAAAGGTTATCATTAGGTGGGGGTGAAAGGTTATCATTAGGTGGGGGTGAAAGGTTATCATTAGGTGGGGAGAAAGGTTATCATTAGGTGGGGGTGAAAGGTTATCATTAGGTGGGGGTGAAAGGTTATCATTAGGTGGGGGTGAAAGGTTATCATTAGGTGGGGGTGAAAGGTTATCATTAGGTGGGGGTGAAAGAAAGTGACACTGCCAGTAAAACTGAGACACGTTTGAGGTGGAACTACACACAATATTGCCCATAGGGGTATTTTGAACGTCAAAGGTAATTTGATTTCGTCGAAATGTAATCTGATCATAATCCAATGTAATCTGATTAAAATTAAATGTAACCTGATTATCATACAGTGTAATCTGATTACAATCTAATGTAATCTGATTACAATCCAATGTAATCTGATTATCATCTAATGTAATCTGATTATCATCCAATGTAATCTGATTATCATCCAATGTAATCTGATCATAATCCAATGTAATCTGATTATAATAAAATGTAATCAGATCATCATCCAATGTAATCTGATTATAATCAAATGTAATCAGATCATCATCCAATGTAATCTGATTATAATCAAACGTAATCAGATCATCATCCAATGTAATATGATTATAACTAAATGTAATCAGATCATCATCCAATGTAATCTGATTATCATCCAATGTAATCTGATCATAATCCAATGTAATCTGATTATAATAAAATGTAATCAGATCATCATCCAATGTAATCTGATTATAATAAAATGTAATCAGATCATCATCCAATGTAATCTGATTATAATCAAATGTAATCAGATCATCATCCAATGTAATCTGATTATAATCAAATGTAATCAGATCATCATCTAATGTAATATGATTATGATCAAATGTAATCAGATCATCATCCAATGTAATCTGATTATAATCAAATGTAATCAGATCATCATCCAATGTAATATGATTATAATTAAATGTAATCAGATCATCATCCAATGTAATCTGATTATCATCCAATGTAATCTGATCATAATCCAATGTAATCTGATTATAATAAAATGTAATCAGATCATCATCCAATGTAATCTGATTATAATCAAATGTAATCAGATCATCATCCAATGTAATCTGATTATAATCAAATGTAATCAGATCATCATCCAATGTAATCTGATTATAATCAAATGTAATCAGATCATCATCCAATGTAATCTGATTATAATTAAATGTAATCAGATCATCATCCAATGTAATCTGATTATAATCAAATGTAATCAGATCTTCATCCAATGTAATCTGATTATAATCAAATGTAATCAGATCATCATCCAATGTAATCTGATTATAATCAAATGTAATCAGATCATCATCCAATGTAATCTGATTATCATCCAACGTAATCTGATCATAATCCAATGTAATCTGATTATCATTCAATGTAATCTGATAATATTCCCATGTAATCTGATCATAATCAAATGTAATTCGATTATAATCAAACGTAATTGGATTATAATCAAACTATAATTCAAATTAATCTGAATGTGGCTTGAATGTAATCCCAAAGCCCTTACATGTAATTCTAATGTGTACCTGAGTGTAATTCGAAGATCACCTGGATGTAGATTCAGCTGGAAGTGAGAGAGAGAGAGAGAGAGAGAGAGAGAGAGAGAGAGAGAGAGAGAGAGAGAGAGAGAGAGAGAGAGAGAGAGAGAGAGAGAGAGGATATGTTCAAATCCAGTGTTCTCCCCACACGTTTCAAAGGCCTTATCTCTCTCTCTCTCTCTCTCTCTCTCTCTCTCTCTCTTATACCACCTCTTCTGCTTCACGCTTCACCTCTTTCTATTGACCTTTCTGTTTGACGACCTTTACGTCCCTTTCTGTTTCCCGTTTGACCGCTGTTTACAACCCTATCTGTTTCATCAAATACTTTCTTTAACCGTTTCTGTTTCGCGTTTGACTGCTCTGTTCAACCCCATCTGTTTCATCAAATACTTTCTTTAACCGTTTCTGTTCCCCATTTGACTGCTCTGTTCAACCCCATCTGTTTCATCAAATACTTTCTTTAACCGTTTCTGTTCCCCATTTGACTGCTCTGTTCAACCCCATCTGTTTCATCAAATACTGTTTTCACCCCTTTCTGTTTCCCGTTTCATCGCCATCTACAAGCCTTTCTCTGTTTAATTGGCTTCTCTCTTTCACCCTTTTTCTGTTTCACATTGAGCTATGATCCCTATAGAACACCCCCCCCCCTCGCTGTTCACCAATTGGCTCTTGCCTTTGTCTGTGCCACTCGCTGTCCACCAATTGGCTCTTGCCTTTTTCTGTGCCACTCGTTGTCCACCAATTGGCTCTTACGTTTTTCTGTGCCACTCGCTGTTCACCAATTGGCTCTTACGTTTTTCTGTGCCACTCGCTGTTCACCAATTGGCTCTTGCCTTTTTCTGTGCCACTCGCTGTTCACCAATTGGCTCTTGCCTTTTTCTGTGCCACTCGTTGTCCACCAATTGGCTCTTACGTTTTTCTGTGCCACTCGCTGTTCACCAATTGGCTCTTACGTTTTTCTGTGCCACTCGCTGTTCACCAATTGGCTCTTACGTTTTTCTGTGCCACTCGCTGTTCACCAATTGGCTCTTGCCTTTTCTGTGCCACTCGCTGTTCACCAATTGGCTCTTACGTTTTTCTGTGCCACTCGCTGTTCACCAAATTGGCTCTTGCCTTTTTCTGTGCCACTCGCTGTCCACCAATAGGCTCTTGCCTTTTTCTGTGCCACTCGCTGTCCACCAATAGGCTCTTGCCTTTGTCTGTGCCACTCGCTGTTCACCAAATTGGCTCTTGCCTTTTTCTGTGCCACTCGCTACGTGTCGCTGGCGCGAGCGGGGTAGACAATGCTACAAACACATGTAAGGCTTATTATCCGATGGTAACTGAGACGTATTGTCGCCATTAATGGAAGACAGAGTATTTTGAGCCAATGGAGGGAAGAATAATTAGTCTCCATTTTGAATTAGAAAAAATAAAATGAATTATGAAGGACACACGCGCGTGTGTGTGTGTGTGGAGACACAGAACACTCTCTCTGTGTCTTACTTTGGAAAATGCACCACGCCATCTCCTCGCCTCCTGCTGCCACCAGATGTGTAAATGTAAATTACCTCCCTCCACCCCTCCACCCTCCCTCCCTCCTCCCTCCACCCCTCCAATTGCCAACCCACCCCTCCCTCCCTCCCTCCTCCTTACCACCAACCCACCCCCACATCCCCCCCGGTCGACCCACCCTCCACCCTCCAATTGCCACCCCACCCCTCCCTCCTTACCAACCCACCCCTCCCTCCCTCCCTCCTTACCAACCACCCCTCCCCCCCCTTCCCCGGTCGTGGTAAATGGGGTACTTAGCGTAAACAAGGATCTGCGACTGGCCATTTCCCCCCATCACCCCCATTTCCCCCCATCACCCATTTCCCTCCTCCACCCCTCCCTCCCCTCTCTCTCAAGGAATAGGTCTGTCGAGGGCGAGGCGCTCAAGGGCGAGGCATGGCGTAAGACACATGGTTCCTTCCCTCCTCCTCCTCCACCCGGACACTCCCGGTGGAGGGAGTGGAGGGAAGGGGGGTCCATACGGGGCGGTGGAGGGAGTGCAGGGAAGGGGAGCATACGGGGAGGTGGAGGGAAGGGGAGCATACGGGGCGGTGGAGGGAGTGGAGGGAAGGTGGTCCATACGGGGCGGTTGGAGGGAGTGGAGGGAAGGGGAGGATACGGGTCGGTGGAGGGAGTGGAGGGAAGTAGAGCATACGGGGAGGTGGAAGGAGTGGAGGGAAGTGGTGTATACGGGGCGGTGGAGGGAGTGGAGGGAAGGGGAGCATACAGGGCGGTTGAGGGAGTGGAGGGAAGGTGACCAAATGGGGCAGTGGAGGGAGTGGAGGGAAGGAAAGCATACGGGGTGGTGAAGGAAGGGAGGGGACAGAGAGGAGAGGGCTGTAGAGGGAGGTGGAGGGAGAGGAGAGGGACGGTGGAGGGGGAGGAGGGAGAGGGGAGGGGCAGTGGAGGGAGGGAGGGAGGGAGGGAGGTGGAGGGGGAGGAGAAAATGGTCCAAATTACCACTCTACTTCCGGGCTCACAAGCCGTACTGTCTCTGGTCATCTGAGGCCAGACAGTGCTAAACATGACGGCTGGTGTGAGAGAGAGAGAGAGAGAGAGAGAGAGAGAGAGAGAGAGAGAGAGAGAGAGAGAGAGGACGCTCTGCTGAAAAGAAAAAAAAGAAGCTCTCTCTCTCTCTCTCTCTCTCTCTCTCTCTCTCTCTCTCTCTCTCTCTCTCTCTCTCTCTTTCACACACCTCGACATCACTGCGTCTTGGGAGAGGGAGAGGGAGGGAGCGGGAGGGAGGGAGGGAGGGAGGGAGGGATGGAGGGAGGGAGGGAGGAATGGAGGGAGAGCGGAGCCACCTAATCCCAGGTCCGGTAATGCACCTGCCCCCCCCCCCACCATCCCCCGGCTCACACCCCCACACACTCACACACCCAACACACAACACCCCCACACACTCACCACCAACCACAACCACCCCCACACACTCACCCACATACCCCCAACGCACCCCACACCCACAAACACAACAACACCCCCACACACCCCCACACACACACCCCCACACACTCACCCACATACCCCCAACGCACCCCACACCCACAAACACAACAATACCCCCACACACCCCCACACACACACACACACACACCCAACACACACACCTCCAACACACAACACCCCCACACACACCCACAACGCACCCCACACCCCCAACACCCACACACACACCCACACACACACCCCAACACACAACACCCCCACACACACACAACACACACCCCCAACACACAACACACCCCACACCCCAACACCCATCTCCCCCACCACACAACACCCCCACACACACCCCCCCACACACACACACCTCCAACACACAACACACCCCACACCCCCACACACACACACCTCCAACACACAACACCCCCACACACCCTCACACATACACCCCAACTCACTCACCCACATACCCCCAACGCACCACATACACCCCCAAACACAACAACACCCCCCCACACACACACACCTCCAACACACAACACACCCCACACCCCCACACACACACACCTCCAACACACAACACCCCCACACACCCTCACACATACACCCCAACACACTCACCCACATACCCCCAACGCACCACACACACCCCCAAACACAACACACCCTCACACACACCTCCAACACACAACGCACCCCCACACACACACCCCCAACGCACCCCACATCCCCAACACCCATCTCCCCCACCCTCCACCCTGCGAATGTAAACAATCGGCGCCATGTTCTCATTACCCTACCCCCCTCCCCTCCCCTCCCTAACCCCTCCCCCTCCCCTTCCCTCTCCCCTCCCCTCCCCTCCCTAACCCCTCCCCTCCTCTCCCTAACCCCTCCCCTACCCTCTCTAACCCCTCCCCTCCTCTCCCTAACCCCTCCCCTACCCTCCCCTACCCTCTCTAACCCCTCCCCTCCCCTCCCTAACCCCTCCCCTCCTCTCCCTAACCCCTCCCCTACCCTCCCCTACCCCCTTTCCATACCCTCCCCTAACCCCTCCCTTCCCTAACCCCTCCCCTACCCCCTTTCCCTACCCTCCCCTAACCCCTCCCCTCCCTTCCCCTCCCCCTTCCCTATCCCTAGGGGGACAGAAGCCATCTTCGCAAGGGCGAAAGGCCACTGTAGTCAAAGGGTCGTTCTGTCGGCCTTAAAAAGGCAAGGGCCAAGTGGGATTTAGGGATTGGGTGGAGAAATCCCACTCAGGGACATATGGACGCTATTGATATCCCCGAACGAGGAAAGAGTCCCATTAGTACGAAAATGTACACAATAGTACACATGTACATGTACACATAACACATGTGCACGAATATGTACACAATAGTACACATGTACACGAAAATATACACAACACATGTGCACCAAAATGTACACAATTGTACACATGTACATGTACACATAACACATGTACACGAAAATGTACACAATTGTACACATGTGCACGAAAATATACACAACACATGTGCACCAAAATGTACACAAAACACATGTGCACGAACATGTACACAAAACACATGTGCACGAACATGTACACAAAACACATGTGCACGAAAATGTACACAATTGTACACATGTACATGTACACATAACACAAGTGCACGAAAATGTACACAATAGTACACATGTACATGTAAATGTACACAAAACACATGTGCACGAAAATGTACACATAACACATGTGCACGAAAATATACACAAAACACATTTGCACGAAAATGTACACATAACACATGTGCACGAACATGTACACATAACACATGTGCAGAAAAATATACACAAAACACATGTACACAAAATATACACAAAACACATGTACACAAAATGTACACAAAACATGTGTACCAAAATGTACACAAAACATATGTGCACCAAAATGTAAACACAACACATGTACACGAAAACGTACACAAAACGCAAGTGCACAAAACGCATGTGCACCAAAATATACACAAAACACATGTGCACCAAAATGTACACAAAACATATGTGCACCAAAATGTACACACACACACACACACACAGGGTGGCTCTGCAGCTGGTGCCTACCTTCTATGCTTTGCCTGGCGCGGTTCACAGCACAGCTGTGTATGTCTTTGGAGAGATGAATCACCAGGCAGGTGAGGCGAAGTTTAGGTTGGAGCAGATAGTTTGCTTATGGAGGAAGCTGAGGGACTCGTATAGACATATAAATACTTTGGTATATTCTCTGCGTCCAGAAGAAGGCGATTAAAAGGGGCGGGAGCGAGGGATCAGAGACCCTCTCCTTCTTGTATCTAAGCTTCTATTAAATGGAACAGAACAAGAAGCCAAGAGAGGAGTCTTCATCCTCCTGGGGTGTCTGAGCGTGCGTGGATGTAACCAGGGTGAGAATATGGAAGAGACTGACAGCATTTGTACATGATACAGATGTGGTTTGGACATATCGAGAGGATGAGTGAGGAGAGGTTGACGTGAGGAAGACAGATGAGTGAGGCGAGGTTCAATAAGAGGATATACATGTTAGAAGTGAGGAGACAAAGGGAATTCTGGGACCTAATTGGAGATGGAAGGATGGAGCTGAAAAATTTGAATTAATCAGAGATTTAGTCTTCAGAAAGGTGTGAGTTATGCATGAGATAGAGCGACCTGGAGTGATGTGGTATACAGGGGGCGACGTGTATCATGCAAATGAACCAAGGGATATGAAATGGTCTCAGGGAACCACAGAGAGACTTGTGTGTCTTGGCTGTGGATATAAGGCACGAGTGGCAGCGTAATACACATGGCAGATAAAGAGAGAGGAGATGTAAACAAAGGAAGCCATTCTTCATGTTCCTGGCCACACCTCGCTACGTGGGAAACGGCGAACAAGTACGAATCAATGTCTGATCGTCAGCAAATGGAGAAAGAATACAGTCATAGTAAAACCTCTCTCTCTCTCTCTCTCTCTCGTTCTCTCTCTCTCTCTCTCTCTCTCTCTCTCTCTCTCTCTCTCTCTCTCTCTCTCTCTCTCTCTCCCCGAAAAAAACCCTACCTTACCCTACCCCCATTGCATGAAGTACAGCCCCAGAGAGAGAGAAACACAGAGAGGAAAGAGAGAGCGAGGGAGAGAGCCAGAGAGCCATACATACATGCACTCCAATTTTCGACACAGATATATCCCCCCCCCCCCCGCTAACAGAACATGGAATGTTGCCAAAGAGCAACACGCAGGCATTTAACTGAACAAATGGGGGGTAGACATTGGACGCCAGCAATAACGTTGGTCAGACAATATCCAGTGATTGCGCTGCATTACCTCCACCCACACCACCCTTCTCCCCCCCTCCTGAACACTCATGTCCACACGGGCATTCGTTCATACTCGGTCATAACTCATCATACACAATCATGAGGGTATGATGAGAGACCCTATGAACCTCTGACCCCATCATCCTCCACCCCCTTTCCCCCCCTATGATGTGAGAAGGATTCGAACCCGTTCATTGTGATGTGAAGGTCATTTTACATGAATGTTTACGTGTTCGTCATACCAAGGTCTTCTTCTTTTAGTGTTCATATACACTATAGTCAAGGGAAATATACACATCTTTTTCATTATACCTAACCTGTATTTCTATATGGCATACATCTTAATTGGCATTCACCATGCGAACATACACTATACGTGGTTTACAGGGACAGTTATACAATATACATCCCCCACTCATACACATCATACAACAGACCCTTACCTTATACAACTATACACCACACAAGCATACAGTGCACTGACCCTACCCATACACATTAATCATACACATACACTCTACGTGATTTTCAGAGAAGGTTATACAATATACATCCCCTCTCATACACATCATACAATATATACAACTATACACCACACAAGCATACAGTTCACTGACCTAAACCATACACACTAATCATACACATACACTCTACGTGATTTTCAGAGAAGGTTATACAATATACATCCCCTCTCATACACATCATACAATATATACAACTATACACCACACAAGCATACAGTGCATTGACCCTAACCATACACAATGGTCATACACATACACTATACACATACACTATACGTGAGGATATTAACAAAATATACACCCTATTGCTTCCAAACACTTGACCAACACATTGTAGTCATACAACCATACAACACAAGCTATATACGTCATAAAATACATCCCAGACTATCATACAGTAGCCTCTCTCACAAGGGCAATACATGTTCTCTCTCTCTCTCTCTCTCTCTCTCTCTCTCTCTCTCTCTCTCTCTCTCTCTCTCTCTCTCTGGGGGGAGAAAAAAGTCACATAAGAAAATACCAGGTCAATATACCCACTCCAGGTAGGCCTATCTGGCTTGCCAATGAGGGCCATGTCCCCAGACATGGACACCCCTGATAGCTCCCATTTGGCCCTAGTGAGGGCCATGTCCCCAGACATGGACATCCCTGATAGCTCTATTTGGCCCTAATGAGGGCCATGTCCCCAGACATGGACATCCCTGATAGCTCCCATTTGGCCCTAGTGAGGGCCATGTCCCCAGACATGGCCCTCTCTGATAGCTCCATTTGGCCTCCCAGAGAGGGCCATGTCCCCAGACATGGACACCCCTGATAGCTCCCATTTGGCCCTAGTGAGGGCCATGTCCCCAGACATGGACACCATCCTCGGGGAAACTCACGCCGAGTTACAGGCTTTCGGTTGGGCTAAGATCAACACAGCTGTGGTGCTCCACCCCCTCGTACCCATCCATCCACTGGAGTGATGAACAGCTGCGCGGGACTGTGCGCCAGTGCGTCCATGTTGAGGTAGGATAGTCAGCAACTCTAAACTCCGGAACACCGAGTATAAATTGGCCATCAATCAGTCTATATATATATATATATATACATCTGGGGGGGGGCATTAATTCGAGAGACGAAAGATGAAATCCACATTATATAAATTGGCCATCAATCAATCTATATATATACATCTGGGGGGGGACATTAATTCGAGAGACGAAAGATGAATCCACATCATATAAATTGGCCATCAATCAGTCTATATATATACATCTGGGGGGGACAATCATTCCAGAGACGTAAGATGAATCCACATCATATAAATTGGCCATCAATCAGTCTATATATATATACATCTGGGGGGGACAATAATTCGAGAGGCGAAAGATGAATCCACATCATATAAATTGGCCATCAATCAGTCTATATATACACATCTAGGGGCCACATCAGTTTCAAAGACGAAAGATAAAATCCACATCATATAAATTGGCCATCAATCAATCTATATATACACATCTGGGGGGGACAATCATTCCATAGACGAAAGATAAAATCCACATCATATAAATTGGCCATCAATCAGTCTATATATATACATTTAAGGGGACAATCATTCCAGAGACGAAAGATGAAATCTACATCATATAAATTGGCCATCAATGTCTATATATACATCTGGGGCACAATAATTCCAGAGACGAAAGATGAATCCACATTATATAAATTGGCCACCAATCAGTCAATATATACATCAGGGGCACAATAATTCCAGAGACGAAAGATAAAATCCACATCATATAAATTGGCCATCAATCAATCTATATATACACATCTGGGGGGCCACAATCAATTCCAAAGACGAAAGATCAAATCCACATCATATACACAGACCATCAATCAGTCTATATATACACATCTGGGGGGGACATCAATTCCAAAGACGAAAGATGAATCCACATCATATAAACAGACCATCAATCAATCTATATATACACATCTGGGGGGCCACAATCAATTCCAAAGACGAAAGATAAAGTCCACATCATATAAACAGACCATCAATCAATCTATATATACACATCTAGGGGCCACAATCAATTCCAAAGACGAAAGATAAAATCCACATCATACAAACAGACCATCAATCAGTCTACATATACACCTCTGGGCCACAATCAATTCCAAAGACGAGAGATCAAATCCACATCATATACACAGACCGGGTCATCGCTACACTCACCTCAACCACGTCTGCCTGGCCTTACGTTCACGTGAACTTCGACAGGAGAAGGTGTGGAGGTGACCAAACACACATACACCTCACACATTTAACCCCTCGGGACGTTTAACAACCCAGATATAAACACCTCACACATTTAACCCCTGATATACACACTTATATACAACCCACATATACACACTTGATAACCAATGGGCCACTCCACTGTCAGCTGGGGTAATGGATGCAGACTCGTACTTCAGCGGATTTTGATCTGAATGAACTAAACTGTGTGTTTTCCCACCCCCACAAGAGTCCTGGTACGTGGGATGATGTGTGGGGTAGACGAGATAACAGAAGCATCATGACTGACGTGGAAGGACCCACTAGATAAATTCCTTCCTTCAAGTTCATAATATTTTTCATCTGTCTTCTTCTTTTTTTCATTTCTATTCCCCCACTGGGCTGTGTGTGTGTGTGTGTGTGTGTGTGTGTGTGTGTGTGTGTGTTTCGTGCACCAATACCATTTTTACGAAAAGTTACAGACACCACACATACATATATATATATATATATATATATATATATATATATATATATATATATATATATATATATATATATATATATATATATATATATATATTCCTATGAGTCCACGGGGAAAATTAAACATGTTTTGGACAATCACATGTTTACCAAATGGCGTCCTAGCTTCGTCTCTTCGTTGTATATCAACTGACTGTTATATTTCTCTCTTGTGTCTCCCCCGATGATGTGATTATTACACGAAAGTGCACTTGGAAACTTTTCGTGTTTCATTTTCCTCGTGGACTCATAAGAATATCTTGAACACGCGCAAAATTGTCATCCTTTCCAATATATATATACACACACATATATATATATATATATATATATATATATATATATATATATATATATATATATATATATATATATATATATATATCACATAATGCCCTACTATAGCGAACAATGCTAGGTATTCGAGCCCTTACTGCTGGAGGGCAATATATGTTCCATGAAAGTGTACGTTCATTGCAATACATTCGTGCGTATCTTTCTATCCTCTATATCTATCTACCTATCTATCTATATAAAGATAGATAGATAGATAGATAGACATATCTAAAACACCCTTTCATACTCTCCTCCATCACACACACACACAAAAAAACACACACACACAATATCCTTCGACTGTCATTTTCACTTCATCCTTTTTACAACATGAAGCCGGAGATGAACCTCCTGCTGGGGCTGCTGGAGGATGGGGAGGGCGTGGACGACCACGAGTCGACAACCTCACAGTCTCCAAGTTACTAGGGACGGCCCTCTGAACTGTAAGTCGACGGGGTTGTGAAGGGGTCGAACCCCCCACCCACATACCCAACCCACCTCCCTCCATCTCCTCCTGACGAAGGAGAGAAGAAGGGTGGGTTGTGGAGAAGACACATAGATCTGTGTACACCAAAGGGCTTGCCTTGCCCAGGGACACCAGCTAGGGAAGAAGGGTGGGTGGAGAAGACACATAGATCTGTGTACACCAAAGGGCTTGCCTTGTCCAGGGACACCAGCTAGGGAAGAAGGGTGGGTGGAGAAGACACATAGATCTGTGTACACCCAAGGGCTCGCCTCGCCCAGGGACACCATCTAGGGAAGAAGGGTGGGTGGAGAAGACACATAGATTTGTGTACACCAAAGGCTTGCCTTGCCCAGGGACACCAGCTAGGGAAGAGGGGGTTGGGGAGGACACATAGATCTATGTACACAAAGGGCTTGCCTTGTCCAGGGACACCAGCTAGACTCACTTCTTATATTGAACATTGAAGACGTCGCGGGACAGACTGTGTATGAGACTCGTCTGTGGACATGGGATAACTGAAGACCTGCTGGTCTCTGGACGAGGTTATCTGCTGGAGGAGAGGACATGGGATGTGACAGATAACACAAGACCTGATGGTCTATGACCAGGTTATCTGCTGGAGGACAGTACATGGGAAGGACAGATAACACAAGACCTGATGGTCTATGACCAGGTTATCTGCTGGAGGACAGTACATGGGAAGGACAGATAACACAAGACCTGATGGTCTATGACCAGGTTATCTGCTGGAGGAAAGTACATGTTAATGTACAATAACCTGGCATTTCGTCTGAGCCTTCCGGGCCTCCGTGGAGTAGTGGTCAGTGTCACTGACCATGAGTCAGCGTGGGCTAAGCCGGGGTCGGACTTGCATGGGTTCGAACCCTGGGCTCGGTAGTCGCCCTACACATGACCCAGGTGTTCATCCTCCCCTCAGGAGGTGGTCGATAAATGGGTACTTGCCTTAGTGAGTGTGTATGTATATGTATACAATGGATTAAAGAGATGGTATACATGTACGTCGTTAAACACACACACAGAAACACACACACACACACACACACACACACACCCACCCACCCACCCACACACACACACACACACACACATACACACACACACACATACACACACACACACACACACACACATACACACCCACCCACCCACCCACACACACACACACACACACACACACATACACACACACACACACACACACACACACACACACACACACACACACCCACCCACCCACCCACACACACACACACACACACACACACACACATACACACACACACACACATACACACACACACACACACACACACACACACACCATAATTAGGTCAATTAGAGGTGGAGGGAGGAGGGGGGAGGGGGGTATATGATAGGGGGGGAGGGGAGCGAAACACAAGAGAATTGCTCATATTTTCACCATATTTCAAGCCGGTTCCGTAAAGTCTCGACGTAAGACGTGAAATATTAGCGATGCCGCGTCGGACCTGATTCAGAAAAAAAGAAAAAAACCGCGAGCGAGTGATGGCGCAGCCAACCTCGCGGTTCTTCGCGGTTAGACCGCGAAGAACCGCGAGGCATAATTCGCTCGCTAACATGACATTTATTAAACAAGAACAACGGTATATTTGACGCCTCTCTCTCTCTCTCTCTCTCTCTCTCTCTCTCTCTCTCTCTCTCTCTCTCTCTCTCTCTCTCTCTCCCCTCTCTCTCTCCCCCCCCCCCCCCTCTCTCTCTCTCTCTCTCTCTCTCTCCCCCCCCTCTCTCTCTCTCTCTCCCTCTCTCTCTCTCCCTCCCCCCCCTCTCTCTCTCTCTCTCTCTCTCTCTCTCTCTCTCTCTCTCTCTCTCTCTCCCCCCCCCCTCTCTCTCTCTCTCTCTCTCTCTCTCTCTCTCTCTCTCTCTCTCTCTCCCTCCCTCCCTCCCTCCCTCCCCCTCTCTCTCTCTCTCTCTCTCTCTCTCTCTCTCTCTCTCTCTCTGTCCTACACCCGAGAGCCTGGGACCAAGATAGCTTCATTGATAAAGTTCATAATTCTTAGGGGAAAGGGGGGGGGGGGGGGTTGAGGCCCCCCCTCCGTTGGCCTGTCTCTTAATTTCACCTTTACAGCCACTCCCTTGTGGTGCTGGAGGGCCGGCCCTACACCAGGGCTGCCTCCACCTACTGCTCTCTCTCTCTCTCTCTCTCTCTTCTCTCTCTCTCTCTCTCTCTCTCTCTCTCTCTCTCTCTCTCTCTCTCTCTCACACATACCTGTTGCAGGCCAGTGTTCACCTGGAACCACTCACCCTTGTCTCCTCCTACTCGCACCCAAGCCTTATCCCCTTGTTATAACTCCTCTCGTCTTCTAACAACTTGCCTCCCACACCATATATTCTTAATACCTTCCACAGAGCATCTCTATCAACTCTATCATATGCCTTCTCCAGATCCATAAATGCTACATACAAATCCATTTGCTTTTCTAAGTATTTCTCACATACATTCTTCAAAGCAAACACCTGATCCACACATCCTCTACCACTTCTGAAACCACACTGCTCTTCCCCAATCTGATGCTCTGTACATGCCTTCACCCTCTCAATCAATACCCTCCCATACAACTTACTAGGAATACTCAACAAACTCATGCCTCTGTAGTCTGAACACACCTTTATCCCATGCCTTCATACAGTGACACTATACATGCATTCCGCCAATCCTCAGGCACTTCACCACGATCCATACAGCTGAAAAATACGAACTAACCAGTTCCCAAACACACACACACACACACACACACACACACACACACACACACACACACACACACTGTATCTCAGTGCACAGAAAAGGAAAACTCCTCAAGTTTGGGCACCCCACTTAAAGTATTATTAGAGGCAGTCCAGAGGAGAGCAACAAAACTCATTCTAGAATCACAAGCGCTATAGTTGCAGTGAGAGATCCGGCAGCCATATTTTTGCCCAGGAAGGAAAAGAGAAGAGTAAGGGATGAATTGATCACAACGATCATGTTTCAAAAGTAGTGTGAGAGGTGCCTGGCCCAGCGAGAAAATCAATGAAATAAAATGGAATTATGCGAGAAATCTGTTAGGAAATAGGAAACAAATACTTTTGTAACATTTTTTTTTTTTCAAACTATTCGCCATTTCCCGCGTTAGCGAGGTAGCGTTAAGAACAGAGGACTGGGCCTTTGAGGGAATATCATCACCTGGCCCCCTTCTCTGTTCCTTCTTTTGGAAAATTAAAAAAAAAAAAAAACGAGAGGGGAGGATTTCCAGCCCCCCGCTCCCTCCCCTTTTAGTCGCCTTCTACGACACGCAGGGAATACGTGGGAAGTATTCTTAATCCCCTATCCCCAGGGATATTTTTGTAACATACGAATTATTAAATGAAATAAACTTAATGAGGAATATCGTCATTACTGAAGGCGGATGTATCTCTCAAAAAAAGTTTTATGACAATAGAGAAAGTTCAAGAAATGGGGTCCCCCACGAGTGTAGAACTCCCTCCCCGTACAGTACAAGAGATGGGGCCTCACAAGAGTAGAACTCCCTTCCCGTACAGTTCAAGAGATGGGGTCCCCACCAGTGTAGAACTCCCTCCCTGTACAGTACAAGAGATGGGGCCTCACAAGAGTAGAACTCCCTCCCTGTACAATACAAGAGATGGGGCCTCACAAGAGTAGAACTCCCTCCCTGTACAATACAAGAGATGGGGCCTCACAAGAGTAGAACTCCCTTCCCGTACAGTTCAAGAGATGGGGCCCCCACCAGAGTACAACTCCCTCCCCGTACGGTACATGAGATGGGGCCCCCACCAGTGTAGAACTCCCTCCTCGTACAGTATAGGAGATGGGGCCTCCACCAGTGTAGAACTCCCTCCCTGTACAATACAAGAGATGAGGCCCCCACTAGTGTAGAACTCCCTCCCCGTACAGTATAGGAGATGGGGCCTCTACCAGTGTAGAACTCCCTCCCCGTACAATACAAGAGATGGGGCCTCCACCAGTGTACAACTCCCTCCCTGTACAGTACAAGACATCGAAGGGGTCCCACGAGTGTACAACTCCCGTACAGTACAAAGAGGCAATTACCACTAGGTGATCATACAGAAGAAGCCATGGAGGGACACAAGCAGTGGAGGAACCAGAGGGAGTTTGAGGCGCCCCTCCAAGACCCACTCATTATACCACAAGTGGAGGCAGCCCAGGGTACAAACTCACCTCCTACATTATACAACAGCATCTCAATTATAAATGTCTGAAAATGTTAATGACTCCATCCACCACCTCCCACTAAACACGACAACGAAACACTATATACACACACACACAATATATATATATATATATATATATATATATATATATATATATATATATATATATATATATATATATATATATATATATCTTCTTCTCTTCTTCAAACTATTCGCCATTTCCCGCGTTAGCGAGGTAGCGTTAAGAACAGAGAACTGGGCCACTGAGGGAATATCCTCACCTGGCCCCCTTCTCTGTTCCTTCTTTGCTTTGCTTTGTCGCTGTCTCCCGCGTTTGCGAGGTAGCGCAAGGAAACAGACGAAAGAAATGGCCCAACCCACCCACATACACATGTATATACATACACGTCCACACACGCAAATATACATACCTATACATCTCAATGTATACATATATATACACACACAGACATATACATATATACACATGTACATAATTCATACTGTCTTCCTTTATTCATTCCCATATATATATATATATATATATATATATATATATATATATATATATATATATATATATCCAAATAAATCCATTGTACTTCGCT
>NC_092264.1:9519937-9529937 GCF_036320965.1 Panulirus ornatus
CATATACATGCACATACACAGACCTTATACATACATACACATGTACGTATTCATACTTGCTTGCCTTCATCCATTTTCGGCGTCACCCCGCCCCACACGAAACAGCATATATATATATATATATATATATATATATATATATATATATATATATATATATATATATATATATATATAAAACCTTCCTGCACCTTTCCCACCTGTGTATGTATATGTATGTAGAGTACACAGGGGTTCTCGACCATGGCGTCTAACCATGAGAGACAAAGACAGATGAACTCAAGTCTCTTCGCTCCTCTTGGCCAACCAGGTCCTACCTAAGAGACAATCGACTCCTACACTCCACAAGAGAGACAGACACAGCTCATGAGAGTCTCTCTGCTTTCTCTTGGCCTTCTGGTTCACTAATGCTTCAAAGGCAATCGACCCAGACGCTTTGTGAGAGATAAACCACACAGGTCACTGTAGTCTCTTCGGTCCTGTGGTTTCTTTTGAGGAGACGTCTCGACTCTCTGGTTTCTCTTAGCCTCCTGGTTCTTTATTGCTTCAAAGGCAATCGACCCAGACGTCTTGTGAGAGATAAACCACACAGGTCACTTGAGTCTCTTCGGTCTTGTGGTTCTTCTTGAGGAGACATCTCGACTCCGTCGTCAAACAAGAGACAAAGATGGCTCGAACCCACTGCTCCTCAGCCTCTCCTCCATCGGGTTCTTGTAGCAAGGCCTTCGTATCTGGCCCTCAGGCAGGAGACATGGCATACCCATGCTCGTCTCTGCTTCTCGATCATGCAATGCCAGATCTGTCGCTCCTCCTCCTCTGTCGCTCCTCCTCCTCTGTCGCTCCTCCTCCTCTGTCGCTCCTCTTCCTCTGTCGCTCCTCCTCCTCTGTCGCTCCTCTTCCTCTGTCGCTCCTCTTCCTCTGTCGCTCCTCCTCCTCTGTCGCTCCTCTTCCTCTGTCGCTCCTCTTCCTCTGTCGCTTCTCCTCCTCTGTCGCTCTTCCTCCTCTGTCACTCCTCCTCCTCTGTCGCTCCTCTTCTGTCGCTCCTCCTCCTCTGTCGCTCCTCTTCCTCTGTCGCTCCTCTTCCTCTGTCGCTCCTCCTCCTCTGTCGCTCCTCTTCCTCTGTCGCTCCTCCTCCTCTGTCGCTCCTCCTCCTCTGTCGCCCCTCCTCCTCTGTCGCTCCTCTTCCTCTGTCGCTCCTCCTCCTCTGTCGTTCCTCTTCCTCTGCCGCTCTTCCTCTGTCGCGCCTCTTCCTTTGTCGCTCCTCCTCCTCTGTCGCTCCTCTTCCTCTGTCTCTCCTCCTCCTCTGTCGCTCCTCCTCCTCTGTCGCTCCTCCTCTGTCGCTCCTCCTCCTCTGTCGCTCCTCTTCCTCTGTCGCTCCTCCTTCTCTGTCGCTCCTCTTCCTCTGTCGCTCTTCCTCTTCCTCCTCCTCCTCCTCTGGTTTATGATAATGGGACAGAGTTCTTCGGCTCTTTACACAGCCATCAAAAATCCACTGAGGCGTAGCTGAAAATCTGGGCCTTACAGGAACGCTTCCCCACTTCTGTTTTCCTCGTCTGTCACACATCTCGCTGGGAGAGAAGCCAAGCGGATGGTGCACCTACCTACCACGCAAATGGTACCAGGTTCGAATCCTTGATTTTGGAAGGCAATATGTGATATATATATATATATATATATATATATATATATATATATATATATATATATATATATATATATATATAAATATATATATATGAATATGAAATATGTCTGTGTATGTAAATGCATGTTTACGTTGAAATGTGTATGTATGTAGATGTGCGTGTGTGGGTGTTTATATGTATACATGTGTATGTGGGTGGGTACCTACCTACCACGCAAATGGTACCAGGTTCGAATCCTTGCTTTTGGAAGGCAATATGGGATATATATATATATATATATATATATATATATATATATATATATATATATATATATATATATATATATATATATATATGAATATGAACATCTATATGTGTAAGCATGTATATGTCTATGTATGTAAATGTATGTATACGTTGAAATGTGTATGTATGTATATGTGCGTGTGTGGGCGTTTATATGTATACATGTGTATGTGGGTGGGTTGGGCCATTCCTCGTCTATTTCCTTGCGCTACCTCGCTAACGCGGGAGATGGCGATTAAGTATATAATAAATAAATATAAATAATGGTTAACTTTTGATTGCTACGGAAAAAGTCCCAGATGAATGAAAGGTTTGCCCAATATAACAACGCTATTCAGAAACCTTCATAAGAAACTACCCCCAAAATCGTCCTCCTATTAGCTTAACAAGTGGAGTTAGTAAATTTATGGAAACCACCAGTCCAAATGGAATTGTACACCATGTACAGGACCCAGACTTAAAAAATAAACAATGCTCAATATGGTTTTCGATGGCTTAGCTCCTGTCTGACACATCTGCTCAATTCCTCATATAATACAACCAACACGTATGACGATAGTAAAACAGGTCATGTTATCTATCTAGACTCTCTATCAAAAGCCTATCCGATAAGGTTCCACATCAAAGATAACAATAGGAACTCACATGCAGTGATGGCGTAACACTTCAGTGGATAGGTAATTGTGGTCGACTGGCCGTGGAGTAAACAAAGAGTCGTGATCTACAGCCAAGTCTTAGAATGGTCAGACGTGAGAAGTGGCGTACCACAGGGATTAATCTTGGGACCGCGTCTCTTCGTCAGAGAGGTGGATGACCCTGATAATTGCCTACATGGCTAGATAGCAAAGTCGCTGATGATACAAAGGTGAGGGAGGGGAAATCTACATATGAGCTTGAACTGTCTACAGCTCCGTACTGACATAGATAAACTGATAAGCCTTATCTCACGGGTGGCAAGTGAAGTTTTTCCACATGGGTGGTAAAGAAAAGGCAACCTACAGTTTGGATTCTGTTGAACGGCAAAAGATAAATGAGGGGAAAGATTTGGATGTATTAGTCATGTCTGCTGTTCTAAAACCAAGTAAGCAGTACACACAGAAGCAGTCAAAAACAATGGACAAAGTTATTGGATTTCCACTGGTTGTGTACTAACTTGATCGAATATTCTTCTGCTCCGGGACTCATTATTATTATTATTACTCTCTCTCTCTCTCTCTCTCTCTCTCTCTCTCTCTCTCTCTCTCTCTCTCTCTCTCTCTCTCTCAGGGTCTGGTGGGGGGGCCGCGGGATCTGCTCACCGTCTTAATTGCCTCGTTCAGCCCCGTGGTTAAACTGTCGCCACACCACACGGACTTTTACACTGCCTTCCAGACCATGTATCACGGACGGGAGCACATGTATCACCCACATGTATCACGGACGGGAGCACATGTATCACGGACATGTATCACGGACGGGAGCACATGTATCACGGACATGTATCACAGACGGGAGCAATGCATCACCCACATGTATCACGGACGGGAGCACATGTATCACCCACATGTATCACGGACGGGAGCACATGTATCATTGACATGCATCACGGACGGGAGTACAAGTATCACGAACGGGAGCACACGTATCACGGACAGGAGTACATGTATTATAGACAAAGCACACATCTCACTAACAGAAACACATCATGTATCATGGACAGCAACACAGCATGTATCATGGACAGGAACACAGCATGTATCATGGACAGGAACACAGCATGTATCATGGACAGCAACACAGCATGTAACACGGACAGGAACACAGCACGTATCACGGACAGCAACACAGCATGTATCATGGACAGGAACACAGCATGTATCACGGACAGCAACACAGCATGTATCACGGACAGGAACACAGCATGTATCATGGACAGGAACACGGCATGTATCATGGACAGCAACGCAGCATGTATCATGGACAGCAACACAGCATGTATCATAGACAGCAACACAGCATGTAACACGGACAGGAACACAGCATGTATCACGGACAGCAACACAGCATGTATCATGGACAGGAACACAGCATGTATCACGGACAGCAACACAGCATGTATCATGGACAGCAACACAGCATGTATCACGGACAGGAACACAGCATGTATCACGGACAGCAACACAGCATGTATCATGGACAGCAACACAGCATGTATCACGGACAGCAACACAGCATGTATCATGGACAGGAATACAGCATGTATCACGGACAGCAACACAGCATGTATCATGGACAGGAACACAGCATGTATCATGGACAGCAACACAGCATGTATCATGGACAGGAACACAGCATGTATCATGGACAGGAACACAGCATGTATCATGGACAGCAACACAGCATGTATCATGGACAGGAACACAGCATGTACCACGGACAGGAACACAGCATGTATCATAGACAGGAACACAGCATGTATCATGGACAGGAACACAGCATGTATCACGGACAGCAACACAGCATGTATCACGGACAGCAACACAGCATGTATCACGAACAGAAACTCAGCATGTATCACGGACAGAAACACAGCATGTATCACGGACAGAAACACAGCATGTATCATGGACAGAAACACAGCATGTATCACGGACAGAAACACAGCATGTATCACGAACAGGAACACAGCATGTATCATGGACAGGAACACAGCATGTATCATGGACAGGAACACAGCATGTATCACGGACAGGAACACAGCATGTATCATGGACAGGAACACAGCATGTATCATGGACAGCAACACAGCATGTATCATGGACAGCAACACAGCATGTATCATGGACAGGAACACGGAAAACAAAGTTAAAAGTTGTACAGACGAGCTACGCATTCTCCCCTCCTTTAAGACGACGGTACACAACCCGGACACAGGCTTATGGTTGCGACGGTACACAACCCGGACACTGGCTTATGGTTGCGACGGTACACAACCCGGACACTGGCTTATGGTTGCGACGGTACACAACCCGGACACTGGCTTATGGTTGCGACGGTACACAACCCGGACACAGGCTTATGGTTGCGACGGTACACAACCCGGACACTGGCTTATGGTTGCGACGGTACACAACCCGGACACAGGCTTATGGTTGCGACGGTACACAACCCGGACACAGGCTTATGGTTGCGACGGTACACAACCCGGACACTGGCTTATGGTTGCGACGGTACACAACCCGGACACAGGCTTATGGTTGCGACGGTACACAACCCGGACACTGGCTTATGGTTGCGACGGTACACAACCCGGACACAGGCATATGGTTGCGACGGTACACAACCCGGACACTGGCTTATGGTTGCGACGGTACACAACCCGGACACAGGCTTATGGTTGCGACGGTACACAACCCGGACACAGGCTTATGGTTGCGACGGTACACAACCCGGACACTGGCTTATGGTTGCGACGGTACACAACCCGGACACTGGCTTATGGTTGCGACGGTACACAACCCGGACACTGGCTTATGGTTGCGACGGTACACAACCCGGACACTGGCTTATGGTTGCGACGGTACACAACCCGGACGCAGGCTTATGGTTGCGACGGTACACAACCCGGACACTGGCTTATGGTTGCGACGGTACACAACCCGGACACAGGCTTATGGTTGCGACGGTACACAACCCGGACACTGGCTTATGGTTGCGACGGTACACAACCCGGACACTGGCTTATGGTTGCGACGGTACACAACCCGGACGCAGGCTTATGGTTGCGACGGTACACAACCCGGACACTGGCTTATGGTTGCGACGGTACACAACCCGGACACTGGCTTATGGTCGCTACAACCTAATTGGTTTCAAATGTCAACATGTCATTGGTTTAAGACAGCATGGACTAATTGGCTCAAGATGCGAGAAACCAATTGGCTTTACATACCGGAATCTAATTGCTTTTCCATGTCAAATAAAAGGAAGTTGTTTGACAATAGGTTTTGTAAGACTTCCAGCAACAATCGGATTTAAGACAGGACATGGTAATTGGTTTTATATGAGACACGCTAATTGGTTTTATATGAGATATGGTAACTGGTTTTATATGAGACATGGTAACTGGTTTTATATGAGACATGGTAATTGGTTTTATATGAGACATGGTAATTGGTTTTATATGAGACATGGTAACTGGTTTTATATGAGACATGGTAACTGGTTTTATATGAGACATGGTAACTGGTTTTATATGAGACATGGTAATTGGTTTTATATGAGACATGGTAACTGGTTTTATATGAGACATGGTAACTGGTTTTATATGAGACATGGTAACTGGTTTTATATGAGACATGGTAACTGGTTTTACATGAGACACGGTAACTGGTTTTATATGAGACATGGTAACTGGTTTTATATGAGACATGGTAACTGGTTTTATATGAGAATTGGTAAATGGTTTTATATGAGACACGGTAACTAGTTTTATATGAGACACGGTAACTGGTTTTATATGAGACACGATAACTGGTTTTATATGAGACACGGTAATTGGTTTTATATGAGACCCGGTAATTGGTTTTATATGAGACATGGTAATTGGTTTTATATGAGACATGGTAACTGGTTTTATATGAGACACGATAATTGGTTTTATATGAGACATGGTAACTGGTTTTATATGAGACACGGTAACTGGTTTTATATGAGACATGGTAACTGGTTTCATATGAAATTGGTAAATGGTTTTATATGAGACACGGTAACTAGTTTTATATGAGACACGGTAACTGGTTTTATATGAGACACGATAACTGGTTTTATATGAGACACGGTAATTGGTTTTATATGAGACCCGGTAATTGGTTTTATATGAGACATGGTAATTGGTTTTATATGAGACATGGTAACTGGTTTTATATGAGACACGATAATTGGTTTTATATGAGACATGGTAACTGGTTTTATATGAGACACGGTAACTGGTTTTATATGAGACATGGTAACTGGTTTTATATGAGACACTCTAATTGGTTTTATATGAGACACGCTAATTGGTTTTATATGAGACATGGTAACTGGTTTTATATGAGACATGGTAACTGGTTTTATATGAGACACTCTAATTGGTTTTATATGAGACACGCTAATTGGTTTTATATGAGAGATGGTAACTGGTTTTATATGAGACACGGTAACTGGTTTTATATGAGACACGCTAATTGGTTTCATATGAGACACAGTAACCGGTTTTATATGAGACACGCTCATTGGTTTTATATATATATATATATATATATATATATATATATATATATATATATATATATATATATATATATATATAATATATTGTTTAATACATCAGAAACCAAACTATCCTTTATAACCAACAACTAATTGGTTCTAAGAACCAGAAGGTAATTGGCTTATATTACCAGAAAGAGAATGGCCTTAGAAACCATAAGCTAATTGGCTCTTTGCACATATATCAGTTACTATTTGATCTTAGATATCAAAAACTAATTGGTTTCAGATACCATAAACCAAACGGTTTTGGAAATTTGCATACGAATAGCCTCATATGACAATCGAACAATATAAAGGTGTCAGTTATCAGCTAGTAATTGGTGTCGAACGAGTAGGATAAACCCTAAACTAATTGGGTTTAGATACCACAAGCATGAAGGTGTACGACACCAGATGATACCTGATTCTAGATACCTATATACCAGTCGGTTTAGAGACCAGAGCATAATTAGCTTAGATACAAAGAACATTGTGGTCTCAGACATCAGTAACTGCGAGGTGGTTTTTTTTAAACCATCGGATGCAGCTGGTTTAATACACCAGTAAACCAGCTTTAGACTTGCAGATTATAAACGCCTTCTTCCACTCTTCATACTTTAAATGATCGACTTCATAAAAACAGAGAAGGGGATCTTACTGATTTCTGAATTCATTTTTACACACTCTCTCTCTCTCTCTCTCTCTCTCTCTCTCTCTCTCTCTCTCTCTCTCTCTCTCTCTCTCTCTCTCTCTCTCTCTCTCTCTCTCTCTTTCTTTCTGTTTTGATATCCTCTTCTTCGTCTGGGATGGCCACGAATGGGGCCCATTTTGTTTGTGCTATGCCGAGCACTATGAAAAAAAATAATGGCCTTTTAGATTCCTGGAAGTTTAAGAGATTTTAGATTAATTGGTTTTAGATACCAGCAATTAATTGGTTTTAGATACCAGCAATTAATTGGTTTTAGATACCAGAACTTAATTGGTTTTAGATACCAGCAATTAATTGGTTTTAGATACCAGCAATTAATTGGTTTTAGATACCAGCAATTAATTGGTTTTAGATACCACAATTAATTGGTTTTAGATACCAGAACTTAACTGGTTTTACATACCAGCAGGTGACTGGTATCAAATACAGACTATCAATTGATTTCGAACACCAGAATTTAATCGGTTTTAGATGCAAGAATTTAACTGGTTTTAGATACCAGAATACAATCGGTTTTAGATGCAAGAACTTAATTGATTTTAGATACCAAAATTTAATCGGTTTTAGATTCAAGAACTTAATTGATTTTAGATACCAAAATTTAATCGGTTTTAGATGCAAGAACTTAATTGGTTTTAGATACCAGAATTCAATCGGTTTTAATGCAAAAACTTAATTGGTTTTAGACACCAGCAATTAATTGGTTTTAGATACCAGCAATTAATTGTTTTAGATACCAGAATACAATCGGTTTTAGATGCAAGAACTTAATTGGTTTTAGATACCAGCAATTAATTGGTTTTAGATACCAGAATACAATCGGTTTTAGATGCAAGAACTTAATTGGTTTTAGATACCAGCAATTAATTGGTTTTAGATACCAGCAATTAATTGTTTTAGATACCAGCAATTAATTGTTTTAGATACCAGCAATTAATTGTTTTAGATACCAGCAATTAATTGTTTTAGATACCAGCAATTAATTGGTTTTAGATACCAGCAATTAATTGTTTTAGATACCAGCAATTAATTGTTTTAGATACCAGCAATTAATTGTTTTAGATACCAGCAATTAATTGTTTTAGATACCAGCAATTAATTGGTTTTAGATACCAGCAATTAATTGGTTTTAGATACCAGCAATTAATTGTTTTAGATACCAGCAATTAATTGTTTTAGATACCAGCAATTAATTGTTTTAGATACCAGCAATTAATTGTTTTAGATACCAGCAATTAATTGGTTTTAGATACCAGCAATTAATTGTTTTAGATACCAGAATACAATCGGTTTTAGATGCAAGAACTTAATTGGTTTTAGATACCAGCAATTAATTGTTTTAGATACCAGCAATTAATTGTTTTAGATACCAGCAATTAATTGTTTTAGATACCAGCAATTAATTGGTTTTAGATACCAGAATACAATCGGTTTTAGATGCAAGAACTTAATTGGTTTTAGATACCAGAATACAATCGGTTTTAGATGCAAGAACTTAATTGGTTTTAGATACCAGAATACAATCGGTTTTAGATGCAAGAACTTAATTGGTTTTAGATACCAGCAATTAATTGTTTTAGATACCAGAATACAATCGGTTTTAGATGCAAGAACTTAATTGGTTTTAGATACCAGCAATTAATTGTTTTAGATACCAGCAATTAATTGGTTTTAGATACCAGCAATTAATTGGTTTTAGATACCAGCAATTAATTGGTTTTAGATACCAGAATACAATCGGTTTTAGATGCAAGAACTTAATTGGTTTTAGATACCAGCAATTAATTGGTTTTAGATACCAGAATACAATCGGTTTTAGATGCAAGAACTTAATTGGTTTTAGATACCAGAATACAATCGGTTTTAGATGCAAGAACTTAATTGGTTTTAGATACCAGAATACAATCGGTTTTAGATGCAAGAACTTAATTGGTTTTAGATACCAGAATACAATCGGTTTTAGATGCAAGAACTTAATTGGTTTTAGATACCAGAATACAATCGGTTTTAGATGCAAGAACTTAATTGGTTTTAGATACCAGCAATTAATTGGTTTTAGATACCAGCAATTAATTGTTTTAGA
>NC_092264.1:9542437-9547437 GCF_036320965.1 Panulirus ornatus
GGGGATGAGGTGGTGGAAAAGGAGGAAGGGATGGGAGGAGGAAGGGGGATTAATGAGAGACGTAACGTGTTGTTCAAGGAGATGTTTGAGGGATGTTTGAGGGTGTGTGATGGAGAGGTCCTACTGAGGGTGGGGTGCTCGAAGTGGCAGACAGAGAAGCAGCAGCACCACTTCTCCTCTTTACACGCCCTCGACGGTGGCCTAAAATGAGGCCTCCTGAGGGAGGCGTGTCCCACGCTTCGGCCCGAGGCCTCAGTGGTCAAAAGGGCCTCTTCCTCCTCCTGCTGCTGCTGGAGGAGGAGTTGAATCCTCCTGGTACATCTTGGTCCCAGATGCTCCCATTTCCCTGTCACCAGCGGAGGCCACCTACAGGAGAACGTGTCATTCAAAGGGCCTTTGAATGAAGTGTCCAGAGAGGTGCATCATTCAAAGGGCCTTTGAATGAAGTGTCCAGAGTGGTGCCTCATTCAAAGGGCCTTTGAATGAAGTGTCCAGAGTGGTGCATCATTCAAAGGGCCTTTGAATGAAGTGTCCAGAGTGGTGCCTCATTCAAAGGGCCTTTGAATGAAGTGTCCAGAGTGGTGCTTCATTCGAAGGGCCTTTGAATGAAGTGTCCAGAGTGGTGCCTCATTCAAAGAGCCTTTGAATGAAGTGTCCAGAGTGCTGCCTCATTCAAAGAGCCTTTGAATAAAGTGTCCAGAGTGGTGCCTCATTCAAAGGCCCTTTGAATGAGGCATCACTCTGGACACTTCATTCAAAGGCCCTTTGAATGAAGTGTCCAGAGTGGTGCCTCCAGCAATTCGTTCATCACTGACAGACGAAAAGGAACAGATAACCCTCACGGCACACACACACACACACACACACACACACACACACACACACACACACACACCTACTTTTTTGCCACAGACGTCATCATGAAAATGAACATCCACTGCAATATGATGACTGACGTAACTTATGATGTAAATGGAATCACGATTATAACAGAAGAAAAGGAAAATACATAATTCAGAGACCATCTCCACTGGACTCTGGTGAATTTAGAGGATAGATGGAACAGGGCGTGGGCGTGAATCTAGATGGAACAGGAATTGGGCTTGAATCTAGATGGAACAAGGAATGGGCGTGAATCTAGATGGAACAGGGAATGGGCGTGAATCTAGATGGAATAGGGAATGGGCGTGAATCTAGATGGAATAGGGAATGGGCGTGAATCTAGATGGTACAGGGAATGGGCGTGAATCTAGATGGAACAGGGAATGGGCGTGAATCTAGATGGAACAGGGAATGGGCGTGAATCTAGATGGAACAGGGAATGGGCGTGAATCTAGATGGTACAGGGAATGGGCGTGAATCTAGATGGAACAGGGAATGGGCGTGAATCTAGATGGAACAGAGCGTGGGCGTGAATCTAGATGGAAAAGGGAACGGGCGTGAATCTAGACGGAACAGGGAGTGGACTTGAATCTAGATGGAACAGGAATTGGGCTTGAATCTAGATGGAACAGAGCGTGGGCGTGAACCTAGATGGAAAAGGGAACGAGCGTGAATCTAGACGGAACAGGGAGTGGACTTGAATCTAGATGGAACAGGATTGGGCTTGAATCTAGATGGAACAGAGCGTGGGCGTGAACCTAGATGGAAAAGGGAACGGGCGTGAATCTAGACGGAACAGGGAGTGGGCGTGAATCTAGATGGAAGAGGGAATGGGCTTGAGTGTAGATGGAACAGTGAATGGGAGTGAATCTAGATGGAACAGGGAGTGGGCTTGAATCTAGATGGAACAGGGAGTGGGCGTGAATCTAGACGAAACAGGGAATGGGCGTGAATCTAGATGGAACAGAGCGTGGGCGTGAATCTAGACGGAACAGGGAGTGGGCGTGAATCTAGACGAAACAGGGAGTGGGCTTGAATCTAGATGGAAAAGGGAACGGGCGTGAATCTAGACGGAACAGGGAGTGGGCGTGAATCTAGATGGAAGAGGGGAGTGGGCGTGAAGCGCCACTGGAAATTAACAGTGGAAGGGGTCTAACCTGCAGACATTTCGACTGGAAGAAAGAAAATAAAAGGAAAGAGCAGAGAAACCTAAAGTGAGGGGAGGTGAGGGAAGGGAAGGGAGGAGGACTGGTGCCACTACGAGCCCCGTTTCATCCTGTTTCTCCTCCTGAAAGTAAACACAGCTTTCCCATCTCCTTCCACGTCTCTGTGATCCATCGCCATCATACCCAGTTCCACATAAACATATACCTTGACGTCCTTTACGTTACACATATTGATAACTCACTCACCAACGATAAATGAATAAATGAAATAAATGTCCTATTCAGATTTTTATCCATCATCTAGTAATTCATACCATGGGATAAAGGACTTGGTACTCCCTCCATGGAGTACTATCTACTTTGTAGAGTAGAGTATAGAGAACACTAGAGTATATATATAGAGCAGTTCTACTTTCTGTCTCAAACCTCCCCAAGTCTGCCCTTAAAAATTTCAACTGTTGTTTTTTTTTTTTTTCTCCCTCTTCTACAGCTAATACGCCGGTTTTTTTTTTCTCCCTCTTCTACAGCTATTACGCCGGCTCCTTCTCCCAGAGGGGTGGGTGGGTGCTCGTGTTCATCCCCGTAATGAGATTCTTCCCAAAAAAGGGCAAATGGACGTCCAGAGATGGGGCCTTTGAGGTATCTATTTCTTTCCTTACACCTCCAAGCTTTTGGAATATTGTACTCTTATATTTCTCTCTCATGGTAATTTGGACCAGTTCATTTTGAAAGAGAAATATATTCCATCACCTTCAAGACTCTTTGTCCCTCTATGCTGCTTTCCAAGCCGGTCCTCAACCACAGGAGGACATAGAAAGAAAGAAAGAAAATGTATGTATCCATTCTTACGTCACATTCGCATCACGTTTTCCCCATATCAGTTCAGTCCTTTTCTCAAGCCGAACACAATGATCAATTCAGTCCTCTTCTCTAGAGGCAAAAGGAATCAAAATCATGTTGACACAAGTCAATGAAAAGTATTAGAAAAAAAAAAGGAATCAAAATTATGTTACACAAGTCAATGAAAAGTATTAGAAAAAAAAGGAAATCAAAATTATGTTACACCAAAAGTCAATGAAAAGTATTAGAAAAAAAAGGAATCAAAATTATGTTACACAAGTCAATGAAAAGTATTAGAAAAAAAAGAATCCAAAATTATGTTACACAAGTCAAAAATGACAAAGTATAGAAAAAAAAAGGAACAAATTAATTTACACAGTCAGTGAATAGTATTAAAAAAAAAAAGTGTAAAATTTAAGTTTCAAGATGAGCTTAAAGTTTCTCACTGATGTAATATCGTATGCAGAACTCTGGCTATTGTTTATCTATTTCCATTGTCCCCGTCCCCGGGCCCCCCCAAGAGTCCAAAAAACAACCCACCCCCAACCCCCAAAAAAATTCCCCCCCCCCGCCCACCCCCCCAAACCCCCCCCCCCCCCCCCCCCCCCAACCCCCCACAAACCCCCCCACCCCCAAACCCACCCCAACCCCCCCTCAAAAACCCCCCCCCCCAAACCCCCCCATAACCCCCCCTTCAAACCACCCCAACTCCCTTTTTCCCCCCCCCTTTCCCCGTGGGAAACCCCCTTTTTTCCCCCCCCCCCTTCTTTCCCCCCCTTCCCTAACCCCCTTCCCCCCCTCCTCCCCCCCCCCCCCTCCTCCCTTTTCCCAACCCCCCCCCCCTCCTTCCTTTTCCCCCACCCAATCCTCCCTACCCCTCCATAACCCCCTCCCCTCTCTCATCCTCCCCAACGGCCCCCGCAAACCCCCCCAAAAACCCCCTTTTTTTTGGGGGGGGGAGGGAAGGGGTGACCCCAAAAAAAAAATTTATTTTTAAAAAATCCTTTTTGAGTAAAAGAAAACCTATTAGGGGGGGAAAAAACCCCCGAAGGGGGGAAAAAAAATCCTGAATTGAGTGGGGGGAGGAAAGGGGGGGATCCTGTTTGAGTGGGGGGGGAGAAGGGGGGATCCTGATTGAGGGGGGGAGGAAAGGGGGGATCCTGATTGATGGGGGGAGGAGAAGGGGGGACCTGATTGAGTGGGGGAGGAAAGGGGGGATCCTGTTGAGTGGGGGGAGGAGGGGGGGGGATCCTTATTGATTTTGGGGGGGGGGGGAAAGGGGGGACCTTATTGAGGGGGAGGGAAGGGGATTTAGATTGGGGGAGAGAAGGGGGGATTCTGTATTGAGTGGGGGGAGGGAAGGGGGGAAATTTCCTTTTTTGAGTGGGGGGGGAGGAAAGGGGGGATCCTGTATTGAGTGGGGGGAGGAAAAGGGGGGACCTTTTGGGGGGGGGGGGGGGGGTTTTGAAATTGGTGGGGGGAGGAAAAGGGGGTTTCCGCATTGGAGGGGGAGGAGAAGGGGGACCTATTATTTTGGGGGGAGGGGGGGGGGGCCCGGGGCCCCCAAAAGAGGGGTTACAATAAAAAAAATTTTGCAGAAAAAGTGGGCCGGGTACACCGGGGCAATTAAAAGGGAAAAAAACCGGGGAAAAGTGAAACCGGGGAACCATGCAGCGGGGGTAAAAGGGCGGAAAAGGGGCCCGAGGGGCCGGGGGGTAAAAAGGGGGGCCCCAGTAAAGGGTGGAAAAAAGGGGGGGAACACGACCGGTCCCCAAGCGGTGGGGGGGGGGGGGGGGGGGGGGGGGGGGGGGGGGGGGGGGGGGGGGGGGGGGACCCCTCCACAAAAGGTACCCAAAACCAAAAACACACCGGCCAAACGGTAGGACCATAAACACGACGGTACGACCAGTGAACACGAGGGGGCGACCAGTGAACACACGGTACGACCAGTGACACGACGGACGACCAGTGACACGACGGTACGACCAGTGACACGCGGTCGCCCATGAGCACGACGGACACCATGAACACACGGTACACCATGACACGACGTACGACCATAAACACGCGGAGACCATGAACACGAGGGGGCACCAGTGAACACGACGGAAA
>NC_092264.1:9549937-9552437 GCF_036320965.1 Panulirus ornatus
CACATACACACCCAACCACCACACACACACACACACACACACACCCAACCACCACCACACACACACACACACACACCCAACCACCACCACACACACACACACACACACATACAGCAGGTCATGTGTGTCACCTGCACACAACCTGGGCCCCCTCCACGACAGTGCTTTTGGCCTCCCTCCCCCTTGGGCCCTCCACATCACCCTAACGTCCCTTCCCTCCCTCCCTCTCCCTCCCTCCTCTCCCACGGCCACCGTGTCTTGCCCCCTGGGATAATCGCCTCCCGGTGGGGGACGACGACGCGCGCGCACGGGGGAAGCAAAACACCCGATAACGCGGGCTCGGATGATACTAATACGTGCACTGGGAGGACCTGGGTCGCTTCCATCTCGCCCCTCCGTCTGGGGTCGCCCCAGCCCCCGGGCGCTGTGAGACACCCGGAGCGCATTCAAATATCGGCCGGGGGGCGCGCGCGCGTTCACCTCCTTCACGCGAGACAAGTATGGTGGCCGTCGCCTCCTGCCGGAGTGGCAGAAGGAGGGATAATAATGCCTTCATAACAGCACGAGAATCGCCGGCAGTGAGGGAGTGAGGGAGGGAGGGCCGCGCGCGCCCCTCCCGCCCCTCCCTCGTGGTAGTCTGGTGGTCTGGGCCCTCCCGCCGACGCCCAGGGCGGGCCTGATGCGCCCTGGAGGGCCCACCGCCCTGCCAAAACGAGCAGTTGGGCCCCCCCCTCACCAGCAGCAGCCAGCCAGCCACCAAACTGTTACGGAAATGAGTTTCGCAATAGATGGCCCAGTTCCTTCGGGTTCCTCCTTCCTCCTTCCTCCTCCTCTTCCTCCTCCTCCTTCTCCTCTTCTTCCTCCTCCTCCTCCTCCTTCTCCTACTTCTCCTCTTCTTCCTCCTTCCTCCTTCCTCCTCCTTCCTCCTTCTTCTTCCTCTTCCTCCTTCCTCCTCCTCTTTCTCCTCTTCTTCCTCCTCCTTCTTCCCCGCCCGCGCGCCGAGCGGCTCCTGCTGGTGCTGGCCCGGCCACGCCACTGCTGACGGCGAGGGAAGGGCCGAGGTCGTGGGGGAAAGGCGCGCGGATCACACGTGCCGCGCGACGCCACGTCGTAACTCAGCCAATATAAACGAGAGCTCTAGAGGTCAAGGTCAGCTGTAAACTACTCGCTGTTTCGGGCTTAAGAGCAAGTGTGGAAGAGTGGTTAGCGTTCCTGACCGTGACGAGCGTTGCATGGGTTCGAATCCTGGTTACGGCAGTCGGTCCACAGTCAACCCAACTGTTCATCCATCCCCTAGGGAGTGAGTTGATAAATTGAGGACCTTGCTCAGGCTAGGGTATATATAGTGAATAGAGTGAATTGAAATGATGTGGTATACCGGGGTCGACGTGCTGTTAATGGATTGAACCAGGGCATGTGAAGCGTCTGGGGTAAACCATGGGAAAGTCTGTGGGGTCTGGATGTGGAAAGGGAGCTGTGGTTTCGGTACATTACACATGACAGCTAAAGACTGAGTGTGAACGAATGTGGCCTTTGTTGTCTTTTCCTAGCGCTACCTCGTGCGCATGCGGGGGGAGGGGGTAGTCATTTCATGTGTGGCGAGGTGGCGACGTGAATGAATAAAGGCAGACAGTATGAATTATGTACATGTGTATATATGTATATGTCTGTGTATGTATATATAAGAATACGTTGAAATGTATAGGTATGTATATGTGCGTGTGTGGACGTGTATGTATATACATGTGTATGTGGGTGGGTTGGGCCATTCGTTCGTCTGTTTCCTTACGCTACCTCGCTAACGAGGGAACAGCGACAAAGTATCATAAAATAAATAACTATAAATATATGCACATAGAACTGAATACAACATCATATTTAAAGTTACTAATCTTCCTTCTTATGTTCTTCAATTCTCTCAGTAATATTCTACCGTTAGGTGGCTGCTCAAACGCCAGTTGTCCATATTCCATCATTTATCACATTCAAACTTTCGCCTTCAAAGAGGCATCATCAGGAATCTACAAAAAGAGAAAGAAAAACTGCATCACAAACTTGGATACGAAAAGTAAAATGTAGAAAATATAAAAACGCTCGGAAGAAACACAACACACAGCACATAACAGTCAGGGAAAACACTAAATAAAGTAACAGTCTCATAAGAGCAGTACAATCTAAACTTACAGTCGAGAAAAGACACAGAAGAGCAATATTACACGTGAAAGTCCCTCACTAAATACACAAGGGAGGGCCAAGTGAGACCGTTATTGTCCTGATGTGAAGATGAGGTCAGGTTAGGCTCGTCTGACTCTCTTAGACCTTCGCAACGTTGGACCGTGGTCCTGACGCCCAGCATGGTGGACTCGATAGCTCTGGCAGGTCAATGACGTGTCCCATCCATCTACGTCCTACTGACAGGCCATCCAAGAGCTGTATGGAGGTGATCATGTTTGTTTGGATGTTGACGAAAGGCGCTTTCTCTCTAATGTAATGTAATGTT
>NC_092264.1:9557437-9584937 GCF_036320965.1 Panulirus ornatus
TCCATCATTTATCACATTCAAACATTCGCCTTCAAAAAGGCATCATCAGGAATCTACAAAAAGAGAAAGAAAAACTGCATCACAAACTTGGATACGAAAAGTAAAACGTAGAAAATATAAAAACGCTCGGAAGAAACACAACACACAGCACATAACAGTCAGGGAAAACACTGAATAAAGTAACAGTCTCATAAGAGCAGTACAATCTAAACTTACAGTCGAGAAAAGACACAGAAGAGCAATATTACACGTGAAAGTCCCTCACTAAATACACAAGGGAGGGCCAAGTGAGACCGTTATTGCCTGATGTGAAGATGAGGTCAGGTTAGGCTCGTCTGACTCTCTTAGACCTTCGCAACGTTGGACCGTGGTCCTGACGCCCAGCATGGTGGACTCGGTAGCTCTGGCGGGTCAATGACGTGTCCCATCCATCTACGTCCTACTGACAGGCCATCCAAGAGCTGTATGGAGGTGATCATGTTTTTCTGGATGTTGACGAAAGGCGCTTTCTCTCTAATGTAATGTAATGTTATGTAATGTAATGTAATGTAAATGGCTTCTAATATCTGTAGTCTCCTCTGATCACTGCAACTAGTGATGATCACTGCAACTAGTAATTCACTATCATTAAATAGCTTCTGATATCTGTAGTCTCCTGTGATCACTGCAACTAGTAATTCACTATCATTAAATGGCTTCTGATATCTGTAGTCTCTTCTGATCACTGCAACTAGCGATGATTTTGGTGTTATTCACTATCATTAAATGGCTTCTGATACCAGTAGTCTCCTCTGATCACTGCAACTAGTAATTCACTATCATTAAATGGCTTCTGATACCAGTAGTCTCCTGTGATCACTGAAACTAGTAATGACTTTGGTGTAATCCACTATCATCTCCCTCGTTAGCCTCGTTTCATGTTTTTGGTTCACGATGTTTTGATTCCACCTTCTTGTAAGTGGAGCGAGAGGCTCAGGGTGCAGGTTGGAAGTCCAATGGATGAGGCTGACAGCGGCTCAGTGTGCAGGTTGGAAGTCCAATGGATGAGGCTGACAGCGGCTCAGTGTGCAGGTTGGAAGTCCAATGGATGAGGCTGACAGCGGCTCAGTGTGCAGGTTGGAAGTCCAATGGATGAGGCTGACAGCGGCTCAGGGTGCAGGTTGGAAGTCCAATGGATGAGGCTGACAGAGGCTCAGTGTGCAGGTTGGAAGTCCAATGGATGAGGCTGACAGCGGCTCAGTGTGCAGGTTGGAAGTCCAATGGATGAGGCTGACAGAGGCTCAGTGTGCAGGTTGGAAGTCCAATGGATGAGGCTGACAGCGGCTCAGTGTGCAGGTTGGAAGTCCAATGGATGAGGCTGACAGCGGCTCAGTGTGCAGGTTGGAAGTCCAATGGATGAGGCTGACAGAGGCTCAGTGTGCAGGTTGGAAGTCCAATGGATGAGGCTGACAGCGGCTCAGTGTGCAGGTTGGAAGTCCAATGGATGAGGCTGACAGCGGCTCAGTGTGCAGGTTGGAAGTCCAATGGATGAGGCTGACAGCGGCTCAGTGTGCAGGTTGGAAGTCCAATGGATGAGGCTGACAGCGGCTCAGTGTGCAGGTTGGAAGTCCAATGGATGAGGCTGACAGCGGCTCAGGGTGCAGGTTGGAAGTCCAATGGATGAGGCTGACAGCGGCTCAGTGTGCAGGTTGGAAGTCCAATGGATGAGGCTGACAGCGGCTCAGTGTGCGGGTTGGAAGTCCAATGGATGAGGCTGACAGCCCTCTATATTGCCATCGGTACTCATATACCACATCTTCACGACTCAAACTTCCAGAGCGAGCAACCATAGTGTCACAAGAGATAGCCAATCTTTACCCTATTCTATGGTTAGTGTTTTGCTGTCAATGGGAGGTAGTAACAGCAGGTCTAAGACAACCTCAGGTTCTATGACACTGTTTCCCTCCCTCGCTCTCCACGCCCTCAAAAAAAAATAAATAAATAATAGCGGTTTTTAAGGGGTTTAAAAAAAAAATAGCGGTTTTTAAGGGGTTTAAAAAAAATAGCGGTTTTTAAGGGGTTTAAAAAAATAGCGGTTTTTAAGGGGTTTCAAAAAAAATAGCGGTTTTTAAGGGGTTAAAGAAAAATAGCGGTTTTTAAGGGTTTTAAAAAAAAATAGCGGTTTTTAAGGGTTTTAAAAAAATAGCGGTTTTTAAGGGGTTAAAAAAAAATAGCGGTTTTTAAGGGGTTTAAAAAAAATAGCGGTCTTTTCAGTGTTTCAAAAAAATAGCGGTTTTCCGGTGTTTCAAACAAATAGCGGTTTTCCGGTGTTTTTTCGGTTTTTAGGGGGAAGACAGTGGTTTTATACTGATGTAGGGAGTGTGTGTGTGTGTGTGTGTGTGTGTGTTTACACCCACCTGGACACCATGACATTACCAGCAACAGACACAGCGCAGATTAAAGCCATGTTACGGAAAAGTAGTGGCCATATATATATATATATATATATATATATATATATATATATATATATATATATATATATATATATATTTTATACTTTGTCGCTGTCTCCCGCGTTTGCGAGGTAGCGCAAGGAAACAGACGAAAGAAATGGCCCAACCCCCCCCATATATATATATATATATATATATATATATACATATTTTCTACAGAAACTTTGTAAGAAAGTTTGAAGAAAACTCCAACGTCAACGACTTTCTAAAAGTCTTTTAAAAAAACTTTACTTAAAACGCTACACACTGGAAAAAACTTTACTTAAAACGCTAGACACTGGAAAAAAACTTTACTTAAAACGCTAGACACTGGAAAAAAAAACTTTACTTATAACGCTAGACACTGGAAAAAAAAACTTTTACTTAAAACGCTACACACTGGAAAAAAACTTTACTTAAAACGCTAGACACTGGAAAAAAAACTTTACTTAAAACGCTAGACACTAAAAAACTTTACTTAAAACGCTAGACACTGGAAAAAACTTTACTTAAAACGCTAGACACTGGAAAAAACTACTTAAAACGCTAGACACTGGAAAAAACTTTACTTAAAACGCTAGACACTAAAAAAACTTTAATTAAAACGCTAGACACGGGAAAAAACTTTACTTAAAACGCTAGACACTGGAAAAAAACTTTACTTAAAACGCTAGACACTGAAAAAAAACTTTACTTAAAACGCTAGACACTGAAAAAAAAAATTTACTTAAAACGCTAGACACTGGAAATTTTTTTTACTTAAAACGCTAGACACTGGAAAAAAACTTTACTTAAAACGCTAAACACTGGAAAAAAACTACTTAAAACGCTAGATACTGAAAAAAAACTTTACTTAAAACGCTAGACACTGAAAAAAAAATTTTTACTTAAAACGCTAGACACTGGAAATTTTTTTTACTTAAAACGCTAGACACTGGAAAAACTTTACTTAAAACGCTAAACACTGGAAAAAACTACTTAAAACGCTAGATACTGAAAAAAAAACTTTACTTAAAACGCTAGACACTGGAAAAAAAAACTTTACTTAAAACGCTAGACACTGGAAAAAAAATTTATTTAAAACGCTAGACACTGGAAAGAAAAAAACTTAACACACTTAAATATAAACCTGAATTGGTTTAAGAATCCACGCATTCATGGCAGACACTATCGCTCAACCAGCAGAAGACAACATCAAAAGTAAACAAAACGATTGAAACTGCCCGTTTTCGTTTAACAACATCAAAAGTAAACAACACGACTGAAACTGCCCGTTTCCGTTTCAGCCAATGATGGCTGAAAATCATGATCGAACCAACGGAAAAGAAACGCACAATGGTATTACTTTTCTCTCTAAATAAAACCTCAATCCATTGTCTCTACTAGAAAGCAAGAGAAAGGTGAAAAAAAAAAACAGATAATAATGCTATTCCCTTGAGGTGGCTCTTCGTATATATATATATATATATATATATATATATATATATATATATATATATATATATATATATATATATATATATATATATATATTCCTATGAGTCCACGGGGAAAATGACACACGAAAAGTTCCCAAGTGCACTTTCGTGTCATAATCACATCATCAGGGGAGACACAAGAGAGAAATATAACAGTCAGATCATATACAGATGGATATGATATATATTTCTCTCTTGTGTCTCCCCTGATGATGTGATTATTACACGAAAGTGCACTTGGGAACTTATCGTGTTTCATCTCCCCCGTGGACTCATAGGAATATCTTGATCACGCGCAAAATTGTGATCCTTTCCAATATATATATATATATATATATATATATATATATATATATATATATATATATATATATACTGCTATCATGATGACGTAGGCCTTCGCCCAGATTAACGAACGGACGACCGGATATAAGGCGTTGAAAAAAAAGAGAGAAAATAATTCACCAAGACACAACGAGAGCTTCTTAGACCGTCTTATTTACGTCTATTTACACCTCCAGCCAGGCAGATTTACACCCGTAAGTGGACGGAGAAGCCAATTTACATAACCCCCCACCTTCCCCTTAAACATATGTTTACACTCGAGAAAAAGATCAAAAAATACCATGGTAAATATCTGGTGAACAGATATTTACATATTTACATCATTTACACATGTACGTAACAATTTAATGTGTACTTTGAATTAATATTCTACGTAATAATGTATGATTATATACATATAATCGTGTGATTTATCGAAGGGGTCATATGAAGTCTCTGTCTACCCATACGAAATTCTGTGCTAACTACCATGGAGATGGAACACCCATACCACAAACACCATCACTATAACTGTAACCCCCATTAATATCTACAATGGGCCATCACCCATACGTTCACCACTGCATGTGGTTGAACACACCCATACCACAAACACCATCACTATAACTGTACACCCCACTCCCCCATTATTATCTACAATGGCCCATCACCCATACGTTCACCACTGAAAGTGGTTCAACACACCCATACCACAAACACCATCACTATAACTGTACACCCCACTCCCCCATCAATATCTACAATGGCCCATCACCCATACGTTCACCACTGCAATTGATGAACACACCCATACCACAAACACCATCACTATAACTGTACCACCCCCCCTATATCTACAATGGCCCATCACCCATACGTTCACCACTGCATGTGGTTCAACACACCCATACCACAAACACCATCACTATAACTGTACACCCCACTCCCCCATCAATATCTACAATGGCCCATCACCCATACGTTCACCACTGAAAGTGGTTCAACACACCCATACCACAAACACCATCACTATAACTGTAACCCACTCCCCCATTAATATCTACAATGGCCCATCACCCATACGTTCACCACTGCAAGTGGTTGAACACACCCATACCACAAACACCATCACTATAACTGTAACCCACTCCCCCATTAATATCTACAATGGTCCATCACCCATACGTTCACCACTGCAAGTGGTTCAACACACACATACCACAAACACCATCACTATAACTGTAACCCACTCCCCCATTAATATCTACAATGGCCCATCACCCATACGTTCACCACTGCAAGTGGTTGAACACACCCATACCACAAACACCATCACTATAACTGTAACCCACTCCCCCATTAATATCTACAATGGCCCATCACCCATACGTTCACCACTGCAAGTCGTTGAACACACCCATACCACAAACACCATCACTATAACTGCACCTCACTCCCACATTAATATCTACAATGGCCCATCACCCATACGTTCACCACTGCAAGTGGTTCAACACACCCATACCACAAACACCATCACTATAACTGTACTAACCCCCCTTCATCAATATCTACAATGGCCCATCACCCATACGTTCACCACTGCAATTGATGAACACACCCATACCACAAACACCATCACTATAATTGTAACCACTCCCACATTAATATCTACAATGGCCCATCACCCATACGTTCACCACTGCAAGTGGTTCAACACACCCCACCCACTACGATCATCTCCGAAAGAACGTGTTACCCTAAACCATCATCTCTTGGTGAGGTTACTCATCCCCTACAATCATCCCCAAGAATGACTCATCCCCCTTACATTCAGCACGAATATTGACTCATCACCCTTACAGTCAGCACGAATAATGACTCATCACCCTTACAGTCACCACGAAGAATGACTCATCACCCTTACAGTCAGCACGAATAATGACTCATCACCCTTACAGTCAGCACGAATAATGACTCATCACCCTTACAGTCAGCACGAATAATGACTCATCACCCTTACAGTCACCACGAAGAATGACTCATCACCCTTACAGTCACCACGAAGAATGACTCATCACCCTTACAGTCAGCACGAATAATGACTCATCACCCTTACAGTCAGCACGAATAATGACTCATCACCCTTACAGTCAGCACGAATAATGACTCATCACCCTTACAGTCACCACGAAGAATGACTCATCACCCTTACAGTCACCACGAATAATGACTCATCACCCTTACAGTCACCACGAAGAATGACTCATCACCTTTACAGTCAGCACGAATAATGACTCATCACCCTTACAGTCAGCACGAATAATGACTCATCACCCTTACAGTCACCACGAATATTGACTCATCACCCTTACAGTCAGCACGAATATTGACTCATCACCCTTACAGTCACCACGAATAATGACTCATCACCCTTACAGTCATCAGAAATAATGGCTCATCACCATTACAGTCACCACCAAGAACGACTCATCACCCTTACAGTCACCACGAATAATGACTCATCACCCTTACAGTCACCACGAATAATGACTCATCACCCTTACAGTCACCACGAATAATGACTCATCACCCTTACAGTCACCACCACAATGACTCACCACCCTTACATTTAACTCTCAGCGACTCACCACCACTACAGCAACCCCCAGAATGCAACATTCCCCCCCCCCCCATCCTTAGAACTACCTTTCAATATACCCTGTCCTTCTGGCCATCACCTCCACAATAACCCATCCCCCTACAGTCACTCTCAGAACGGCTCACCATCCCTATACTCACCATCAAAATGGGTCATCACCCCTACAATCATCCCCAGAGAGGTCTAGTACCCACAGAACAGATCAAAACACCCCCTACGATTAGCCACAGAACAGCTGAACACCCCTACAATAAACTACCGAACTGCCCATCCCCCTTACAATCACCCCGAAATGGGTCATCACCCCTTACAATCACCCTTGGAACCACCCATCACCTCTACAATCTATCAGGACAGCCCATCACCTCTACAAACTCCCATCAGAACAGCCCATCATCCCTTACAATCACCCCTTAGAAGAGCCCATCACCCCCTACATACACAACACCCCAACCCTTTCACCCCATCTCCTCTACAAACACTCAGAAGAACCCATCACCCCTACACACCCACACACACCCACATCCCCTGAGAACAGCCCATCACATTACACAATCAACCCTAAATACCTCTTACAATCACCCCTACAGCACGGACCATCCATCCACTCCTCCCCCCCCTCACTCTCCTCTCCCCCAGCGGGGTCTTCTCTCCCCCAGTGGGGTCTTCTCCTCTCCCCTAAATGGTGTTTTCATGTTCAACTTCCTGGACTAAGCGACCAGCGATTAGCTCCAGAGTTTCTGTGAGTCCCAATGGTTCGATGCCCGCTCGCCTAATGGGCTCTTCGACGCTATTTTCCCAAGTGCTGTCGAGAGGGACCACCTTGGTAAATTGTAGGCATCGTGGTGGTGGAGGAGGAGGTGGTGTGATGTGATTGTATCATCATACATTCGCTCCAGTTGTATTGGAAAGAGGTGGTCGGGGTTCTACCATCGCTACGGTCTGTGTATATTATTGTCATGTGCACCGGCAATGGTTGTATCTCTCTTCTGTCTCCAGTTGATGTAGATGTAGGAGGGAGGGGGGCGTCGTGGTGGAGGAGGACGTGGTGTGATGTGATCACAGTGCTCCTACGTCCTGGAGTGTGTTGTATCATCATACAATTCGCTCCAGTTGTATTGGAAGGAGGTGGTCGGGGTTCTACCATCGCTACGGTCTGTGTATATTATTGTCATGTGCACCGTCAATGGTTGTATCTGTCTTGTGTCTCCAGTTGATGTAGGAGCAAGGGTTCGGGGGTTCATGGTATGTCTTATTGTATTGTTGTGGTTATTGTAGTTTTACAACCGTGTGTTGTGATGTGGGGTCATGCACGGTTATGACATGGTTGTGTGTCTGTGTTGATCTCTGTCTTGTGTTGTGCTGACCATAACAGTTACAGTGTAACGTGGTTATTAGCAATAGTTCACATGTATTAACTGTGTGTGTGTCTGTGTGTGTCTGTGTGTGCCTGTCTGTCTGTCTGTACGTACGCGCACGTGCGTGCTTCGGATGCCATTAGCGGCACATGGCGGCCCATGTGCAACACTACCCCAGTGGGCGCACGGCTGGATGAGCATCCATGCGCTGGGTCAACTGTGAACGCATTGTGCCTCCTGTGAACGCATGGTGCCTCCTGTGAACGCATTGTGCCTCCTGTGAACACACTGTGCCTCCTGCGAACGCATTGTGCCTCCTGTGAACGCATTGTGCCTCCTGTGAACGCATTGTGCCTCCTGTGAACGCATTGTTCCTCTTTTGAACGCATTGTGCCTCCTGTGAACGCATTGTGCCTCCTGTGAACACACTGTGCCTCCTGCGAACGCATTGTGCCTCCTGTGAACGCATTGTGCCTCCTGCGAACGCAATGTGCCTCCTGTGAACGCACTGTGCCTCCTGCGAACGCATTGTGCCTCCTGCGAACGCAATGTGCCTCCTGTGAACGCATTGTGCCTCCTGTGAACGCATTGTGCCTCCTGTGAACGCACTGTGCCTCCTGTGAACACACTGTGCCTCCTGTGAACGCATTGTGCCTCCTGTGAACGCATTGTGCCTCCTGTGAACGCATTGTGCCTCCTGTGAACACACTGTGCCTCCTGCGAACGCACTGTGCCTCCTGTGAACGCATTGTGCCTCCTGTGAACGCATTGTGCCTCCTGTGAACACACTGTGCCTCCTGCGAACGCAATGTGCCTCCTGTGAACACACTGTGCCTCCTGCGAACGCATTGTGCCTCCTGTGAACGCAATGTGCCTCCTGTGAACGCATTGTGCCTCCTGTGAACGCATTGTGCCTCCTGTGAACGCATTGTGCCTCCTGCTTGTAAAAAAAAAGAGCCACACCCACGCGGTGCAACAAGGGCGTATGTGTGGGCCTAATCTTGTATTATAACCATGGTTACTGATGCTCCATCGTCAGCCCAGCCATATAATATTATGGTACCATTTTGCTATTATGGGATACCATGGTAATAGGACATTATCACAATGTTAATGTTGTATTTTGGCAATTTTCTCTTTGATCTGCTTGGCCGATGTGCCAAACAAATTGGCCAAAATATAAAATTAAAGATCAGAAATGCTAGACTGCCCAACGCTGCCAGCTCCAATACACAGGAGTATACATTGATATACATTAATATACATTAACATGAATTACCTGTACTACTGCTAAATAAGCGCGGCCATTAACAGTGCAATAATCGATACACTACACACACACACACACACACACACACACACACACACACACACACACACACACACAAATATAAATGTTTTTTTGATATATTTCAAATCACAAATACTACATATCTACTCCTAAATTCTTTCTGTAACGAGCAGGCTATTCACAAAGGTGTGTGTGTCTGTGTGTCTGTCTGTGTGTCTGTCTGTCTGTGTGTGTGTGTGTGTGTGTGTGTGTGTGTGTGTGTGTGTGTGTGTGTGTGTGTGTCTTCACACACAGGAATGAGGACATAGTACAAATATATACAAAGTCAGGAAGACGGGGGAAATACGAGTGGTCAAACCTTCTCTCTCTCTCTCTCTCTCTCTCTCTCTCTCTCTCTCTCTCTCTCTCTCTCTCTCTCTCTCTCTCTCTCCCCCCGTATAGCACAAGTAGGTTTATCATCAAACCAGCCACCCGTACCAGTACGTCAAAGAGGTCAGGAAACACACATATATAGACTCTTTTTAATCCACACAGCCCGTTTTCTTTCATGCAGTGTTGTGTTTCTACTTAAACCTTGCGTCTTCCGTTCTCTTTCATCCACACTTTTCCATTTTCTTTAATGCGGTGTTGTGTTTCTATTCAAACCTTGCGTCTTCCGTTCTCTTTCATTCACACTGCACCATTTTCTTTCATGCAGTCCTATGTTTCCGTCTAAACCTTGCGTCTTCCGTTCTCTTTCATTGACATTTCTCCATTGACATTTCTTTAATGCGGTGCTGTGTTTCTACTTAAACCTTGCGTCTTCCGTTCTCTTTCATTCACACTGCTCCATTTTCTTTAATGCGGTGCTGTGTTTCTATTTAAACCTTGCGTCTTCCGTTCTCTTTCATTCACACTGCACCATTTTCTTTAATGCGGTGTTGTGTTTCTACTTAAACCTTGCGTCTTCCGTTCTCTTTCATTCACACTTCACCATTTTCTTTAATGCGGTGTTGTGTTTCTACTTAAACCTTGCGTCTTCCGTTCTCTTTCATTCACATTTCTCCATTTTCTTTAATGCGGTGCTGTGTTTCTATTTAAACCTTGCGTCTTCCTCCGTTCTCTTTCATTCACACTGCACCATTTTCTTTCATGCAGTCCTGTGTTTCCGTCTAAACCTTGCGTCTTCCGTTCTCTTTCATTCACATTTCACCATTTTCTTTAATGCGGTGTTGTGTATCTACTTAAACCTTTCGTCTTCCTCCGTTCTCTTTCATTCACATTACACCATTTTCTGTAACGCGCGTCGTATTTCTACTTCAATCTAGTGTCTTCCGTTCTCTTTCATTCACACTGCACCCATTTTCTACGATGCGTTGTCCTGTTTCTCCCTTCGTATGTTTCCCAATGATTCCATCATCCTCCAGGTCTTTCGTTATATATTCTCTCTCTCTCTCTCTCTCTCTCTCTCTCTCTCTCTCTCTCTCTCTCTCTCTCTCTCTCTCTCTCTCTCTCTCTTCTCTCTCTCTTTCTCTCTCTCTCTCTCTCTCTCTCTCTCTCTCTCTCTCTCTCTCTATCTCTCTCTATCTATCTATCTAATCTATCTATCTTTATCTATCTATCTATCTATCTATCCATCTATGTAATCTATCTCTATCTATCCATCTATCTATCTATCTATCTCTATTTATCTATCTATCTATCTATCTATCTATCTATCCTGGTAACATACACATACCCACCCAAACCCCCACTCCACCTCCCCTCCTCCACCCCTTTTGGTCAGTGGCTGACGAAGGCACCACCACCACCTGAGAGAGAGAGAGAGAGAGAGAGAGAGAGAGAGAGAGAGAGAGAGAGAGAGAGAGAGAGAGAGAGAGAGAGATCACCATGAGAATTCTCCCCCTGGCGGCGAGGGGGCGGGGCGCCCCACACACACACACACACACACACACAACAGTGTCCTCAATACACCACCTCACCTTGTTTACCAATAGCCAGCTGGCTCAGCCACCATGAAACCTCCCTCCTTCCCTCCTTCCTCTCTCCTCCTTCCCTCCCTCCTCATCCTTCCCTCCTCCCTCGTATGGCTCAGCCACCATGAAACCTCCCTCCTTCCCTCCTTCCTCTCTCCTCCTTCCCTCCTTCCTCCCTCCTCCTTCCCTCCTCCCTCGTATGGCTCAGCCACCATGAACCCTCCTCCTTCCTCCTTCCTCTCTCCTCCTTCCCTCCTTCCTCCCTCCTCCTTCCCTCCTCCCTCGTATGGCTCAGCCACCATGAACCCTCCTCCTCCCTCCTTCCTCCTCCCTCCTCCTTCCCTCCCTCCTCTCTCCTCCTTCCCTCGTACCTCCCTTCCTCCCTCCTTCCCTCCCTCCCAGCACACACCGCCCACCTCCCAATTAGTCCCCACTTCCCTCCCTCACCATGGGAAGTCCCCACAGCGAACAGCGACAGATCAACTCGCGTTCAGTCGACACAGTCTTCTCCCACACACACACACACACACACAGTCACACACACACACACACACACACACACAGTCACACACAGTCACACACACACACACACACACACACACCAGCTGGGAGCGAGGTTAACAAACGAAGCAACATTGTTTGATGATGGCAGAGATCTGGGTGGGTTGTGGCCACGTCAGATATCACTGTGGTACGACCGAGGGAATAGTGATAGTGTGGTGAGGCACGCGCGCGTGCACGTGCGTGTGAGTGAGTGAGACGGGATGGGGAGGAAGGGGTGTAGTCTGAGACGGTGTGGTGTGGTGTGGTGTGGTGTGGTGTGGTTTGGTGTGGTGTGGTGTGGTGTGGTGTGGTGTGGTGTGGTTTGGTGTGGTGTGGTGTGGTGTGGTGTGGTGTGGTGTGGTGTGGTGTGGCGTGGTGTGTGTGTGTGTGTGTGTGCAGAGTGGATGGTGAGGTGACTTGCTGTGTGGATGGTGAGGTGACCTGCCGTGTGGATGGTGAGGTGACCTGCAGTGTGGATGGTGAGGTGACCTGCCGTGTGGATGGTGAGGTCACCTGCCGTGTGGATGGTGAGGTGACCTGCCGTGTGGATGGTGAGGTGACCTGCCGTGTGGATGGTGAGGTGACCTGCAGTGTGGATGGTGAAGTGACCTGCCGTGTGGATGGTGAGGTGGCCTGCTGTGTGGATGGTGAGGTGACCTGGAGTGTGGATGGTGAGGTGACCTGCCGTGTGGATGGTGAGGTGACCTGCCGTGTGGATGGTGAGGTGACTTGCTGTGTGGATGGTGAGGTGACCTGCAGTGTGGATGGTGAGGTGACCTGCAGTGTGGATGGTGAGGTGACCTGCCGTGTGGATGGTGAGGTCACCTGCCGTGTGGATGGTGAGGTGACCTGCCGTGTGGATGGTGAGGTGACCTGCCGTGTGGATGGTGAGGTGACCTGCAGTGTGGATGGTGAGGTGACCTGGAGTGTGGATGGTGAGGTGACCTGCCGTGTGGATGGTGAGGTGACCTGCCGTGTGGATGGTGAGGTGACCTGCCGTGTGGATGGTGAGGTGACCTGCCGTGTGGATGGTGAGGTGACCTGCCGTGTGGATGTTGAGGTGACCTGCCGTGTGGATGGTGAGGTGACCTGCCGTGTGGATGGTGAGGTGACCTGCCGTGTGGATGGTGAGGTGACCTGCCGTGTGGATGGTGAGGTGGCCTGCTGTGTGGATGGTGAGGTGACCTGCCGTGTGGATGGTGAGGTGACCTGCCGTGTGGATGGTGAAGTGACCTGCCGTGTGGATGGTGAGGTGACCTGCCGTGTGGATGGTGAGGTGGCCTGCCGTGTGGATGGTGAAGTGACCTGCCGTGTGGATGGTGAGGTGGCCTGCTGTGTGGATGGTGAGGTGACCTGCAGTGTGGATGGTGAGGTGACCTGCCGTGTGGATGGTGAGGTGGCCTGCTGTGTGGATGGTGAGGTGACCTGCCGTGTGGATGGTGAGGTGGCCTGCCGTGTGGATGGTGAAGTGACCTGCCGTGTGGATGGTGAGGTGACCTGCCGTGTGGATGGTGAGGTGACCTGCCGTGTGGATGGTGAAGTGACCTGCCGTGTGGATGGTGAAGTGACCTGCCGTGTGGATGGTGAGGTGGCCTGCCGTGTGGATGGTGAGGTGACCTGCCGTGTGGATGGTGAGGTGACCTGCCGTGTGGATGGTGAGGTGACCTGCCGTGTGGATGGTGAGGTGACCTGCCGTGTGGATGGTGAGGTGACCTGCCGTGTGGATGGTGAGGTGACCTGCCGTGTGGATGGTGAGGTGGCCTGCCGTGTGGATGGTGAGGTGGCCTGCTGTGTGGATGGTGAGGTGACCTGCCGTGTGGATGGTGAGGTGACCTGCCGTGTGGATGGTGAGGTGGCCTGCCGTGTGGACGGTGAGGTGACCTGCCGTGTGGACGGTGAGGTGACCTGCTGTGTGGATGGTGAAGTGACCTGCCGTGTGGATGGTGAGGTGACCTGCCGTGTGGATGGTGAGGTGACCTGCCGTGTGGATGGTGAGGTGACCTGCCGTGTGGATGGTGAGGTGACCTGCCGTGTGGATGGTGAGGTGACCTGCCGTGTGGATGGTGAGGTGACCTGCCGTGTGGATGGTGAAGTGACCTGCCGTGTGGATGGTGAAGTGACCTGCCGTGTGGATGGTGAGGTGACCTGCCGTGTGGATGGTGAGGTGACCTGCCCTTCTCCTCTCCCCCAGTGCCTCCCCCAGGGTGCAGGGGGAGGCAGCCATCCATACACACTGCTGTTGCCAGGCCTTCTCCCCCCCCCCCCCTCGCTCATAACCCTCCTCCCCCAGACTCACAACCCCCTCCTCCGACTCATAACCCCCTCCTCTGACTCATAACCCCCTCCTCCGACTCACAACCCCCTCCCCCTGACTCATAACCCCCTCCTCCGACTCATAACCCCCTCCCCAAGACTCATAACCCCCTCCCAAGACTCATAACCCCCTCCCCCAGACTCATAAACCCCTCCTCCAGACTCATAACCCCCTCCCCCAGACTCATAACCCCCTCCCCCAGACTCACAACCCCCTCCCCCAGACTCATAACCCCCTCCCCCAGACTCATAACCCCCTCCTCCAGACTCATAAACCCCTCCTCCAGACTCATAACCCCCTCCCCCAGACTCATAACCCCCTCCCCCAGACTCATAACCCCCTCCCCCAGACTCATAACCCCCTCCCCCAGACTCATAAACCCCTCCCCCAGACTCATAACCCCCTCCCCCAGACTCATGTACCTCTTCCCCAGACTCATAACCCCCTCCTCCAGACTCATAACCCCCTCCTCCAGACTCATAACCCCCTCCTCTGACTCATAACCCCCTCCCCCACACTCATAACCCCCTCCCCAGACTCATAAACCCCTCCCCCAGACTCATAACCCCCTCCCCCAGACTTATAACCCCCTCCCCCAGACTCACAACCCCCTCCCCCTTCACTGTGACTCATGCATGACTCTTCCTAAGACTCATAACCCCGCCCCCCACCTCTCACCGACTCATGACCCCTTCCCCCACACTGATGGCCCCCCTTCCTTCTAATTCATGAGCACCCCCTCCCCCTCCCCCTCCCCTCCTCCTCCCCCAACGTTATGAATAACAAGCTCCTCCTCCTCCTCCTCCTCCTCCTCCTCCTCCCCCTCCTCTTCCTCCTCCTCCTCCTCTCCCACCCCCTCCTCCTCCTCCTCCTCCTCCTCCTCCTCCTCCACCTCCTCCTCCTCCACTTCCTCTCCCACCTCCTCCACCTCCACCTCCTCCTCCTCCCCCTCCACCTCCTCCTCCTCTCCCACCCCCTCCTCCTCCTCCCCCTCCTCCTCCTCCTCCCTGGGCTATTTACCCTCCTCTCTCTCTGCAAATGTACACACATCTCCCTCACCATCAACCACCGTAGGAAAATTTACATAACGTTTTCTTTTTAATAGAGAATTTTTACACACACACACACACACACACACACACACACACACACACACACACACACACACACACACACACACACACACACACACTCACACACACACACACAACATGTCCTCAATACACACCTCCACCTTGTTTACCAATAGCCAGCTGGCCTCAGCCACCATGAAACCTCCCTCCTTCCTCCTTCCTCTCTCCTCCTTCCTCCCTCCTCATCCTTCCCTCCTCCCTCGTATGGCTCAGCCACCATGAAACCTCCCTCCTTCCTCCTTCCTCTCTCCTCCTTCCTCCTTCCTCCTCCTCCTTCCTCCTCCCTCGTATGGCTCAGCCACCATGAAACCTCCCTCCTTCCTCCTTCCTCTCTCCTCCTTCCCTTCCTTCCTCCTCCTCCTTCCTCCTCCCTCGTATGGCTCAGCCACCATGAAACCTCCCTCCTTCCTCCTTCCTCCTCCCTCCTCCTTCCTCCTTCCTCCTCCTCCTCCTTCCTCCTTCCTCCTCCTCCTCCTTCCTCCTTCCTCCCTCCCAGCACACAACGCCCACCTCCCAATTTGTCCCCACTTCCCTCAATCACCATGGGAAAAAGTCCCCTCAGCGAACAGCGACAGATCAACGCGCGTACGTCGGACTCAATCTTCTCCACACACACACACACACACACAGTCACACACACACACACACACACACACACACACACACACACTCACACACACACACACACACACACACACACACCAGCTGGGAGCGAGGTTAACAAACGAAGCAACATTGTTTTGATGATGGCAGAGATCTGGGTGGGTTGTGGCCACGTCAGATATCACTGTGGTACGACGAGGAATAGTGATAGTGTGTGGGGAGGCACGCGCGCGTGCACGTGCGTGTGAGTGAGTGAGACGGGATGGGGAGGAAGGGGTGTAGTCTGAGACGGTGTGGGTGTGGTGTGGTGTGTGTGGTGTGGTGTGGTTGTGGTGTGGTGTGGTGTGTGTGGTGTGGTGTGGTGTGGTGTGTGTGGTGTGGTGTGGTGTGGTGTGGTGTGGTGTGGTGTGGTGTGGTGTGGTGTGTGTGGTGTGGTGTGGTGTGGGTGGTGTGGTGTGGTGTGGTGTGGCGTGGTGTGTGTGTGTGTGTGTGCAGAGTGGATGGTGAGGTGACTTGCTGTGTGGATGGTGAAGGTGACCTGCGTGTGGATGGTGAGGTGCCCTGCCGAGTGGATGGTGAGGTGACCTGCCGTGTGATGGTGAGGTGACCTGGCCGTGTGGATGTGAGGTGACCTGCCGTGTGGATGGTGAGGTGACCTCCGTGTGGATGGGAGGTGACCTGCAGTGTGGATGGTGAAGTGACCTGCCGTGTGGATGTGAGGTGGCCTGCTGTGGATGGTGAGGTGACCTGGAGTGTGGATGGTGAGGTGGACCTGCCGGTGGATGGTGAGGTGACCAGCCGTGTGGATGGTGAGGTGACCTGCCGTGTGATGGTGAGGTGACCTGCAGTGTGGATGTGAGGTGACCTGGAGTGTGGATGGTGAGTGACCTGCCGTGTGGATGGTGAGGTGACTGCCGTGTGGATGTGAAGTGACCTGCCGTGTGGATGGGAGGTGACCTGCCGTGTGGAGGGTGAGGTGACCTGCAGTGTGGATGTGAGGTGACCTGGAGTGTGGATGGTGAAGTGACCTGCCGTGTGGATGGGAGGTGACCTGCAGTGTGGATGGTGAGGTGACCTGCAGTGTGGATGGGAGGTGACCTGCCGTTGTGGATGTGAGGTGACCTGCCGTGTGGATGGTGAGGTGACCTGCCGTGTGGATGTGAGGTGACCTGCCGTGAGGATGGTGAGGTGACCTGCCGTGTGGAATGGTGAGGTGACCTGCCGTGTGGATGGTGAGGTCACCTGCCGTGTGGATGGTGAGGTGACCTGCCGTGTGGATGGTGAGGTGACCTTGCTGTGTGGATGGTGAGGTGACCTGCAGTGTGGATGTGAGGTGACCTGCAGTGTGGATGGTGAGGTGACCTGCCGTGTGGATGGTGAGGTGACCTGCCGTGTGGATGGTGAGGTGACCTGCCGTGTGGATGGTTGAGGTGACCTGCCGTGTGGATTGTGAGGTGACCTGCAGTGTGGATGGTGAGGTGACCTGGAGTGTGGATGGTGAGGTGACCTGGCCGTGTGGATGGTGAGGTGACCTGCAGTGTGGATGGTGATGGTGACCTGCCGTGTGGATGGTGAGGTGACCTGCCGTGTGGATGGTGAGGTGACCTGCCGTGTGGATGGTGGAGGTGACCTGCCGTGTGGAATGGTGAGGTGACCTGCCGTGTGGATGGTGAGGTGACCTGCCGTGTGGATGGTGAAGGTGACCTGCGTGTGGATGGTGAGGTGGCCTGCTGTGTGGATGGTGAGGTGACTGCCGTGTGGATGGTGAGGTGACCTGCCGTGTGGATGGTGAAGTGACCTGCCGTGTGGATGGTGAGGTGACTGCCGTGTGGATGGTGAGGTGGCCTGCCGTGTGGATGGTGAGGTGACCTTGCCGTGTGGATGGTGAGGTGACTTGCTGTGTGGATGGTGAGGTGACTTGCTGTGTGGATGGTGAGGTGACCTGCAGTGTGGATGGTGAGGTGACCTGCCGTGTGGATGGTGAGGTGGCCTGCTGTGTGGATGGTGAGGTGGACCTGCCGTGTGGATGGTGAGGTGGCCTGCCGTGTGGATGGTGATGTGACCTGCCGTGTGGATGGTGAGGTGACCTGCCGTGTGGATGGTGAGGTGACCTGCGTGTGGATGGTGAGGTGACTGCCGTGTGGATGGTGAAGTGACCTGCCGTGTGATGGTGAGGTGACCTTGCCGTGTGGATGGTGATGGTGACCTGCCGTGTGGAATGGTGAGTGGCCTGCTGTGTGGATGGTGAGGTGACCTGCCAGTGGATGGTGAGGTGGCCTGCCGTGTGGATGGTGAAGTGACCTGCCGTGTGGATGGTGAGGTGACCTGCCGTGTGGATGGTGAGGTGACCTGCCGTGTGGATGGTGAAGTGACCTGCCGTGTGGATGTGAAGTGACCTGCCGTGTGGATGGTGAGTGACCTGCCGTGTGGAATGGTGAGGTGACCTGCCGTGTGGATGTGAGGTGACCTGCCGTGTGGATGTGAGGTGACCTGCCGTGTGATGGTGAGGTGACCTCCGTGTGGATGGTGAGGTGGCCTGCCGTGTGGATGGTGAGGTGGACCTGCCGTGTGGATGGTGAGGTGACTGCCGTGTGGATGGTGAGGTGACCTGCCGTGGTGGATGGTGAGGTGACTGCCGTGTGGATGGTGAGGTGACCTGCCGTGTGGATGTGAGGTTGACCTGCCGTGTGGATGGTGAAGGTGACCTGCGTTGTGGATGGTGAGGTGGCCTGCTGTGTGGATGGTGAGGTGGACCTGCCGTGTGGATGTGAGGTGACCTGCCGTGTGGACGGTGAGGTGACCTCCGTGTGGATGTTGAGGTGACCTGCCGTGTGGATGGTGAGGTGACCTGCCGTGTGATGGTGAGGTGACCAGCCGTGTGGATGGTGAGGTGACCTGGCCGTGTGGATGGTGAAGTGACCTGCCGTGTGATGGTGAGTGGCCTGCTGTGTGGATGGTGAGGTGACCTGCCGTGGTGGATGGTGAGGTGACCTGCCGTGTGGATGTGAGGTGGCCTGCTGTGTGGATGGTGAGGTGACCTGCCGTGTGATGGTGAGGTGGCCTGCCGTGTGGATGGTGAAGTGACCTGCCGTGTGGATGTGAGGTGGACCTGCCGTGTGGATGGAGAGGTGACCTGCCGTGTGGATGGTGAGGTGACCTGCCGTGTGGATGGTGAAGTGACCTGCCGTGTGGATGGTGAGGTGACCTGGCCGTGTGGATGGTGAGGTGGCCTGCCGTGTGGATGGAGAGGTGACCTGCGTGTGGATGGTGAGTGACCTGCCGTGTGATGGTGAGGTGACCTGCCGTGTGGATGGTGGAGGTGACCTGCCGTGTGGATGGTGAGGTGACCTGCCGTGTGGATGGTGAGGTGACCTGCAGTGTGGATGGTGAGGTGGCCCTGCCGAGTGGATGGTGAGGTGGACCTGCAGTGTGGATGGTGAGGTGACCTGCCGTTGTGGATGGTGAGGTTGACCTGCCGTGTGGATGGTGAGGTGGCCTGCCGTGTGGACGGTGAGGTGACCTGCCGTGTGGACGGTGAGGTGACCTGCTGTGTGGATGGTGAAGGTGACCTGCCGTGGTGGATGGTGAGGTGACCTGCCGTGTGGATGTGAGGTGACCTGCCGTGTGGATGGTGAGGTGACCTGCCGTGTGGATGGTGAGGTGACCTGCCGTGTGGATGGAGAGGTGACCTGCCGTGTGGAATGGTGAGGTGACCTGCCGTGTGGATGGTGAAGTGACCTGCCGTGTGGATGGTGAGGTGACCTGCGTGTGGATGGTGAGGTGACCTCCGTGTGGATGGTGAGGTGACCTGCCCTTTCGTCCTCACCCCCACGTGCCTCCCCCAGGGTGCAGGGGCGCAGCCATCCCATACCACTGCTTGTTGCCAGGCCATCTCCCCCCCCCCCCCCCTCGCTCATAAAACCCCTCCCCCAACTCATAACCCCCTCCTCCGACTCATAACCCTCCTCCAGACTCATAACCCCCTCCTCCGACTCACAACCCCCTCCCCCAGACTCATAACCCCCTCCTCCGACTCATAACCCCCTCCCCCAACTCATAAAACCCCTCCTCCAGACTCATAACCCCTCCCCCAGACTCATGTACCTCTTCCCCAACTCATAACCCCCTCCTCCAGACTCATAACCCCATCCTCCAGACTCATAACCCCCTCCTCTGACTCATAACCCCCTCCCCCAGACTCATAACCCCCTCCTCCAGACTCATAACCCCTCCCCCAGACTCATAACCCCCTCCCCCAGACTCATAACCCCCTCCCCCAGACTCACAACCCCCTCCCCCTTCACTGTGACTCATGCATGACTCTTCCTAAGACTCATAACCCCGCCCCGCCACCCTCACCGACTCATGACCCCTTCCCCCACACTGATGGCCCCCTTCCTTCTAATTCATGAGCACCCCCTCCCCTCCCCTCCTCCTCCTCCCCCTCCTCCTCCTCCTTCCTCTTCCTCCTCCTCCTCCTCCTCCTCCCCCTCCTCCTCCTCCTCCTCCCCCTCCTCCTCCTCCCCCTCCACCTCCTCCACTTCCTCTCCCACCTCACACAACAAAACACCCACACACACACCACATACCACACACACACACACACACACACACACACACACACACACTTCATACACACCATTTACCTCCTTCAAACCCCTTCCAGGCATCGCTTTCCCATCTCTCTCTCTCTCTCTCTCTCTCTCTCTCTCTCTCTCTCTCTCTCTCTCTCTCTCTCTCTCTCTCTATTGGTGGAGGAGGAAAGGTGGGGTGTGGGGGAGTGGGAGGGAGGGAAGGGAGGGGGGGTGTGTAGGTATGTGTGGGTGTGGGTTTGTCACACTCACCCACACATACACAGAGTAACTTGCAAAAATAACATTTCCATTCAAGACGTGTTCCCATCTCCCCATCACTGGAGGGAGGGGGAGGCGTGGGAGGAGGCGTGGGGGTGGGAGGCGCGCATCCGTGGTGAAGGGAGGAAAGACATGGGGGAGGAAAAATATATATATGAAATGTACAGAGATGAAGAAGAAGAAGAAGAGGTTTTTATCACATGGACGAGTCTTTGGCCATGCTGTGCCTCAAAGTGATTCGGTGGGCACCATTCTCCTTCACTCAGGGTGATTCGGTGGGCACCACCATCTTCACTCAGGGTGATTCGGTGGGCACCACTATCCTTCACTCAGGGTGATTCAGTGGGCACCACCATCCTTCACTCAAGGTGATTCGGTGGGCACCGTCCTTCACTCAGGGTGATTCAGAGGAACGTGGTCCCTCGCTCAGGGTGATTCGGTGGGCATCACCATCCTTCACTCAGGTGATTCGGTGGGCACCACCATCCTTCAGTCAGGGTGATTCGGTGGGCAACACCATCCTTCACTCAAGGTGATTCGGTGGGCACCATCCTTCACTCAAGGCGATTTAGTGGGCACCATCCTTCACTCAAGGTGATTCAGTGGGCACCATCCTCCTTCACTCAGAGTGATTCAGTGGGCACCATTCTCCTTCACTCAGAGTGACTCAGTGGGCACCATCCTTCACTCAGGGTGATTCGGTGGGCACCACCATCCTTCACTCAACGTGATTTAGAGGAACGTGGTCCCTCACTCAGGGTGATTCGGTGCGCACCACCATCCTTCACTCAGGGTGATTCGGTGGGCACTACCATCCTTCACTCAAGGTGATTCGGTGGGCACCATCATCCTTCACTCAGGGTGATTCAGAGGAACGTGGTCCCTCACTCAGGGTGATTCGGTGAGCACCACCATTCTCCTTCACTCAAGGTGATTCACTGGGCACCACTATCCTTCACTCAGGGTGATTCGGTGGGCACCACCATCCTTCACTCAAGGTGATTCAGTGAGCACCATCCTTCACTCAAGGTGATTCAGTGGGCACCATCCTCCTTCACTCAAGGTGATTCGGTAGGCACCACCATCCTTCACTCAGGGTGATTCAGAGGGCGTGGCCCCTCACTCTGGGTGATTCGGTGGGCACCACCATCCTTCACTCAGGGTGATTCGGTGGGCACCATTCTCCTTCACTCAGGATGATTCGGTGGGCACCATCCTTCACTCAGGGTGATTCGGTGGGCAACACCATCCTTCACTCAAGGTGATTCGGTGGGCACCACCATCCTTCACTCAAGGTGATTCGGTGGGCAACACCATCCTTCACTCAGGGTGATTCGGTGGGCACTACCATCCTTCACTCAGGGTGATTCGGTGGGCAACACCATCCTTCACTCAAGGTGATTCGGTGGGCACCACCATCCTTCACTCAGGGTGATTCGGTGGGCAACACCATCCTTCACTCAAAGTGATTCGGTGGGCACCACCATCTTTCACTCAGGGTGATTCGGTGGGCAACACCATCCTTCACTCAAAGTGATTCGGTGGGCAACACCATCCTTCACTGAGGGTGATTCGGTGGGCACCACCATCCTTCACTCAAGGTGATTCGGTGGGCACCACCATCCTTCACTCAGGGTGATTCGGTGGGCGTGGCCCCTCACTCTGGGTGATTCGGTAGGCACCACCATCCTTCACTCAGGGTGATTCGGTGGGCGTGGCCCCTCACTCTGGGTGATTCGGTAGGCACCACCATCCTTCACTCAAGGTGATTCGGTGGGCACCACCATCCTTCACTCAGGGTGATTCGGTGGGCGTGGCCCCTCACTCAGGGTGATTCGGTGGGCGTGGCCCCTCACTCAGGGTGATTCGGTAGGCACCACCATCCTTCACTCAAGGTGATTCGGTGGGCACCACCATCCTTCACTCAGGGTGATTTAGAGGGCGTGGCCCCTCACTCAGGGTGATTCGGTGGGCACCACCATCCTTCACTCAGGGTGATTCGGTGGGCACCACCATCCTTCACTCAAGGTGATTCGGTGGGCACCACCATCCTTCGCTCAGGGTGATTCGGTGGGCAGCATCATCCTTCACTCAGGGTGCTTCGGTAGGCAACACCATCCTTCACTCAGGGTGATTCGGTGGGCACCACCATCCTTCACTCAAGGTGATTCGGTGGGCACCATCCTTCACTCAAGGTGATTCGGTGGGCACCACCATCCTTCACTCAGGGTGATTCGGTGGGCAACACCATCCTTCACTCAGGGTGATTCGGTGGGCACCACCATCCTTCACTCAGGGTGATTCGATGGGCAACACCATCCTTCACTCAGGGTGATTCGGTGGGCACCACCATCCTTCACTCAAGGTGATTCGGTGGGCACCACCATCCTTCACTCAAGGTGATTCGGTGGGCATCACCATCCTTCACTCAAGGTGATTCGGTGGGCAACACCATCCTTCACTCAGGGTGATTCGGTGGGCAACACCATCCTTCACTCAGGGTGATTCGGTGGGCACCACCATCCTTCACTCAAGGTGATTCGGTGGGCACCATCCTTCACTCAAGGTGATTCGGTGGGCACCACCATCCTTCACTCAGGGTGATTCGGTGGGCAACACCATCCTTCACTCAGGGTGATTCGGTGGGCACCACCATCCTTCACTCAGGGTGATTCGATGGGCAACACCATCCTTCACTCAGGGTGATTCGGTGGGCACCACCATCCTTCACTCAAGGTGATTCGGTGGGCACCACCATCCTTCACTCAAGGTGATTCGGTGGGCATCACCATCCTTCACTCAAGGTGATTCGGTGGGCAACACCATCCTTCACTCAGGGTGATTCGGTGGGCAACACCATCCTTCACTCAGGGTGATTCGGTGGGCACCACCATCCTTCACTCAGGGTGATTCGGTGGGCAACACCATCCTTCACTCAGGGTGATTCGGTGGGCACCACCATCCTTCACTCAAGGTGATTCGGTGGGCACCACCATCCTTCACTCAAGGTGATTCGGTGGGCATCACCATCCTTCACTCAAGGTGATTCGGTGGGCACCACCATCCTTCACTCAGGGTGATTCGGTGGGCTACGTGAGCTGTATGGGCAGGTGGGCCGTCTACGTCGCTCCTCCTTTTCACTCAAGTCTTTCCACTCAATATGGTCATCCCAGTGTCAACACATGAGCCTGTTTGACTAGGCTGGGTCTGCATGACCTGTGGTCTACCACAAGGTATGTGACGAAGACCATCCACTGTCTCACTAGGCTGGGTCTGCATGACCTGTGGTCTACCACAAGGTATGTGACGAAGACCACCTACTGTCTCACTAGGCTGGGTCTGCATGACCTGTGGTCTACCACAAGGTATGTGACGAAGACCACCTACTGTCTCACTAGGCTGGGTCTGCATGACCTGTGGCCTACCACAAGGTACGTGACGAAGACCATCCACTCTCACTAGCCTGGGTCTGCATGACCTGTGGTCTACCACAAGGTACTTGACGAAGACCATCCACTGTCTCGCTAGCCTGGGTCTGCATGACCTGTGGTCTACCACAAAGCATTTAACGAAGACCACCTACTGTCTCACTAGCCTGGGTCTGCATGACCTGTGGTCTACCACAAGGTATGTGACGAAGACCACCTACTGTCTCACTAGGCTGGGTCTGCACGACCTGTGGCCTACCACAAGGTACGTGACGAAGACCATCCACTCTCACTAGCCTGGGTCTGCATGACCTGTGGCCCACCACAAGGTACTTGACGAAGACCATCCACTGTCTCGCTAAGCTGGGTCTGCATGACCTGTGGTCTACCACAAGGTACTTGACAAAGACCATCTACTATCTCACTAGCCTGGGTCTGCACGACCTGCGGCCTACCATAAGGCATTCAACGAAGACCATCCACTGTCTCACTAGGCTGGGTCTGCATGACCTGTGGCCTACCACAAGGTACTTGACGAAGACCATCCACTATCACACTAGGCTGGGTCTACATGACCTGTGGCCTACCATAAGGTACTCCACACGGACCATCTAACCAAAGACCCTCCAAAAGACGCTGTGGCTACTGGCCCTCCAACCCTCACCCACCCAGCTAAACAATTGAGTTGAGGGACACACAAGCGAACACCACTCCACATACTCCACTTATCCACTCATCCACTTAACCCGGGATATACACGTCTACCTCGCACTACACACGGATAAGACACACGGTATCCACCCGTGTTAACACGGTATCATTATACCTTGCTACGTTACGTTATGTTTATCTTATGTTCATTAAATTGGACCCCACATAATTATGATCTAAACATGAGCAATGTTCAACATCTGATGTAACGTTGTAACGTCCCATGACACTGGTTGTAACGTCACATGACACTGGTTGTAACGTCACATGACACTGGTTGTAACGTCACATGACGCTGGTTGTAACGTTCCATGACACTGGTTGTAACGTTCCATGACACTGGTTGTAACGTCCCATGACATTGGTTGTAACGTCACACGACATTGGTTGTAACGTCACATGACACTGGTTGTAACGTCCCATGACATTGGTTGTAACGTCCCATGACATTGGTTGTAACGTCACATGACACTGGTTGTAACGTCCCATGACATTGGTTGTAACGTCCCATGACATTGGTTGTAACGTCACATGACACTGGTTGTAACGTCACATGACACTGGTTGTAACGTTCCATGACACTGGTTGTAACGTCACACGACACTGGTTGTATCGTCACACGACAATGGTTGTAACGTCACATGACACTGGTTGTAACGTCACATGACACTGGTTGTAACGTCACATGACACTGGTTGTAACGTCCCATGACACTGGTTGTAACGTCACACGACATTGGTTGTAACGTCACACGACACTGGTTGTAACGTCCCATGACACTGGTTGTAACGTCCCATGACACTGGTTGTAACGTCACATGACACTGGTTGTAACGTCCCATGACACTGGTTGTAACGTCACATGACACTGGTTGTAACGTCACACGACATTGGTTGTAACGTCACACGACATTGGTTGTAACGTCACACGCCACTGGTTGTATCGTCACACGACAATGGTTGTAACGTCACATGACACTAGTTGTAACGTCCCATGACACTGGTTGTAACGTCACATGACACTGGTTGTAACGTCACATGACACTGGTTGTAACGTCACACGACACTGGTTGTAACGTCCCATGACACTGGTTGTAACGTCACATGACACTGGTTGTAACGTCCCATGACACTGGTTTTAACGTCACATGACACTGGTTGTAACGTCACATGACACTGGTTGTAACGTCCCATGACACTGGTTGTAACGTCCCATGACACTGCTTGTAACGTCCCATGACACTGGTTGTAACGTCCCATGACACTGGTTGTAACGTCACATGACACTTGTTGTAACGTCACATGACACTGGTTGTAACGTCACATGATACTGGTTGTAACGTTCCATGACACTGGTTGTAACGTCACATGACACTGGTTGTAACGTTCCATGACACTGGTTGTAACGTCACATGACACTGGTTGTAACGTCACATGACACTGGTTGTAACGTCCCATGACACTGGTTGTAACGTCCCATGACACTGGTTGTAACGTCACATGACACTGGTTGTAACGTCCCATGACACTGGTTGTAACGTCACATGACATTGGTTGTAACGTCCCATGACACCGGTTGTAACGTCCCATGACACTGGTTATAACGTCCCATGATACTGGTTGTAACCTCCCATGACACTTGTTGTAACGTCACATGACACTGGTTGTAACGTCCCATGACACTGGTTGTAGCGCCACATGACACTGGTTGTAACGTCCCATGACACTGGTTGTAACGTCACATGACACTGGTTGTAACGTCCCATGACACTGGTTGTAACGTCCCATGACACTGGTTGTAACGTCACATGACACTGGTTGTTACGTCCCATGACACTGGTTGTAACGTCCCATGACACTGGTTGTAACGTCCCATGACACTGGTTGTAACGTCACATGACACTGGTTGTAACGTCCCATGACACTGGTTGTAACGTCACATGACACTGGTTGTAACGTCACATGACACTGGTTGTAACGTCCCATGACACTGCTTGTAACGTCACATGACACTGCTTGTAACGTCCCATGACACTTGTTGTAACGTCACATGACACTGGTTGTAACGTCCCATGACACTGGTTGTAACGTCACATGACACTGGTTGTAACGTTCCATGACACTGGTTGTAACGTCCCGTGACACTGGTTGTAACGTCACATGACACTGGTTGTAACGTCCCATGACACTGGTTGTAACGTCACATGACACTGGTTGTAACGTCCCATGACACTGGTTGTAACGTCCCATGACACTGGTTGTAACGTCCCATGACACTGCTTGTAACGTCACATGACACTGGTTGTCACATCCCATGACACTGGTTGTAACGCTCCATGACACTGGTTGTAACGTCCCATGACACTGGTTGTAA
>NC_092264.1:9599937-9607437 GCF_036320965.1 Panulirus ornatus
GGGTGTGTGTGTAGTTGTGTGGTGTGTGTGTATGAAAATTCATTGTGTGTGGGTTTGTGGTGGTGTGTGTGGATTGTGTGTGTGTGTGTGTGGGGTTGTGGTTTTTTTGGAATGTGTTTTGTGTGTTTAGTTTTGTGGGTTTTGTGTGTGGTTGTGTGTGTGGGCGGGGGGGTGGGTGGGGTGGTTGAAAATAAAGAAAAAAAACATCATTGCGTTCATTATTACTATTAAAAAAAAATTTACTGGTTCAATCTGAATTTCACATAAATAATTGAAAAATTATCTTAATATATATTTCAAAATATATATTATATTATATTATAATATATATTATTATTATTATATATAATCATTGCGTTCACTATGACCAAGAAACACATCATTGCGTTCATTATTAATTTTAGAAAAAAATTACTGCGTTCCATCTGTATTTCAAAAAATCATTGCGTTCACTCTATATAAAAAAAACCATTGCGTTCACTCTATATATAAAAAAATCATTGCGTTCACTATGACCAAGAAACACATCATTGCGTTCATTAGTACTATTAGAAAAAAATTAGAAAAAAATTAAGAAATATACATAGAAAATTGGATGCGGGGAGAGTGTGTATACGAAAGCTGAACGTTATAAAGAAAACGGGAAAAAAGTACAAGTGGGGGATACAAAAGAAAAAAAATGTGTGAAAAAGAAAATTAATTCATGAAATTGTGTAAAATCTATAAACAAATACTACGGGAAAAATAAAAGTAATTCAATATAACAAAATAAAAATGGAATTTATGAAAAGAACGAATGAAGGACAAAAATGTAGCCTTACAAGATTTTTTCTTTTTTCTAAATTAGAAACAAAAAAAAAAATTGCACATAAAAATTGGAGAAAATTCCATTGTTTCATTCAGTCAGGTGTTTTAAAAATCATCAAATCCACAAACAATATATCAATTAATAGATGCAACCAGTGAGAGAATTTGGCCTCAAATTAATCCATATCACACAAAGATTTATATATCTATCTATCTATCTATCTATCTATCTATCTATCTATCTATCTATATATATATATATATATATATATATATATATATTGACTGAATATTAGAAGACGTTCATAATCCTGGCAGGTGATTGGCTTAAAGGCCCGAACACCCGACCAATCCAAAGCTTTCATTACATCCGGGTCACTTTCCCCAACTCACCCCTTTTATTTTTTTTCCCACCCTACACTATCCTTCCTATTCTCCCATATCTCCTCTCCCCTTCTCTCCCCCGCGGTCTATCTTCTCCCCTCCTTCTCTCCCCACCCGACTTAGCGACCCAGGTGCCACGCTCAGGTAAGCTGTTAAGTCTAAAGTGTGAATAATATGTTTATACTGATCCCTCTTGCCTCCACCCGACCCGAAGCCCTGGGCCCTGAGAGACTAGGGAGGAGGCCCGCCACCAGCACCATCCTGGGAATAGAAAAGTTCCTCACAATATTCTCGTTTTCTATTCATCAGGGCTTTACGCGCGCAGTTTTAACATTTCCGTTTTCTTTTTTTTTTCTTTATCGTTGGTTTAAATTGGTGTTAATATTTTGAGTCTGTTTTTATCAATTTTTTTTTATCTTTGTGTTAGTATTTTCGCTTATTTATAGACGTAAGAACCTTCGTAATACGCAATGACAACTTTGATTATCCTGATCCGTTTTCTATGCCATACTCTATTAAGTTTTTACTTAAAAAAAATTTTTATTAACCAATTTATTGGAATATCCCGGAATAAAGAGAAGGAACATGTGAAAATTATAAATTATATTTTACCTCCTGATTTACATTGTAATTTATCAGTATCAAAAAAGGACAAAAAAATTTAAAAAAAATTAACTGAATTCGAAAAATTTATATAAATTCGAAAAAAATTTTTAATTTTCTTTTTTTTTATGTACGTAAATTATACAGATTTTTAGCTACCCTACAATATAAGTCATACAGAGAGATAACAGATAACAAAGGATTGTTTTTGACCAATTAAGTAGTTAATAATTAATTGACTTCTAATTACAACTACATAATCAAGGTATACGAAGAAAACGGTGATGGAACAGATATTTAATAATTAACAGAAAACGGACTTTAGTTACAGACTGACCCCACCATCTCCATCACTTCCCCCCCCATCCCTCCATCACCCCCACCTAACCTCCCCCCCTTTCCCCCATCACCCCCACCTAACCTCCCCCTCCCCCCATCACCCCCACCTAACCTCCCATCACCCCAACTAACCTCCCTCCCTCACCCCCATCACCCCACCTAACCTCCCCCCTCCCCATCACCCCCACCTAACCTCCCCATCACCCCAACTAACCTCCCTCCCTCACCCCCATCACCCCACCTAACCTCCCCCCTCCCCATCACCCCCACCTAACCTCCCCCCATCACCCCAACTAACCTCCCTCCCCCTCCTCCCATCACCCCCACTTAACCTCCCCCTCCCCCATCACCCCCACCTAACCTCCCCCTCCCCATCACCCCCACCTAACATCCCCCTCCCCATCACCCCACCTAACCTCCCCCTCCCCCATCACCCTTCTAGTTAACCCCCCATCACCCACACCTATCCTCCACCTTCCCCCTCATCACCCTCCTAGTTAGCCCCCTCCCCCATCACCCCCACCTAACCTCCCCCCTCCCCCCATCACCCCACATAACCTCCCCCTCTCCCTCCCTCCATCACCCCACATAACCTCCCCTCTCCCTCCCCCATCACCCCACTTAACCTCCTACCTTCCCCCTTCCCCAATCACCCCACCTAACCTCCCCCCTCCCCCTCCCCCAATCACCCCCACCTAACCTCTCCTCCTCCCCCTCCCCCTAATCACCCCACCAAACCCCCCCCCTCTCCCTCCCTCCATCACCCCACATAACCTCCGCCTCTCCCTCCCCCATCACCCCACCTAACCTCCTACCTTCCCCCTTCCCCCAATCACCCCACCAAACCTCCCCCCCTCCCCCACCCCCCACCACCCCACCTAACCTCCCTCCTCTCCCTCCCCCAATCATCCCCACCTAACCTCCCCACCTCCCCCATCACCCCACCTTACCTCCCCCTCCCCCACCCCCATCACCCCACCTAACCTCCCTCCTCTCCTTCCCCCAATCATCCCCACCTAACCTCCCCACCTCCCCCATCACCCCACCTAACCTCCCCCTCCCCCTTCCCCCAATCACCCCACCTAACCTCCCCCCCTCCCCATCAATCACCCCACCTAACCTCCCCCTCCCCCCATCACCCCACCTAACCTCCCCCTCCCAATCATCCCCACCTAACCTCCCCACCTCCCCCATCACCCCACCTAACCTCCCCCTCCCCCTTCCCCCAATCACCCCACCTAACCTCCCCCCTCCCCATCAATCACCCCACCTAACCTCCCCCTCCCCCCATCACCCCACCTAACCTCCCCCTCCCAATCATCCTCACCTAACCTCCCCCTGCACCCCAATCACCCCACCTAACCTCCCCCTCCCCCCATCACCCCACCTAACCTCCCCCTCCCCCAATCACCCCACCTAACCTCCCTCACCCCCATCACCCCCACCTAACCTCCTTCCCCTCCACCCCACCTAACCTCCCCCTGCACCTCAATCACCCCACCTAACCTCCCCCTCTTTCCCCCCAATCACCCCACCTAACCTCCCCCTCCCCCTCCCCCTAATCACCCCCCCACCCCCCTACCCCCTCCCACTAATCACCCCCCACCCAACCCAACCCCACCATAACCCCCATCACCCCATCATGCCAGGAGTCCACGAGCGATCGGCCACACAACAACCCCCCTCCGTTATCCGATACGCCTTCCTCACCGATGCTTCCCCGCCGATGGTAATTATCGGACGGGCTGTTACAGCCCTCGGCTTTAATGAGGGCCAGATGACCTCATCATCGGGGTCAAGCACCCGTGACCCCGCCAAATGGCTATTAGACCCCTCCTCCCCCCCCTTCCCCCTCCTCCTCTGGTTCTTGACCTTTCCGATATACGATTACCGACCCACGGGGCGAGTCTACTGACCTTACGTGGGTATACCCGTATCATACCCGACATTGACCTTACGGGTATACCCGTATGATCAACGACACAGACCTTACGTGGGTATACCCGTATGATACCCGACATTGACCTTACGTGGGTATACCCGTATGATCCCTGACACTGACCTTACGTGGGTATACCTGTATGATGCCCGACATTGACCTTACGGGTATCCCCGTATGATCAACGACACAGACCTTACGTGGGTATACCCGTATCATACCCGACATTGACCTTACGGGTATACTCGTATGATCAACGACACAGACCTTACGTGGGTATACTCGTATGATACCCAACACTGACCTTACGTGGGTATACCCGTATGATACCTGACATTGACCTTACGGGTATACCCGTATGATAACCGACATTGACCTTACGTGGCTATACCCGTATGATCCCCGACACAGACCTTACGTGGGTATACCCGTATGATCCCCGACACAGACCTTACGTGGGTATACCCGTATGATACCCGACACAGACCTTACGTGGGTATACCCGTATGATCCCCGACACAGACCTTACGTGGGTATACCCGTATGATACCCGACATTGACCTTACGTGGGTATACCCGTATGATACCCGACACAGACCTTACGTGGGTATACCCGTATGATACCCGACACAGACCTTACGGGTATACCCGTATGATCAACGACACAGACCTTACGTGGGTATACCCGTATGATCCCCGACACAGACCTTACGTGGGTATACCCGTATGATACCCAACATTGACCTTACGTGGGTATACCCGTATGATACCCGACATTGACCTTACGTGGGTATACCCGTATGATACCCGACATTGACCTTACGTGGGTATACCCGTATGATCAACGACACAGACCTTACGGGTATACCCGTATGATCCCCGACACAGACCTTACGTGGGTATACCCGAATGATACCCGACACTGACCTTACGGGTATACCCGTATGATACCCGACACAGACCTTACGTGGGTATACCCGTATGATCCCGACACCGACCTTACGTGTATACCCGTATGATACCCGACACTGACCTTACGGGTATACCCGTATGATCCCCGACACAGACCTTACGGGTATACCCGTATGATCCCCGACACTGACCTTACGGGTATACGCGTATGACACCCGACATTGACCTTATGTGGGTATACCCGTATGATACCCAACATTGACCTTACGTGGGTATACCCGTATGATACCCGACACAGACCTTACGTGGGTATACCCGTATGATACCCGACATTGACCTTACGTGGGTATACCCGTATGATACCCGACATTGACCTTACGTGGGTATACTTGTATGATACCCGACACAGACCTTACGTGGGTATACCCGTATGATACGCGACATTGACCTTACGTGGGTATACCCGTATGATACCCGACACCGACCTTACGGGTATACCCGTATGATACCCGACACACCGGTTGGTCTAATGACCTTTTAGATGTGAGTGTTAATATACGTAACATAACATAACATTACATAAATAACATAACATAACATAACATAAAATAACATAACTTTACATAAATAACATAACATAACATAATATAACATAACATAACATTACATAACATAACATTACATTACATAATACAACATAACATAACATTACATAACATAACATAACATTACATAACATAACATAATATAACATAACAATATAATATAACATAACATAACATAACATTACATCACAACATAACATAATATAACAGGGGATCTGATTGACCACAGATAACAGAAGACCTGATTGTCTACAGATAACAGAAGACCTGATTGTCCACAGATAACAGAAGACCTGATTGACCACAGATAACAGAAGACCTGATTGTCCACAGATAACAGAAGACCTGATTGACCACAGATAACAGAAGACCTGATTGACCACAGATAACAGAAGACCTGATTGACCACAGATAACAGAAGACCTGATTGACCACAGATAACAGAAGACCTGATTGACCACAGATAACAGAAGACCTGATTGACCACAGATAACAGAAGACCTGATTGACCACAGATAACAGAAGACCTGATTGTCCACAGATAACAGAAGACCTGATTGTCCACAGATAACAGAAGACCTGATTGACCACAGATAACAGAAGACCTGATTGTCCACAGATAACAGAAGACCTGATTGTCCACAGATAACAGAAGACCTGATTGACCACAGATAACAGAAGACCTGATTGTCCACAGATAACAGAAGACCTGATTGACCACAGATAACAGAAGACCTGATTGACCACAGATAACAGAAGACCTGATTGTCCACAGATAACAGAAGACCTGATTGTCCACAGATAACAGAAGACCTGATTGACCACAGATAACAGAAGACCTGATTGTCCACAGATAACAGAAGACCTGATTGTCCACAGATAACAGAAGACCTGATTGACCACAGATAACAGAAGACCTGATTGTCCACAGATAACAGAAGACCTGATTGACCACAGATAACAGAAGACCTGATTGTCCACAGATAACAGAAGACCTGATTGACCACAGATAACAGAAGACCTGATTGTCCACAGATAACAGAAGACCTGATTGTCCACAGATAACAGAAGACCTGATTGACCACAGATAACAGAAGACCTGATTGTCCACAGATAACAGAAGACCTGATTGACCACAGATAACAGAAGACCTGATTGTCCACAGATAACAGAAGACCTGATTGTCCACAGATAACAGAAGACCTGATTGTCCACAGATAACAGAAGACCTGATTGACCACAGATAACAGAAGACCTGATTGTCCACAGATAACAGAAGACCTGATTGACCACAGATAACAGAAGACCTGATTGTCCACAGATAACAGAAGACCTGATTGTCCACAGATAACAGAAGACCTGATTGACCACAGATAACAGAAGACCTGATTGACCACAGATAACAGAAGACCTGATTGTCCACAGATAACAGAAGACCTGATTGTCCACAGATAACAGAAGACCTGATTGACCACAGATAACAGAAGACCTGATTGTCCACAGATAACAGAAGACCTGATTGACCACAGATAACAGAAGACCTGATTGACCACAGATAACAGAAGACCTGATTGTCCACAGATAACAGAAGACCTGATTGTCCACAGATAACAGAAGACCTGATTGACCACAGATAACAGAAGACCTGATTGTCCACAGATAACAGAAGACCTGATTGTCCACAGATAACAGAAGACCTGATTGTCCACAGATAACAGAAGACCTGATTGACCACAGATAACAGAAGACCTGATTGACCACAGATAACAGAAGACCTGATTGTCCACAGATAACAGAAGACCTGATTGACCACAGATAACAGAAGACTGATTGTCCACAGATAACAGAAGACCTGATTGACCACAGATAACAGAAGACCTGATTGACCACAGATAACAGAAGACCTGATTG
>NC_092264.1:9609937-9612437 GCF_036320965.1 Panulirus ornatus
TCAAGGAATATAATATATATTATATATACTTTATATATATAGATATATATATATATATATATATAATATATATAATGGTAACTTAGATTTCTACTGAAAACGATATCAGTGGTGTGACTGTCTAGTCTTGAGTTAAATGTATTTATGATCTTGCCTTTACTTCTCCATGTGTGTGTGTGTGTGTGTATGTGTGGAAAGCACACACACCTCATGAAATACATCTCCTTCTCTCTCTCTCTCTCTCTCTCTCTCTCTCTCTCTCTCTCTTTTTCTCTGTCTGTCTGTCGTCTCTCTCTCTCTCTCTCTGTCTTTTCTGTCTGTCTGTTTTGTCTGTCTGTTTCTTTCTCTCTTCTCTCTCTCTTCTCTCTCTCTCTCTCTCTCTTCTCTCTCTCTTTCTGCTCTCTCCCTGCTGTGCTCGGCTTCTTGTGACCTTATCAGTTGTCGGTGTACCTTATCAATTATCATTTGCCCAGCCAAATAAGCCCAAACTGACCTTTTTTCTTATCGATTATCCAAGCCTCCACCAAACCCATGACATTTCCGGGGCACCTTCCCTGGAGAGGGAACTCCCTGGGAAATGTGTTTATATATATATCTTATATATATATATATATATATATATATATCCTGGGGATAGGGGATTAAGATATCCCACGTATTCCCTGCGTTTTTCGTTAGAAGGCGACTAAAAGCGGGAGGGAGCGGGGGGCGGGGGAAAATTTCCCCCCTTCGTTTTTTTTTTTTTTAAATTTTCAAAAGAAGGAACAGAGAAGGGGGCCAGGTGAGGATTTTCCCTCTAAGGCCGTCCTCTTTTTTTAACGTCCTCGCAAATGCGGAAATGGCGATCGTATGAAAAAAAAATATATATAATATATATATATATCTAATATAGTATAATATATTATATATATATATATATATATTAAATATATTTTAAAAATGAAGTTAATTATGAGGTAGACCACCAACAACAAAATCATATGAAGACCCATGACCAAAACAGTAAGATCTTACCAATATTGTGAATATTTAGAGTAAGATATTCTCCACGAAAGAAAGGGACATTTCAAGGGGAAAAATTCAGTTTCGTAGGCGAAAATAAAATTATACAAAAGCCAGTTTTGAATCCCCCGCAAAACATTGGAAGAATATATCCGGTGAAGCTGGGCGGAAATAAATTGAAAACACTGCAGGAGGAGACAGGAGAGCGGAGCTAATCCCAAATTGTATTCCCCCTTTTCCCCCAAAAGTAAAAAAGTTGGCAGTGGGCACGTCCTATGCATACGAAGCCTTATTTTATATATTATATATATATATATATTATATTTATATAATATATATTATATATTTATATATATATATTATATATCGTTCTTCGATGTATATCAACTGGGCTGTTTTATTCTCTCTTTTGTCTCCCCTGATGAGTGATTATTACATGAAACGCACTTGGGAACTTATGTGTTTATTTTTCCCGTGTGTTATATTATAATATATATATTATATATATATATATATATATATTTTATATATTATTATAACTTTATCCATACTTTTATCTATGTTTTCCGGTCAGCGAGGTTAGCGCCAAGAAACAGACCAGGGAAAGGGGCCCAAACCACTAATCACACCACACACACACACACCACACACACACATATATATATATATATATATTATATATTATATAATTATATATATATATATAATATATATATATATATAATTATATATTTCATATATTTAATATATTTATTTTTTTTTTTTTTTTTTTTTTTTTCAAACTATTCGCCATTTCCCGCGTTGGAGGTAGGTTAAGAACAGGAACTGGGCCACTGGGGAAATATCCCCCACTGGCCCCCTTCTTGTTCCTTCTTTTGGGGAAAAATTAAAAAAAATGAGCGGGGAGGATTTTTAGCCCCCGCTCCCCCCCCTTTAGTCGCCTTCTACGCATGCAGGGGGTACGTGGGAAGTATTCTTATATATATAAATTTTTTTATATTATTTTTTAATATATATATATATATATATATATATATATATTATATAATATATTATTATATATATATATATATATATATATTATATACATAAACACCTACTACCCTATATACTAAAATATAATATCAAAATATACATCCATATATAGACATACACGCAGACATTACATACATACACATGTACATATTCATACTTGTTTGCCTTCCTTCATTCCCGTCGCCACCCCTATCCACAGGAAAACACCATCGCCATCTCCTACTTCAGCGAGGGAGCGCCAGGAACACAGACAAAGAGGCCACATTCGTTCACACTCAGTCTCTAGCTGTCATGTGTAATGCACCGAAACCACAGCTCCCTCGTCCCTATCGCCGTATCCCGCGTTTGCAAGGAGCGCCAGGAACAGACGAAGAAAAGCTGTCAGATGGCACCATGGGAAGCGATGGCTATGGAGTCTCCAGTGGTTCAGGTCGTGGTAGATATGATAACAGTTACTGTCCTC
>NC_092264.1:9617437-9642437 GCF_036320965.1 Panulirus ornatus
CGTAACTGTACGTCCTGGATAACGTAACTGTACGTCCTGCATAACGTAACTGTACGTCCTGGATAACGTGATTGTACGTCCTGGATAACGTAACTGTACGTCCTGCATAACGTAACTGTACGTCCTGCATAACGTAACTGTACGTCCTGGATAACGTAACTGTACGTCCTGCATAACGTAACTGTACGTCCTGGATAACGTAACTGTACGTCCTGCATAACGTAACTGTACGTCCTGGATAACGTGACTGTACGTCCTGGATAACGTAACTGTACGTCCTGGATAACGTAACTGTACGTCCTGCATAACGTAACTGTACGTCCTGCATAACGTAACTGTACGTCCTGGATAACGTAACTGTATGTCCTGGATAACGTAACTGTGCGTCATGGATAACGTAACTGTACGTCATGGATAACGTGACTGTACGTCCTGGATAACGTAACTGTACGTCCTGGATAACGTAACAGTACGTCCTGGATAACGTAACTGTACGTCCTGGATAACGTAACTGTACGTCATGGATAACGTAACTGTACGTCATGGATAACGTAACAGTACGTCCTGGATAACGTAACTGTATGTCCTGGATAACGTAACAGTACGTCCTGGATAACGTAACTGTACGTCCTGGATAACGTAACTGTACGTCATGGATAACGTAACAGTACGTCCTGGATAACGTAACTGTACGTCCTGGATAACGTAACTGTACGTCATGGATAACGTAACAGTACGTCCTGGATAACAGAACTGTACGTCCTGGATAACGTAACTGTACGTCCTGGATAACGTAACTGTACGTCATGGATAACGTAACTGTACGTCATGGATAACGTAACTGTACGTCCTGGATAACTGTAAGGGTCATCCCACCGTGCTCAGGGAACGTGGCGTGGTCCATATTGACAAGGATAGAACTGTACTGCACTCATTACCTTACGAGTTAAGTTTTCCTTTTAATCACAAACTCAAACCACTAACGACGGAGGAAAAAATCAAAGAAAATAAAAGATCCAAAAAAAAGATTAATGACAGAAAACGGATATTTTTTTTCTACTTTTTCTCGGGATAACTGACTCAGATCTGCCACACGTTTCTAGCACGAGGGAAAAGTCGTGTCACATACTCCATTTTCCATTCGCAACAGAGGACGCGCTTCAAAAGAAGAAGTGTGATTATCTTGCCTCGCTCAGCCCAAATTGGATAAAGATACGAGACAGCTGAGACGAGAATGTGTATATATATAAATTAGACCGAGAAGCAGTTAAGTGAATGTAAATTACCACTGGCTAATGTAATAAGAAGAGGAGGACGAGGAAGAGATAAAGAAAATGGAAAAGGAAAACGTGTGTGTAGAGAGAGGGGTGACTGAAACAAAATGGAAAAGGAAAACGTGTGTGTAGAGAGAGGGGTGACTGAAACAAAATGGAAAAGGAAAACGTGTGTGTAGAGAGAGGGGTGACTGAAACAAAATGGAAAAGGAAAACGTGTGTGTAGAGAGAGGGGTGACTGAAACAAAATGGAAAAGGAAAACGTGTGTGTAGAGAGAGGGGTGACTGAAACAAAATGGAAAAGGAAAACGTGTGTGTAGAGAGAGGGGTGACTGAAACAAAATGGAAAAGGAAAACGTGTGTGTAGTTAGAGGGGTGACTGAAACAAAATGGAAAAGGAAAACGTGTGTGTAGAGAGAGGGGTGACTGAAACAAAATGGAAAAGGAAAACGTGTGTGTAGAGAGAGGGGGGTGACTGAAACAAAATGGAAAAGGAAAACGTGTGTGTAGTTAGAGGGGTGACTGAAACAAAATGGAAAAGGAAAACGTGTGTGTAGTTAGAGGGGTGACTGAAACAAAATGGAAAAGGAAAACGTGTGTGTAGAGAGAAGGGTGACTGGGAGATATATAGGGCGGTTAGGTTAGGGTTGAGGTGAGAAATGGCTGTCTTGAACACCTCACACTGTGAGGCAGCTGGGTGAGGTTGAGGGTGAGGTTGAAAATGAGGGATTGTGAATGACTATCATCACTGGCTTGGGTTTTCCTTCTCTCCACACTCTCCTATCAGGCCACCGTCCTTTGTGCCTCCTACAGGGCCGGGAAAGACAAGAAGAGAAAGGGAAAGTGGGGTGGAAAAGTCACTCAAGAACCGAAAAAGGAACCAGGAAAAGGGAGAGATTGGAAAAAAAAGAAATATGAGAATGATGTCTCCTGGCATTACTTAACCCTAGTGTCTTATCAGAGATCACTAACCCATCATACACCATAATTTTGAGAGAATGTTTTCTGATATGCTTCCACCCTCACAATTCGTCCATCTCCCATGAGTTGATCGGTGAGGTTCGGACGACCCTCAGGTCTGTTTTAAAGAGGACAGAAGATTTCCAGGACGATAGGCGGAGAGAAGAGAGAGGGAAGGCAGCATAGAAGATTTCCAGGACGATAGGCGGAGAGAAGAGAGAGGGAAGGCAGCATAGAAGATTTCCAGGACGATAGGCGGAGAGAAGAGAAAGGGAAGGCAGCATAGAAGATTTCCAGGACGATAGGCGGAGAGAAGAGAGAGGGAAGGCAGCATAGAAGATTTCCAGGACGATAGGCGGAGAGAAGAGAGAGGGAAGGCAGCATAGAAGATTTCCAGGACGATAGGCGGAGAGAAGAGAGAGGGAAGGCAGCATAGAAGATTTCCAGGACGATAGGCGGAGAGAAGAGAGAGGGAAGGCAGCATAGAAGATTTCCAGGACGATAGGCGGAGAGAAGAGAGAGGGAAGGCAGCATAGAAGATCTCCAGGACGATAGGCGGAGAGAAGACAGAGGGAAGGCAGCATAGAAGATTTCCAGGACGATAGGCGGAGAGAAGAGAGAGGGAAGGCAGCATAGAAGATCTCCAGGACGATAGGCGGAGAGAAGAGAGAGGGAAGGCAGCATAGAAGATTTCCAGGACGATAGGCGGAGAGAAGAGAGAGGGAAGGCAGCCCACAGCTTCGCTACATGTGGGAAAGAAAGCACACCTCCAACGGGGGCCAATTCTCGTATGGCTACGAGCCACGTAGAACAACGGGGATGCGAGCAACTAGAGGCATGATGCGGGTCCAGGGCCCATCAGAGGCTGGGGAACACAAGCACACACCCCTCACAACAACGGCAGTCGAAATAATAATACCCGCAGAAGAGAGGGAAGGAAGCAACCTCACAGTGGACGGGGGGCGAGCGATCGCTGAGCAAGCAGGAGGTGGTCACAGAAGGCGAGGTGATGAAGTGGTCGACTTCTGCATCATCTCTGGCCAAGAGAGAAGAAGTGGGAGGAGGAGGGGATGAAAAAAAAAGCGACCATCTTAGATGCGCCATCCGTACCTCATCATGGAGTGCGTGTGACCCACGTACATAAAACAGGAACTCCTCACTTAGACACCTCCACAAAACCTCCCCAGCTTTTTGGAAAGCAGATATTATACTGCTCACGTTAGATTACCAGGACACAGAGAAGAGGGTGTAGTTACACCCAACACATTTACATCAATTGTAAGGATGAACTGATGTAGTTGGAAATCAAAAAAAAAAAGGGAGAGAAATGTGTAAGATTTGGAAAAAAGGGACTACGTGTCGAATTTTGCATTTGGACACGACTATGTATCACAAGGTTACTGTCCATCCACCACCCCCACACCGGACTCCACCTACACACACACACACACACACACACACACACACACACACACACACACCATCCTTCTGGGCGTAACAAGGCAATAAACTTGATTTTCTCTCATTTTGGCTTATACGTTTAGAATCTTGTAGAAATTTGAAGCTACTGAGAACGTAGCGTTTCTTACCCTCCGATGGGGGAAAATGGTTCCACCTTGTGTATTCATCTGGTCTTACTTATTCAAAATATCTGATAGGAATCTTTGAATTTCAAAGAGTGATTATAGGATCAAGTCTCCTATAGGTGGAACCCTAAGTCTGAGCTCGAAGGACCAACTCAAAGTGTTGGGGCAACGCCAGGGTTCTTCGTTGGATGACCCTGAGTTCAACCTTCTCTTCAGCACCAAATAAAAAAATAGATATAAAAAGAGCTTTTTGGATTTATCTTCTCTTCAGCACCAAATAAAAAAATAGATATAAAAAGAGCTTTTTGGATTTATCTTCTCTTCAGCACCAAATAAAAAAATAGATATAAAAAGAGCTTTTTGGATTTATCTTCTCTTCAGCACCAAAAAAATAAATCAAAAAAGAACTTTTTGGACGCCTTCTCTTCAGCACCGAAAAAAATAAATAAAAAAGAACTTTTTGGATTTATCTTCTCTTCAGCACCAAATAAATAAATGAATAAAAAAGAGATTTTTGGATTTACCTTCTCTACAGCACCAAATAAATAAATAAATATATAAATGAAGAGCTTTTTGGACTCCTCCATTTAATGCATATATGCCCACCAGAGCTCACGTGATAGGAAGCAATGCCAAACACTTATTTTTTTTTTATCTTTTTTTTCAGAGGCAACACTTGATATGAAGGAACTTTTTTGGGGTGCTTGTTGATATGAAGGAACTTTTTTGGGGCCTTCTAGACAAGGGTGTAGGTCAACCCATAGATGAGGGGTTTTCCTAAACACTTTAAGTAAGTTTTAAGCGAGTGTTTTGCTGTTTAACGAGGTTTTCCTAAACAATTTAGGTAAGTTTTGCTGTTTAACGAGGTTTTCCTAAACAATTTAGGTAACTTTTAAGCGAGTGTTTTGCTGTTTAACGAGGTTTTCCTAAACAATTTAGGTAAGTTTTAAGCGAGTGTTTTGCTGTTTAACGAGGTTTTCCTAAACAATTTAAGTAAGTTTTAAGCGAGTGTTTTGCTGTTTAACGAGGTTTTCCTAAACAATTTAAGTAAGTTTTAAGCGAGTGTTTTGCTGTTTAACGAGGTTTTCCTAAACACTTTAAGTAAGTTTTAAGCGAGTGTATTGCTGTTTAACGAGGTTTTCCTAAACACTTTAAGTAAGTTTTAAGTAAGTTTTAAGCGAGTGTTTCGCTGTTCATTGAAAGCGGTTTGAAACTGACGTTATAAAAGTTTCCTTCAAATCAAGTGTCCCTTCCACACTGGTTTCTAAGTACCCCTTCCAGATTGACGGAAAAGTATCCTTTCCACATATGCATCCACGTTTCCCCTTCCGGATCGACGGAAAAGTATCCTTTCCAGTCTGGCATCCACGTTTCCCCTTCCAGATTTCCATCCAAATGTCCCCCTCTCAGTCTAGTATCCAAGTGTCCCTTCCAGATAGGCACCTAACTATCCCTTCCATTTCTGATTGCCATGTCTCCTCCCTTCCACAATGGCACCCAAACGTCCCTTCCACAATGGCACCCAAACGTCCCTTCCACAATGGCACCCAAACGTCCCTTCCACAATGGCACCCAAACGTCCCTTCCACAATGGCACCCAAACGTCCCTTCCACAATGGCACCCAAACGTCCCTTCCACAATGGCACTCAAACGTCCCTTCCACAATGGCACCCAAATGTCCTTTCCACAATGGCACCCAAACGTCCCTTCCACAATGGCACCCAAACGTCCCTTCCACAATGGCACCCAAACGTCCCTTCCACAATGGCACCCAAACGTCCCTTCCACAATGGCACCCACACGTCCCTTCCACAATGTTCACCCACACGTCTCTTCCATAATGTTCACCCACACGTCCCTTCCACAATGGCACCCAAACGTCTCTTCCATAATGTCACCCACACATCTCTTCCACAATAGCACCCACACGTCTCTTCCACAATGTTCACCCACACGTCCCTTCCACAATGGCACCCACACGTCTCTTCCACAATGGCACCCAAACGTCCCTTCCACAATGGCACCCACACGTCCCTTTCACAATGGCACCCACACGTCTCTTCCATAATGTTCACCCACACGTCTCTTCCATAATGGCACCCACACGTCCCTTCTAGCGTGGCATGCAACTCTCCCCCTTCCAGTCCGGTATCCACCCGTCCCTTCCAGAAGGGCTGGTGGAAGGGAAAGCGACAGAATCATTCTGAAGTTTTACATAATGAACACAAAGTGAATTAACATGAGGAGTTGACACACCCACGAGCACCAGGTGATGCTCTCCACTGCACTGGTGGGGACTGCCAAGCCATGGTGGGGACTGCCAAGCCATGGTGGGGACTGCCAAGCCATGGTGGAGACTGCTGAGCCATGGTGGGGACTGCTGAGCCATGGTAGGGACTGCCAAGCCATGGTGGGGACTGCCAAGCCATGGTGGAGACTGCTAAGCCATGGTGGGGACTGCTAAGCCATGGTGGGGACTGCCAAGCCATGGTGGGGACTGCCAAGCCATGGTGGAGACTGCTAAGCCATGGTGGAGACTGCTAAGCCATGGTGGAGACTGCCAAGCCATGGTGGAGACTGCTGAGCCATGGTGGGGACTGCCTAAGCCATGGTGGGGACTGCCTAAGCCATGGTGGGACTGCTAAGCCATGGTGGGGATTGCTAAGCCATGGTGGGGACTTGCCAAGCCATGGTGGAGACTGCTAAGCCATGGTGGGGATTGCTAAGCCATGGTGGGGACTGCTAAGCCATGGTGGGGACTGCTAAGCCATGGTGGAGACTGCTAAGCCATGGTGGGATTGCTAAGCCATGGTGGGGACTGCAAGCCATGGTGGGGATTGCTAAGCCATGGTGGAGACTGCTAAGCCATGGTGGGGACTGCTAAGCCATGGTGGGGACTTGCTAAGCCATGGTGGAGACTGCCTAAGCCATGGTGGAGACTGCTAAGCCATGGTGGGGACTGCTAAGCCATGGTGGAGACTGCCAAGCCATGGTGGAGACTGCTAAGCCATGGTGGGGACTGCTAAGCCATGGTGGAGACTGCTAAGCCATGGTGGAGACTGCTAAGCCATGGTGGGGACTGCTAAGCCATGGTGGAGACTGCTAAGCCATGGTGGAGACTGCTAAGCCATGGTGGGGACTGCTAAGCCATGGTGGGGACTGCTAAGCCATGGTGGAGACTGCCAAGCCATGGTGGAGACTGCTAAGCCATGGTGGGGATTGCTAAGCCATGGTGGAGACTGCTAAGCCATGGTGGAGACTGCTAAGCCATGGTGGAGAGTGCTAAGCCATGGTGGAGACTGCTAAGCCATGGTGGGGATTGCTAAGCCATGGTGGAGACTGCTAAGCCATGGTGGAGACTGCTAAGCCATGGTGGAGAGTGCTAAGCCATGGTGGGGACTGCTAAGCCATGGTGGAGAGTGCTAAGCCATGGTGGAGAGTGCTAAGCCATGGTGGAGACTGCTAAGCCATGGTGGAGAGTGCTAAGCCATGGTGGAGACTTCTAAGCCATGGTGGAGAGTGCTAAGCCATGGTGGGGATTGCTAAGCCATGGTGGAGACTGCTAAGCCATGGTGGAGACTGCTAAGCCATGGTGGGGATTGCTAAGCCATGGTGGAGACTGCTAAGCCATGGTGGAGACTGCTAAGCCATGGTGGAGACTGCTAAGCCATGGTGGGGATTGCTAAGCCATGGTGGAGACTGCTAAGCCATGGTGGAGAGTGCTAAGCCATGGTGGAGACTGCTAAGCCATGGTGGGGATTGCTAAGCCATGGTGGAGACTGCTAAGCCATGGTGGAGACTGCTAAGCCATGGTGGGGACTGCTAAGCCATGGTGGAGACTGCTAAGCCATGGTGGAGACTGCTAAGCCATGGTGGGGACTGCTAAGCCATGGTGGGGACTGCTAAGCCATGGTGGAGACTGCCAAGCCATGGTGGAGACTGCTAAGCCATGGTGGGGATTGCTAAGCCATGGTGGAGACTGCTAAGCCATGGTGGAGACTGCTAAGCCATGGTGGAGAGTGCTAAGCCATGGTGAGACTGCTAAGCCATGGTGGGGACTGCTAAGCCATGGTGGAGACTGCTAAGCCATGGTGGAGACTGCTAAGCCATGGTGGAGAGTGCTAAGCCATGGTGGGGACTGCTAAGCCATGGTGGAGAGTGCTAAGCCATGGTGGAGACTTCTAAGCCATGGTGGGGATTGCTAAGCCATGGTGGAGACTGCTAAGCCATGGTGGAGACTGCTAAGCCATGGTGGAGAGTGCTAAGCCATGGTGGAGACTGCTAAGCCATGGTGGAGACTGCTAAGCCATGGTGGAGACTGCTAAGCCATGGTGGGGACTGCTAAGCCATGGTGGAGACTGCTAAGCCATGGTGGAGACTGCTAAGCCATGGTGGAGACTGCTAAGCCATGGTGGGGACTGCTAAGCCATGGTGGAGACTGCTAAGCCATGGTGGAGACTGCTAAGCCATGGTGGGGACTGCTAAGCCATGGTGGAGAGTGCTAAGCCATGGTGGGGACTGCTAAGCCATGGTGGAGACTGCTAAGCCATGGTGGGGACTGCTAAGCCATGGTGGAGACTGCTAAGCCATGGTGGAGACTGCTAAGCCATGGTGGAGACTGCTAAGCCATGGTGGGGACTGCTAAGCCATGGTGGAGACTGCTAAGCCATGGTGGAGACTGCTAAGCCATGGTGGAGACTGCTAAGCCATGGTGGGGACTGCTAAGCCATGGTGGAGACTGCTAAGCCATGGTGGAGAGTGCTAAGCCATGGTGGGGACTGCTAAGCCATGGTGGGGACTGCTAAGCCATGGTGGAGAGTGCTAAGCCATGGTGGGGACTGCTAAGCCATGGTGATGACACATGGGTTACCACACGTGAGTGACCACAGGGGAACTCGAGCTAGCTACAGTGACCAAGTCTTGTGAGGTACGTGTTGCTGTGTGTGTGTGTGTGTGTGTGTGTGTGTGTGTGTGTGTGTGTGTGTGTGTGTGTGAGTGTGTGTGAGTGTGTGTGTGTGTGTGTGTGTGTGTGTGTGTGTGTGTGTGTGAGTGTGTGTGAGTGTGTGTGTGTGTGTGTGTGTGTGTGTGTGTGTGTGTGTGTGTGTGTGTGTGTGTGTGAGTGTGTGTGAGTGTGTGTGTGTGTGTGTGTGTGTGTGTGTGTGTGTGTGTGTGTGTGTGTGTGTGTGTGTGAGTGTGTGTGTGTGTGTGTGTGTGTGAGTGTGTGTGTGTGTGTGTGTGTGTGTGTGTGTGTGTGTGTGTGTGTGTGTGTGTGTGTGAGTGTGTGTGTGTGTGTGTGTGTGAGTGTGTGTGTGTGTGTGTGTGTGTGTGTGTGTGTGTGTGTGTGTGTGTGTGTGTGTGTGTGTGTGTGAGTGTGTGTGAGTGTGTGTGTGTGTGTGTGTGTGTGTGTGTGTGTGTGTGTGTGAGTGTGTGTGTGTGTGTGTGTGTGTGTGTGTGTGTGTGTGTGTGAAATGGGGATCTTCAAGCCCCACTTTTGGTGTAAGTGAGAGTGGCGGGGGGGGGGGAGGGAAATACGAAGGGTGGAATGAGGAAGCGGGGAAAAGGAGTGAAACTTGACAGTGACTGAAATACACAGTGTGAGGGGGAGGGTCACCACTGGGGAAACCTAGGAGGAGAGTGAGGGTGGGACATTACCAAGTGGGTGGCTCTCTACCACCTACTGAGAGAGAGAGAGAGAGAGAGAGAGAGAGAGAGAGAGAGAGAGAGAGAGAGAGAGAGAGAGAGAGAGAGAGAGAGAGAGAGGGGAAAGCTAGCTCTAGTGGTGAGGGGAAAACATAATATTCCATGAAATGGTTAAAAAAAAAAAATATAAAAACCACTACACCATGTCACTCATGTGGTTACTGATGGCCACTGTGGCCTCACCTGACCCATGTCCAATCCCTCACCTCCACCAGATGGAACCTGACCCATGTCCAATCCCTCACCTCCACCAGAAGGAACCTGACCCATGTCCAATCCCTCACCTCCACCAGATGGAACCTGACCCATGTCCAATCCCTCACCTCCACCAGAAGGAACCTGACCCATGTCCAATCCCTCACCTCCACCAGATGGAACCTGACCCATGTCCAATCCCTCACCTCTACCAGAAGGAACCTGACCCATGTACAATCCCTCACCTCCACCAGAAGGAACCTGACCCATGTCCAATCCCTCACCTCCACCAGAAGGAACCTGACCCATGTCCAATCCCTCACCTCCACCAGAAGGAACCTGACCCATGTACAATCCCTCACCTCCACCAGAAGGAACCTGACCCATGTCCAATCCCTCACCTCCACCAGATGGAACCTGACCCATGTCCAATCCCTCACCTCCACCAGAAGGAACCTGACCCATGTACAATCCCTCACCTCCACCAGAAGGAACCTGACCCATGTACAATCCCTCACCTCCACCAGATGGAACCTGACCCATGTCCAATCCCTCACCTCCACCAGAAGGAATCTGACCTATGTCCAATCCCTCACCTCCACCAGAAGGAACCTGACCCATGTCCAATCCCTCACCTCCACCAGAAGGAACCTGACCCATGTACAATCCCTCACCTCCACCAGAAGGAATCTGACCTATGTCCAATCCCTCACCTCCACCAGAAGGAACCTGACCCATGTCCAATCCCTCACCTCCACCAGATGGAACCTGACCCATGTCCAATCCCTCACCTCCACCAGATGGAACCTGACCCATGTCCAATCCCTCACCTCCACCAGAAGGAACCTGACCCATGTCCAATCCCTCACCTCCACCAGAAGGAACCTGACCCATGTCCAATCCCTCACCTCCACCAGATGGAACCTGACCCATGTCCAATCCCTCACCTCCACCAGAAGGAACCTGACCCACGTACAATCCCTCACCTCCACCAGAAGGAACCTGACCCATGTACAATCCCTCACCTCCACCAGATGGAACCTGACCCATGTCCAATCCCTCACCTCCACCAGATGGAACCTGACCCATGTCCAATCCCTCACCTCCACCAGAAGGAACCTAACCCATGTCCAATCCCTCACCTCCACCAGAAGGAACCTGACCCATGTACAATCCCTCACCTCCACCAGATGGAACCTGACCCATGTCCAATCCCTCACCTCCACCAGAAGGAACCTGACCCACGTACAATCCCTCACCTCCACCAGAAGGAACCTGACCCATGTACAATCCCTCACCTCCACCAGATGGAACCTGACCCATGTCCAATCCCTCACCTCCACCAGATGGAACCTGACCCATGTCCAATCCCTCACCTCCACCAGAAGGAACCTAACCCATGTCCAATCCCTCACCTCCACCAGATGGAACCTGACCCATGTACAATCCCTCACCTCCACCAGAAGGAACCTGACCCATGTCCAATCCCTCACCTCCACCAGAAGGAACCTGACCCATGTCCAATCCCTCACCTCCACCAGATGGAACCTGACCCATGTCCAATCCCTCACCTCCACCAGATGGAACCTGACCCATGTACAATCCCTCACCTCCACCAGAAGGAACCTGACCCATGTACAATCCCTCACCTCCACCAGAAGGAACCTGACCCATGTCCAATCCCTCACCTCCACCAGAAGGAACCTGACCCATGTCCAATCCCTCACCTCCACCAGAAGGAACCTAACCCATGTCCAATCCCTCACCTCCACCAGATGGAACCTGACCCGTGTCTAATCCCTCACCTCCACCAGAAGGAAGCAGGTCGACCATGGTGGAGTGAGAGGGACGAAGGGCGTCATGTCTTAGGATACAGACCAGGTGATCATGGATCACACACGGAGGAGGAGCAGGAGGAGGAGGAGGAGGAAGAGGAAGGAAGGAAGAGGAGGAGGAGGAGGAGGTAGACTCAGCATCCAACAGAATGGGTGGTGGTGGGTTGGGGAGAACCTCTTCCACCGTTGGACACCAAGCGATCATCCAGGGTTCGAGGTGCTAATGATGATAAGGCCCTTTCAGAAAATGGACTTCCTTCGCCTTCCTTCCCCCACACACACAACACCCTGGGAAAACTGGAAGGCTGGAAGACATGACCCATGGAACTCCACTGGGAAAACTGGAAGGCTGGAAGACATGACCCACGGAACTCCACTGGGAAAACTGGAAGGCTGGAAGACATGACCCATGGAACTCCGCTGGGAAAACTGGAAGGCTGGAAGACATGACCCATGGAACTCCACTGGGAAAACTGGAAGGCTGGAAGACATGACCCATGGAACTCCACTGGGAAAACTGGAAGGCTGGAAGACATGACCCACGGAACTCCACTGGGAAAACTGGAAGGCTGGAAGACATGACCCATGGAACTCCACTGGGAAAACTGGAAGGCTGGAAGACATGACCCATGGAACTCCACTGGGAAAACTGGAAGGCTGGAAGACATGACCCATGGAACTCCACTGGGAAAACTGGAAGGCTGGAAGACATGACCCATGGGACTCCACTGGGAAAACTGGAAGGCTGGAAGACATGACCCATGGAACTCCACTGGGAAAACTGGAAGGCTGGAAGACTTGACCCATGGAACTCCACTGGGAAAACTGGAAGGCTGGAAGACATGACCCACGGAACTCCATTGGGAAAACTGGAAGCCTGGAAGACATGACCCATGGAACTCCACTGGGAAAACTGGAAGGCTGGAAGACATGACCCATGGAACTCCACTGGGAAAACTGGAAGGCTGGAAGACATGACCCATGGAACTCCACTGGGAAAACTGGAAGGCTGGAAGACATGACCCATGGAACTCCACTGGGAAAACTGGAAGCCTGGAAGACATGACCCATGGAACTCCACTGGGAAAACTGGAAGGCTGGAAGACATGACCCATGGAACTCCACTGGGAAAACTGGAAGGCTGGAAGACATGACCCATGGAACTCCACTGGGAAAACTGGAAGGCTGGAAGACATGACCCATGGAACTCCACTGGGAAAACTGGAAGGCTGGAAGACATGATCCATGGAACTCCGCTGGGAAAACTGGAAGGCTGGAAGACATGACCCATGGAACTCCACTGGGAAAACTGGAAGGCTGGAAGACATGACCCATGGAACTCCACTGGGAAAACGGGAAGGCTGGAAGACATGACCCATGGAACTCCACTGGGAAAACTGGAAGGCTGGAAGACTTGACCCATGGAACTCCACTGGGAAAACTGGAAGGCTGGAAGACATGACCCATGGAACTCCACTGGGAAAACTGGAAGCCTGGAAGACATGACCCATGGAACTCCACTGGGAAAACTGGAAGGCTGGAAGACATGACCAATGGAACTCCACTGGGAAAACTGGAAGGCTGGAAGACATGACCCATGGAACTCCACTGGGAAAACTGGAAGCCTGGAAGACATGACCCACGGAACTCCATTGGGAAAACTGGAAGCCTGGAAGACATGACCCATGGAACTCCACTGGGAAAACTGGAAGGCTGGAAGACATGACCCATGGAACTCCACTGGGAAAACTGGAAGCCTGGAAGACATGACCCATGGAACTCCACTGGGAAAACTGGAAGGCCGGAAGACATGACCCATGGAACTCCACTGGGAAAACTGGAAGCCTGGAAGACATGACCCATGGAACTCCACTGGGAAAACTGGAAGGCTGGAAGACATGACCCATGGAACTCCACTGGGAAAACTGGAAGCCTGGAAGACATGACCCATGGAACTCCACTGGGAAAACTGGAAGCCTGGAAGACATGACCCATGGAACTCCACTGGGAAAACTGGAAGCCTGGAAGACATGACCCATGGAACTCCACTGGGAAAACTGGAAGGCTGGAAGACATGACCCATGGAACTCGACTGGGAAAACTGGAAGGCTGGAAGACATGACCCATGGAACTCCACCGGGAAAACTGGAAGGCTGGAAGACATGACCCATGGAACTCCACTGGGAAAACTGGAAGCCTGGAAGACATGACCCATGGAACTCCACTGGGAAAACTGGAAGGCTGGAAGACATGACCCATGGAACTCGACTGGGAAAACTGGAAGGCTGGAAGACATGACCCATGGAACTCCACCGGGAAAACTGGAAGGCTGGAAGACATGACCCACGGAACTCCACTGGGGAAAGGCAGTTCCTCCATTACGTGAGATGGGGCTACGTACGGACGTAATGACGCTCACAGACGGAAAAGGGGATCCAAAATAGTAGATAATAACAGGAGGTAAATACAATCCCTCACACACTTACTCCTAAAGACACACACACACACACACACACACACACACACACACACAGAGAGAGAGAGAGAGAGAGAGAGAGAGAGAGAGAGAGAGAGAGAGAGAGAGAGAGAGAGAGAGAGAGAGTGTGTGTTTCACTGTTACAATGACCCATCCCATCAGTTCACCTCTCTCTCTCTCTCTTCTCTCCTACCACTACCCATCACCCTTCTTCACCTCCCCTCCCATCCTCACTCTCACCTCCCTCTTCTCCCCACAACCTCTCCCTCCAACCTATTCCTCTCCCATCCCACAAGCCTCCAACATACGGCGCACGTCAATATCAATACAAAATTATCAAAACCCACAAATCTTAAATCACACAAGAGGTACCTCAGTCCACAATAATACACAGACCTTGAAACTCATCTTTCACAGTGGCAACCTTTCCGTATTTTGGTCAATATTTTGGTCAATATTTTAGTCAATATTTTGGTCAATATTTTGGTCGGTATTTTGGTTAATATCTTGGTCAATATTTTGGTCAATATTTTGGTCGGTATTTTGGTCAATATTTTGGTCAATATTTTGGTCGGTATTTTGGTCAATATTTTGGTCAATATTTTGGTCGGTATTTTGGTCAATATTTTGGTCAATATTTGGTCGGTATTTTGGTTAATATTTTGGTCAATATTTTGGTCGGTATTTTGGTCAATATTTTGGTCAATATTTTGGTCGGTATTTTGGTTAATATTTTGGTCAATATTTTGGTCAATATTTTGGTCGGTATTTTGGTCAATATTTTGGTCAATATTTTGGTCGGTATTTTGGTTAATATTTTGGTCAATCTTTTGGTCGGTATTTTGGTCAATATTTTGGTCGGTATTTTGGTTAATATTCTGGTCAATATTTTGGGGAAATTCGATATTAGGCATTATATATGGCAACCTGGGGCTCATGAATTATCATTCTTCCTCCTCCTCCTCCTCCTCCTTCTCTTCCTCCTCCTCCTCCTTATCTTCCTCCTCCCCTCCTCTTCCTCCTCCTCCTCCTCTTCCTCCCCCTACCTCCTCCTCCTCACCATCTTATCTTCCCCCTACCTCCTCCTCCTCACCATCTTATCTTCCCCCTACCTCCTCCTCCTCACCATCTTATCTTCCCCCTACCTCCTCCTCCTCCTCCTCCTCCTCCTCCCCTTCTTATCTTCCCCCTACCTCCTCCTCCTCCCCTTCTTATCTTCCCCCTACCTCCTCCTCCTCCTCCTCCTCCTCCTCCTCCCCATCTTATCTTCCCCCTACCTCCTCCTCCTCCCCTTCTTATCTTCCCCCTACCTCCTCCTCCTCCTCCTCCTCACCTTCTCATCTTCCCCCTACTTCCTCCTCCTCCTCCTCTTCCTCACCTTCATGTCTTCCCCCTACCTCCCCCCTACCTTCTCCTCCTCCTCCTTACCTTCTCATCTTCCCCCTACCTCCCCCTCCTCCTCCTCCTCACCTTCTCATCTTCCCCCTACCTCCTCCTCCTCCTCCTCCTCTTCCTCACCTTCATGTCTTCCCCCTACCTCCCCCCTACCTTATCCTCCTCCTCCTCCTCACCTTCTCATCTTCCCCCTACCTCCTCCTCCTCCTCCTCACCTTCTCATCTTCCCCCTACCTCCTCCTCCTCCTCCTCACCTTCTCATCTTCCCCCTACCTCCTCCTCCTCCTCCTCCTCACCTTCTCATCTTCCCCCTACCTCCTCCTCCTCCTCCTCCTCACCTTCTCATCTTCCCCCTACCTCCTCCTCCTCCTCCTCCTCACCTTCTCATCTTCCCCCTACCTCCTCCTCCTCCTCCTCCTCACCTTCTTATCTTCCCCTACCTCCTCCTCCTCCTCCTCCTCACCTTCTCATCTTCCCCTACCTCCTCCTCCTCCTCCTCCTCACCTTCTCATCTTCCCCAACTACCTCCTCCTCCTCCTCCTCCACACCTTCTCATCTTCCCCCTACCTCCTCCTCCTCCTCCTCCTCACCTTCTCATCTTCCCCTACCTCCTTCTCCTCCTCCTCCTCACCTTCTCATCTTCCCCCTACCTCCTCCTCCTCCTCCTCCTCCTCACCTTCTCATCTTCCCCCTACCTCCTCCTCCTCCTCCTCCTCCTCACCTTCTCATCTTCCCCGACCTCCTCCTCCTCCTCCTCCTCACCTTCTCATCTTCCCCCTACCTCCTCCTCCTCCTCCTCCTCACCTTCTCATCTTCCCCTACCTCCTCCTCCTCCTCCTCCTCCTCACCTTCTCATCTTCCCCTACCTCCTCCTCCTCCTCCTCCTCCTCACCTTCTCATCTTCCCCCTACCTCCTCCTCCTCCTCACCATCTCATCTTCCCCCTACCTCCTCCTCCTCCTCCTCCCCTCCTCATCTTCCTCCTCCCTCCTCGGGACCTAACCCAACCTATGTGAGAGTTCGTTGGTTCGTTCGCTCGGCAGCCGGACAGACACGGGACGTAAGCCTCCATGATGAATGTCTGCTCGTATTTCATAATGGGTTGGGCGGGAGAGGTACCTTGTGTGGGTACTGTGTTAGGGTAAGAGCCGAGCTCTGTGTGAGGCACACACCCACCCACCACACACCCACCCTCACTCCACCACACACCCTCCCTCCACCATACACCCACTCACCACCCACCCTCCCTCCCTCCACCACACACCCGCCCTCCACCCACCACACACCCTCCCTCCACCACACACCCTCCCTCCCTCCACCACACACCCACTCACCACCCACCCTCCATCCCACACACACCCACCACACATCCTCCCACCCTCCCTCCACCACACACACACCCACCACTCTCCCACCCTCCATTCCACCACACACCCACCCACCATACACCCTCCCTCCACCACACACCCTCCCTCCCTCCACCACACACCCACCCACCATACACCCTCCCTCCCTCCACCACACACCCACCCACCATACACCCTCCCTCCACCACACACCCTCCCTCCCTCCACCACACACCCACCCACCATACACCCTCCCTCCACCACACACCCTCCCTCCCTCCACCACACACCCACCCACCACACACCCTCCCTCCCTCCCTCCACCACACACCCACCCACCACACACCCTCCCTCCCTCCCTCCACCACACACCCTCCCTCCCTCCACCACACACCCACTCACCACCCACCCTCCATCCCACACACACCCACCACACATCCTCCCACCCTCCCTCCACCACACACCCACCCACCACACATCCTCCCTCCCTCCACCACATACCCACTCACCACCCACCCTCCATCCCACACACACCCACCACACATCATCCCACCCTCCCTCCACCACACACACACCCACCACTCTCCCACCCTCCATCCCTCCACCACACACCCACCCACCACACATCCTCCCTCCCTCCCTCCACCACACACCCACCCACCACACATCCTCCCACCCTCCATCCCTCCACACACCCACTCACCACCATCCCACCCTACCTCCCTCCACAACACACCCATCACCCACCCTCCCTCCCTCCCTTCCTCCTTCCCTCCACCACACTTTTTTGACCTTTTAGCTGAATCAAAGGCTACTGAATGATCTTATAAAGGTCGTCTGATTAACGCATGTGTATATATATATATATATGTATATATATATATATATATATATATATATATATATATATATATATATATATATATATAGATAGATAGATAGATAGATAGATACATACATACATACATACATACATATATACATAAATATAGATAAATAGATAGATAGATAGATATAGATAAATATAGATAGATAGATAGATATATAGATAGATAGATACAGAGATAGATAGATATATTATCCCTGGGGATAGGGGAGAAAGAATACTTCCCACGTATTCCCTGCGTGTCGTAGAAGGCGACTAAAAGGGGAGGGAGCGGGTGTGGGGCTGGAAATCCTCCCCTCCCTTCCCGTTTTGATATATATATATATATATATATATATATATATATATATATATATATATATATATATATATATATATATATATATATATATATATGGTGAGCAACGGGGTCTACACCGGTCATTTCCCATAGGCTTACACAACCAGCATATAGCATTCCTTGCACGCCTCTCACCCTCCTGCATGTTCAGGCCCCGATCACTCAAAATCTTTTTCACTCCATCTTTCCACCTCCTATTTGGTCTCCCACTTCTCCTCGTTCCCTCACCTCCGACACATATATCCTCTTGGTCAATCTTTCCTCTCTCATTCTCTCCATGTGTCCAAACGATATATACTAACCTAAGCCAGGTACTTAAATCATCAACCAACATTCTTAGGGAAGGATGAACAGCTAGATTGACTGTGGACCGACTGCCGCGACCAACACGATTCAAACATAAGCTTTCAACCCCATTGAACCGGCCCGTGAATGTGTCATGGTCAGCAACGCTAAACCACCACACCACGGACGTGCATTTCCCACAATCATCTCCCTCACTATACCTCTACCGCTGTGTCCACAAATATGGCCACGGAGGGCCACCTGTGGCCACTATCAAACCCCCCCCCACACCAAACTTAGCCCTCCCCCCGAACTCCCCTCCCATTAGCGAAGCCCCACACCCTTCACCATGATCGCCACTCCCATTTGCAAGTGGGGGGGGGACAACATCTAGTTACCATGCCCGGCGAGACACGGGGGATTCGACCACGGATGACGGTATGAGTGACCATCAGCCACGACCAGCCCTGGGTGTGAGGCGTCTCCCTCACACTCGACCAGCCCTGGGTGTGAGGCGTCTCCCTCACACTCTACACATGTTGCCATACTGCCAGGGTGAGGCAGGTCTTGTGTGGGTACTGAACACATGGCTTAACACCATACACACACAGTGTGTGTGTGTGTGTGTGTGTGTGTGTGTGTGTGTGTGTGTGTGTGTGGGTGTGTGTGTGTGGGTGTGTTGTGTGTGTGTGTGTGTGTGTGTGTGTGTGTGTGGCTATTGTGGCCAGGGCCTAACCTGTGGGTAATTTTTCGGTCCATATGGCCATCAAGTATTGCGGTGTGATCCCCCCCCTGGGCCACACATCCCTGGGCCACACATCCCCTGGGCCACACACACACACACACACACACACACACACACACACACACACACACACTACGAGAGAGAGAGAGAGAGAGAGAGAGAGAGAGAGAGAGAGAGAGAGAGAGAGAGAGAGAGAGAGTAATTCATAGTGCTTCTACTACACAAAGTATGATCTGGCATTTGCGGTATTTCAGTGTAATTAGTCGAGGTACAATTACATTAAGATAGAGTTACATCATGGCCAGTCAGTGTTTAAAATCATTTTTTTTTCTTTTTTACAAACATCACAAAGAAACCTGACCTCTGCTGACTTTTGAAAGCAACATCAAAAATAGATATAAAATCCTTCCTCACTGGAGATTTTATATGTATATATATATATATATATATATATATATATATATATATATATATATATGTATATATATATATATATATATATATATCCTCCCCTCTCATTCTTTTTAATTTTCCAAAAGAAGGAACAGAGAAGGGGGCCAGGTGAGGATATTCCCTTAAAGGTCCAGTCCTCTGTTCTTAACGCTACCTCGCTAACGCGGGAAATGGCGAATAGTTTGAAAGAAAAGAAAAAGATATATATATATATATATATATATATATATATATATATATATATATATATATATATATATATATATATATATATATATATATATATTGGAAGAGATCACAATTGAGACCGTGATCAAATAAATTCCTTTCTTACCACGGGGAAAATGAAACACGACAAGGTCCCACGTGCACTTTCGTGCAATAATCACATCATCAGGGGAGACACAAGAGAGAACTATAACAGTCAGTTGATATACAACGAAGAGACGAAGCTAGGACGCCATTTGGTAAACAAGTGACTATCCGAATGACGATCATAAAAATTTTTTTGTGGACAAGAAGGGGAATTGTTTACAAATTTTGTCAACAATAAAGCTATCCAATTTGCATAGACCTTCACTAATATCAAGGTTATAATTCTTTGTGTATCTAATGATAGAAGATTCAATGATATTTCTCGTGGTACTAGGAGTTAGAGTCAATAACTGAGATGGCATTACTCCGGTCAATACAATGATCATAGTTTTTAACGTGATTAAACAAGGCATTTGATTCTTGTCTCGTTCTTATACTATATCTATGTTGCTTAAGTCTAACAGAAAGAGCCTTACCAGTCTGACCAACATAAAACTTATCACAATTTCGACATGGCACTTTATAGATGCATCCAGGACAATTTTCTGGTGAGTTCTTGATTAAGATATTCTGTATAGCATTGATGTTGCTGATGACAACAGTTACATTAAGGGATTTACGTAACATGGGAAGGAAAGTAAAACCATTACTAAAAGGTTCTTGGTGTCAAGGGAAAGTTTGGATTTAACTCTATAAAATGAATTCTTTGCAAGATCTAAAATACTTTAACTTGGATCCAATAGAATCTATCTCCTCAAACTCATCATCAATAAACTCTGGACTGCATATATACGTAATGCCCTTAGGAACATAGACTGGAATGATGATAATTTGACTTTGTCATGTTGATAGAGTAATAAAGGGTATATGAGCGAGCAAACATTGGAAGGTTTTCTGTATATGCTAAACTTATGCTGCCCTCGTACCCTTCATGATAATGTTATGTTATTTCGCTTCTAGTGTTTTTCCCTTACATTTATGTGCTATGTGCTGTGTTTTTCCCTTACTTTTATGTGCTATGTGCTGTGTTTTTCCCTTACTTTTATGTGCTATGTGCTGTGTTTTCCCTTACTTTTATGTGCTATGTGCTGTGTTTTTCCCTTACTTTTATGTGCTATGTGCTGTGTTTTTCCCTTACTTTTATGTGCCATGTGCTGTGTTTTTCCCTTACTTTTATGTGCTATGTGCTGTGTTTTTCCCTTACTTTTATGTGCTATGTGCTATGTTTTTCCCTTACTTTTATGTGCTATGTGCTGTGTTTTTCCCTTACTTTTATGTGCTATGTGCTGTGTTTTTCCCTTACTTTTATGTGCTATGTGCTGTGTTTTTCCCTTACTTTTATGTGCTATGTGCTGTGTTTTTCCCTTACTTTTATGTGCTATGTGCTGTGTTTTTCCTTACTTTTATGTGCCATGTGCTGTGTTTTTTCCGAGTGTATTTCACAATTTGTTTCCGTTTTCCATATCATTTCCTAGTTTTCTGAGTTTATTCTTTTTTTTCTCTCTCTCTCTTTTTGTAGATTCCCGATGATGCCTCTGTGAAGGCGAGAGCTTAAACAAAATGAATGGATAACTATGGAAACTAATGTTTGAGCACACGGGGGAAAATGAAACACGATAAGTACCCAAGTGCACTTTCGTGTAATAATCACATCATCAGGAAATATACAAGTTGATATGCAACGAAGAGACGTAGCTAGGACGCTTATACTCTCTCTAAGAACGTTTTCGCTCGGTGTTCTAGTCATATAATCGTTTCTGATGTGCAGAGAAAAGCTACGGTTTTTAATATGACCGTGTGGAAACTTTGTACAATTAAAAGTCTGGCGTGCTTGCTCGCCCACAAAACGTCTCCGAGAAACATTGTAGGCTTAGCCTCGCTATGACCCACCCACTCCTCATGCCCATCACATTAAACGTTTTCTCAAACTTTTGTGTTCAAATGGGATCCCTTTTTTTTCTTTTACGACGAGAACCATGTGTACACACACACACACACACACACACACACACACACACACATATATATATATATATATATATATATATATATATATATATTTCTTTCGTCTGTTTCCTTGCGCTGCCTCGCTGGTGCGGGGGACGGCGACGGGGCAAAGTGAATAAATAGATAAATATATATAGGGGAGAAAGAATACTTCCCACGTATTCCCTGCATGTCGTAGAAGGCGACTAAAAGGGAAGGGAGCGGGGGGCTGGAAATCCTCCCCTCTCATTTTTTTTTTTAAATTTTCCAAAAGAAGGAACAGAGAAGGGGGCCATATGAGGATATTCCCTCAAAGGCCCAGTCCTCTGTTCTTAACGCTACCTCGCTAATGCGGGAAATGGCGAATAGTATGAAAAAAAAAAAAAAAATATATATATATATATATATATATATATATATATATATATATATATATATATATATATATATATATATAGTGTTGCAAAGGATCACAATTTTGCGCGTGATCAAGATATTCCTATGAGTCCACGGGGAAAATGAAACACGAAAAGTTCCCAAGTGCACTTTCGTGTAATAAGCACATCATCAGGGGAGACACAAGAGAGTAATATAACAGTCAGTTGATATACATCGAAGAGACGAAGCTAGGACGCCATTTGGTAAACATGATATATATATATATATATATATATATATATATATATATATATATATATATATATATATATATATATATATATATATATATATTTTTTTTTTTTTTTTTTTTTTTTTTTTTATACTTTGTCGCTGTCTCTCACTTGGCACACCACCTTGACCAAAACACCCTATATCTGCCACTCTATCATCAAACACATTCAACAAACCTTCAAAATACTCACTCCATCTCCTTCTCACATCACCACTACTTATCACCTCCCCATTTACCCCCTTCACTGATGTTCCCATTTGCTCCCTTGTCTTACGCACTTTATTTACCTCCTTCCAGAACATCTTTTTATTCTCCTTAAAATCTAATGATACTCTCTCACCCCAACTCTCATTTGCCCTCTTTTTCCACCCCTTGCACATTTCCCTTGAACTCCTGGCTCTTTCTTTTATACATCTCCCAGTCATGTGCACTACTTCCCTTGCAAATATCATCCATTTCGACACACCCTCTTCTGCTCTCTCAACCACACTCTTCTCATTACCACACATCTCTCTTACCTATTCATTACTTACTCGATCAAACCACCTCACACCACATATTGTCCTTAAACAATTCAATTCCAGCACATCCACCCTCCTCTGTACATCCTTCTGCAACTCGTGGAGAATACGTGCCAAGTATATTTTTCTCAGAGGTCACACGATACAGTGGAAGAAAAGGGGGTGTTCGATGTGTTTATATCCCCATGATGGTGACTGGTGACCCCGATTACGCACTCAATATGTTGTCAACTCAGTAACATCGTAAAGAAAGGATGGATAGAAAGGGATAGGAAGGATAAAAAGGGAAAGGATGGATTAGAAAGGGATAGGAAGGATAGAAAGGGAAAGGAAGGATAGAAAGGGATAGGAAGGATAGAAAGGGATAGGAAGGATAAAAAGGGAAAGGATGGATAGAAAGGGATAGGAAGGATAGAAAGGGATAGGAAGGATAAAAAGGGAAAGGATGGATAGAAAGGGATAGGAAGGATAGAAAGGGATAGGAAGGATAGAAAGGGATAGGAAGGACAAAAAGGGACAGGAAGGATAGAAAGGGATAGGAAGGATAGAAAGGGATAGGAAGGATAGAAAGGGATAGGAAGGATAGAAAGGGATAGGAAGGATAGAAAGGGATAGGAAGGATAGGAAGGGATAGAAAGGACAGAAAGGGATAAGAAGGATAGAAAGGGATAGGAAGGACAAAAAGGGACAGGAAGGATAGAAAGGGATAGGAAGGGTAGAAAGGGGTAGGAAGGATAGAAAGGGATAGGAAGGACAAAAAGGGATAGGAAGGATAGAAAGGGATAGGAAGGATAGAAAGGGATAGGAAGGATAGAAAGGGATAGGAAGGATAGGAAGGGATAGAAAGGACAGAAAGGGATAAGAAGGATAGAAAGGGATAGGAAGGACAAAAAGGGACAGGAAGGATAGAAAGGGATAGGAAGGGTAGAAAGGGATAGGAAGGATAGAAAGGGATAGGAAGGATAGAAAGGGATAGGAAGGATAGAAAGGGATAGGAAGGATAGAAAGGGATAGGAAGGATAGGAAGGGATAGAAAGGACAGAAAGGGATAAGAAGGATAGAAAGGGATAGGAAGGACAAAAAGGGACAGGAAGGATAGAAAGGGATAGGAAGGATAGGAAGGGATAGAAAGGACAGAAAGGGATAAGAAGGATAGAAAGGGATCGGAAGGACAAAAAGGGACAGGAAGGATAGAAAGGGATAGGAAGGATAGAAAGGGATAGGAAGGATAGAAAGGGATAGACAGAGGGATAGAATTCCACTTATTTCCCTCATTATTGTACAAACAAGTAGTTTTTTTTTAAATTAGTGATTATACATCACATCTGGCCACATGTGTGGCACCTGGCCCTGGCCCACATCTCCAGCTGGACCACTACTCACAGGCCACCGTGAGCTGGGCCACCATAACGAGATGGTCCATGGCCGGACCACCTTCATAATCTGGCCCATGGCTGGACCACCTTCATAATCTGGCCCATATCTGGACCACCTTCATAATCTGGTCCATGGCTGGACCACCTTCATAATCTGGCCCATATCTGGACCACCTTCATAATCTGGTCCATGGCTGGACCACCTTCACAATCTGGTCCATGGCCCATGGCCCAGGCCGTCACCAACAAACTAACCCACGCCCGGGCCACCATAACGAGATGGTCCATGGCCGGACCACCTTCATAATCTGGCCCATGGCCCAGGCCGTCACCAACAAAACCCACGCCCGGGCCACCATAACGAGATGGTCCATGGCCGGACCACCTTCACAATCTGGCCCATGGCCCAACAAACTAACCCACGCCCAAGTCATCATCACAAGCTGGCCCGTGGATGGACCACCGTCCTAAACTGGGGCGGGCCCCTATGGGCTCCTCATACCCAGCCGGGGCCATGGCCCAATGGGCCACCACCATAAGGCATAATTAACCCTCCTCAATCCTGGGGAAAATTGGGAAGCGATAGACAACGTCGCTTGAAAACTGGGCGAGATTTACTGGGTCGCAATTCGCCATCATCCCCAGGTCATCTG
>NC_092264.1:9644937-9860787 GCF_036320965.1 Panulirus ornatus
TGCAGCTGTGTCCTCCCCTCCTCCCCCTCCCCCCCTCAAACCCCTCGTTGGATTGCTGCAAGACACGCGGATCCGAACGACTTCGGGGAAGCCCCCCCCCCCCCCCCCCCCCCCCCCCCCAAAGAGGAAGATTCTGCTGTGATCTTACAGTGAGGCGAATTGAATCAGGGGGTCAGAACACTGTACGGGGGGGAGGGATTGATGTGGGGGTAGAGGGGGGGAGGAGGAGGAGGGATTGATGTGGGGGTAGGGGGGGAGGAGGAGGGATTGATGTGGGGGTAGAGGGGGGGGAGGAGGGATTGATGTGGGGGGAGGTTGATGTGGGAGTAGAGGTGGGGGAGGAGGAGGGATTGATGTGGGGGTAGAGGAGGGGAGGAGGAGGGATTGATGTGGGGGACTTGATGTGGGGGTAGAGGTGGGGGAGGAGGAGGGATTGATGTGGGGGTAGACTGGGGGAGGACGAGGGATTGATGTGGGGGTAGAGGACGGGGAGGAGGAGGGATTGATGTGGGGGAGTTGATGTGGGGGTAGAGGTGGGGGAGGAGGAGGGATTCATGTGGGGGTAGAGGGGGGGAGGAGGAGGGATTGATGTGGGGGGACTTGATGTGGGGGTAGAGGGGGGAGGAGGAGGGATTGATGTGGGGGTAGGGGGGAGGAGGAGGGATTGATGTGGGGGTAGAGGGGGGGGAGGAGGGATTGATGTGGGGGGAGGTTGATGTGGGGGTAGAGAGGGGGAGGAGGAGGGATTGATGTGGGGGAGTTGATGTGGGGGTAGAAGGGGGGAGGCGGAGGGATTGATGTGGGGGGAGTTGATGTGGGGGTAGAGGAGGGGGAGGAGGAGGGATTGATGTGGGGGAGTTGATGTGGGGGTAGAGGGGGGGAGGAGGAGGGATTGATGTAGGAGTAGATGGGGGAGGAGGGATTGATGTGGGGGAGTTGATGTGGGGGTAGAAGGGGGGAGGCGGAGGGATTGATGTGGGGGGAGTTGATGTGGGGGTAGAGGAGGGGGAGGAGGAGGGATTGATGTAGGGGAGTTGATGTGGGGGTAGAGGGGGGGAGGAGGAGGGATTGATGTAGGGGAGTTGATGTGGGGGAGGGGGAGGAGGGATTGATGTGGGGGGAGGTTGATGTGGGGGTAGAGGTGGGGGAGGAGGAGGGATTGATGTGGGGGTAGAGGAGGGGAGGAGGAGGGATTGATGTGGGGGACTTGATGTGGGGGTAGAGGTGGGGGAGGAGGAGGGATTGATGTGGGGGTAGACGGGGGGAGGACGAGGGATTGATGCGGGGGTAGAGGACGGGGAGGAGGAGGGATTGATGTGGGGGGAGTTGATGTGGGGTAGAGGTGGGGGAGGAGGAGGGATTGATGTGGGGGTAGAGGGGGGGAGGAGGAGGGATTGATGTGGGGGGACTTGATGTGGGGGTAGAGGGGGGAGGAGGAGGGATTGATGTGGGGGTAGGGGGGAGGAGGAGGGATTGATGTGGGGGTAGAGGGGGGGAGGAGGAGGATTGATGTGGGGGGAGGTTGATGTGGGGGTAGAGAGGGGGAGGAGGAGGGATTGATGTGGGGGAGTTGATGTGGGGGTAGAAGGGGGGAGGCGGAGGGATTGATGTGGGGGGAGTTGATGTGGGGGTAGAGGGGGGGAGGAGGAGGGATTGATGTAGGAGTAGAGGGGGGAGGAGGGATTGATGTGGGGGAGTTGATGTGGGGGTAGAGGAGGGGGAGGAGGAGGGATTGATGTGGGGGAGTTGATGTGGGGGTAGAGGGGGGAGGAGGAGGGATTGATGTAGGAGTAGAGGGGGGAGGAGGGATTGATGTGGGGGAGTTGATGTGGGGGTAGAAGGGGGGAGGCGGAGGGATTGATGTGGGGGGAGTTGATGTGGGGGTAGAGGAGGGGGAGGAGGAGGGATTGATGTAGGGGAGTTGATGTGGGGGTAGAGGGGGGGAGGAGGAGGGATTGATGTGGGGGAGGTTGATGTGGGGGTAGAGAGGGGGAGGAGGAGGGATTGATGTGGGGGAGTTGATGTGGGGGTAGAGAGGGGGGAGGAGGAGGGATTGATGTGGGGGGAGGTTGATGTGGGGGTAGAGAGGGGGAGGAGGAGGGATTGATGTGGGGGAGTTGATGTGGGGGTAGAGAGGGGGAGGAGGAGGGATTGATGTGGGGGAGTTGATGTGGGGGTAGAGTGGGGGAGAGAGGCTAGGATGGAATGGGAGGAAGTGGGGAGATAGATGAGAGACGTGGGGAGACAAGGAGAGACAGACATGAATTGAAGGGGTTATAATATCTGGGGGTAAACTGAAGGGGTTATAATATCTGGGGGTAAACTGAAGGGGTTATAATATCTGGGGTAAACTGAAGGGGTCATAATGTCTGGGGTTAAACTGAAGGGGGTCATAATATCTGGGATAAACTATAGGGGTCATAATATCTGGGGGTAAACTGAAGGGGTCATAATATCTGGGGTAAACTATAAGGGTCATAATGTCAGGGGATAAACTGAAGGGCTCAAAATATCTGGGGGTTAAACTGAAGGGGTCATAATATTAGGGGGTAAACTGAAGGGGTTACAATATCTGGGGTAAACTGAAGGGGTCATAATACCTGGGGGTAAACTGAAGGGGTCATAAAACCTGGGATAAACTATAGGGGTCATAATATCTGGGGGTAAACTGAAGGGGTCATAATATCTGGGGTAAACTGAAGGGGTCATAATATCTGGGGGTAAACTGAAGGGGTCATAATATCTGGGGGTATACTGAAGGGGTCATAATATCTGGGGGTAAACTGAAGGGATCATAATATCAGGGGGCAAACTGAAGGGGTTATAATATCAAGGGGTAAACTGATGGGGTCATAATATCTGGGGGTACAATAAAGGGATCATAATATCAGGGGGTAAACTGAAGGGGGTTATAATATTGTCTCAAAGGAGTGAGACAGTAGAGAAAGTGATGAAGAACAGAGAAGGGAGAGAGAGAGAGAGAGAGAGAGAGAGAGAGAGAGAGAGAGAGAGAGAGAGAGAGAGAGAGAGAGAGAGAGAGAGAGAGAAGAGAGAGAGAGAGAGAGAGACACATCTCTTATCCCGACCTCTGGTTGACCCCATCAATATAATTAAGGGGCGGGTCCAGACCTGACCTATAGACACACGTCATCTCCATCTCGTAACATTTCACGCGGGAGGCGATGCTGTGTCCTATTTGGCCGGGGTAGCGACGAGAATGGATGAAGGCAAGTATGAATATGTACATATGTATATATGTATATGTCTGTGTATGTGTATGTATATGTTGACCTGTATATGTATGTATATGTGCGTAGATGAGCGTAAATATATATATACATATATATATATATATATATATATATATATATATATATATATATATATATATATATATATATATATATATATATATGTGAGTGTGTGTGTGTGTCTATGAGTGGATGGACCATTCTTTCTTCGTCTGTTTCCTGGCGCTACCTCGCTGACGTGGGAAACAGCGATTGAGTACAATAAAAAACAACGTATATATATATATATATATATATATATATATATATATATATATATATATATATATATATATATATATATGTATATATATATATATACATATACACACACATATATATATACACACACACACACACACACACATATATATATATATATATATATATATATATATATATATATATATATATATATATATATATATATATAAAGTAACAATGTGAAATTCGTCTCAAGGAAGAGTTTGCCTATAAAGTTCTGCCTTCACATTGGGAGCGGCCATCCCCATTCATCTTCAGATCTCTTAATTTCCGTTAATTTGAGGCGACTAGAGAGATAGTGTGGGTGTGGGTGTGGGTGTGGGGGAGGCTGGGAGATAGTGGTGGTGGGGGTGTGGGGAATGGCGTGAGGCTGGGAGATAGATGTTTATGAAGGACACTAAAGCAACCCCATCTCCGACACCCCAAGCCCATTAAAATGGTGCGAAGGTCGGTGCTCCCAGGTGGGTCTCACGGCCGCCAGCTGGGTCTCACGGCCGCCAGCTGGGTCTTACAGCAACTAGCCGGGCCTCACAGTCACCAGCCGGGTCCCACACAGTCACTAATTAGGTCCCACATTCACTAGCTGGGTCCTACAGTCACTAGCTGGGTCCCACAGTCACTAGCTGGGGTCCCACAGTCACTAACTGGGGTCCCACAGTCACTAGCTGGGTCCCACACAGTCACTAATTGGGTCCCACATTCACTAGCTGGGTCCCGCAGTCACTAGCTGGGTCCTACAGTCACTAGCTGGGTCCCACAGTCACTAACTGGGTCCTACAGTCACTAGCTGGGGTCCCACAGTCACTAGCTGGGTCCCACAGTCACTAGCTGGGTCCCACAGTCACTAGCTGGGTCCCACAGCCACTAGCTGGATCCCACAGCCACTAGCTGGGTACCACAGTCACTAGCTGGATCCCACAGCCACTAGCTGGGTACCACAGTCACTAGCTGGATCCCACAGCCACTAGCTGGGTATCACAGTCACTAGCTGGGTACCACAGTCACTAGCTGGATCCCACAGCCACTAGCTGGGTACCACAGTCACTAGCTGGATCCCACAGCCACTAGCTGGGTCCCACAGTCACTAGCTTGGTACCACAGTCACTAGCTGGATCCCACAGCCACTAGCTGGGTACCATAGTCACTAGCTGGGTACCACAGTCACTAGCTGGATCCCACAGTCACTAGCTGGGTACCACAGTCACTAGCTGGGTCCCACAGTCACTAGCTGGGTCCCACAGTCACTAGCTGGGGTCCCACAGCCACTAGCTGGGTACCACAGTCACTAGCTGGGTACCACAGTCACTAGCTGGATCCCACAGCCACTAGCTGGGTCTCACATTCACTAGCTGGGTCCCACAGCCACCAGCCGGGTCCCACAGTCACTGGCTGGGACCCACAGTCACTAGCCGGGTCCCACACTCATTATCTGGGGTCCCACAGTCACTAGTTGGGGTCCCACAGTCACGAACTGGGTCCCACATTCACTAGCTGGGTCCCACAGCTACCAGCCGGGTCCAACATTCACCAGCCGGGTCTCACAGCCAGTAACTTGATCCCACAGCCACTAGCTGGATCTCCCACAGTCACTAGCTGGGTCCCACATTCACTAGCTGGGTACCACAGCCACCAGCCGGGTTCCACAGCCACTAGCTGGGTCCCGCAGCCACTAGCTGTGTCCCACATTCACTACCTGGGTCCCACAGCCACCGGCTATGACCCCACAGCTACCAGCCGGGTCAAACAGCTACCAGCCGGGTCCCACAGTCACTAGCTGGGTCCCTACAGCCACCAGCCGGGTCTCAAAGCCACTAGCTGGGTCCCACAGCCACCAGCCGGGCACCACAGCCACCAACTGGGCACCACAGCCACCAGCCGGGCACCACAGCCACCAGCCGAGCATCACCGCCACCAGCCGGGCACCACAGCCACCAGCCGGGCACCACAGCCACCAGCCGGGCATCACACCCACCAGCCGGGCACCACAGCCACCAGCCGGGCATCACAGCCACCAGCCGGGCACCACAGCCACCAGCCGGGCACCACAGCCACCAGCCGGGCACCACAGCCACCAGCCGGGCATCACAGCCACCAGCCGGGCATCACAGCCACCAGCCGGGCACCACAGCCACCAGCCGGGCATCCACAGCCACCAGCCGGGCACCACAGCCACCAGCCGGGCATCACACCCACCAGCCGGGCATCACAGCCACCAGCCGAGCATCACAGCCACCAGCCGGGCACCACAGCCACCAGCCGGGCATCACAGCCACCAGCCGGGCACCACAGCCACCAGCCGGGCATCACAGCCACCAGCCGGGCACCACAGCCACCAGCCGGGCACCACACCCACCAGCCGGGCACCACAGCCACCAGGCCGGGCACCCACAGCGGCACACAGCCACATCCGGGCATCACAGCCACCAGCCGGGCACACAGCCACCAGCCGGGCATCACAGCCACCAGCCGGGCACACAGCCACCAGCCGGGCACCACAGCCACCAGCCGGGCATCACAGCCACCAGCCGGGCACCACAGCCACCAGCCGGCATCACAGCCACCAGCACGGGCATCACAGCCACCAGCCGGGCACCACGCCACCAGCCGGGCACCACAGCCACCAGCCGGACATCACACGGACCACCAGCCGGGCACCACAGCCACCAGCCGGGCACCACAGCCACCAGCCGGGCATCACAGCCACCAGCCGGGCACCACAGCCACCAGCCGGGCACCACAGCCACCAGCCGGGCACACAGCCACCAGCCGGGCATCACAGCCACCAGCCGGGCACACAGCCACCAGCCGGGCACCACAGCCACCAGCCGGGCATCACAGCCACCAGCCGGGCACCACAGCCGAGCACCACAGCCACCAGCCGGGCATCACAGCCACCAGCCGGGCATCACAGCACACCAGAGCCGGGCACCACACCCACCAGCCCGGGCACCACAGCCACCAGCCGGACATCACAGCCACCAGCCGGGCACCACACCCACCAGCCGGGCATCACAGCCACCAGCCGGGCATCACAGCCACCAGCCGGGCACCACACCCACCAGCCGGGCATCACAGCCACCAGCCGGGCATCACAGCCACCAGCCGGGCACCACACCCACCACCCGGGCACCACAGCCACCAACCGGGCACCACAGCCACCAGCCGGGCACCACAGCCACCAGCCGGGCATCACAGCCACCACCCGGGCACCACACCCACCACCCGGGCACCACAGCCACCAGCCGGGCATCACAGCCACCAGCCGGGCACCACAGCCACCAGCCGGGCATCACAGCCACCAGCCGGGCATCACAGTCACCAGCCGGGCACCACAGCCACCAGCCAGGCATCACAGCCACCAGCCGGGCACCACAGCCACCAGCCGGGCACCACAGCCCCCAGCCGGGCACCACAGCCACCAGCCGGGCACCACAGCCACCAGCCGGGCACCACAGCCACCAGCCGGGCACCACAGCCACCAGCCGGAGAATTCATCCATCTGTGGGTCAGCCTCTTGAGCAATGATGGCCTTAGCCTTTGACCTGACCCTCAAGGGTCAGGTCAAAGGCCATCATAGCCACAGGTCATTCCACCGCCGTGCTCCAGGATCGAACCATGGTCTTCGAGAAGCCAACTCGCAACTAAATGCCCACAGTTCCACCACGGGAACCTCCCCCATCCAACCTCCCCCCACCATAAAAGGACCCACTCCATCTTGACCATTTCCTCCCATTTCCTGCTTCGCTGCTCCCTATCTACCTCAACCCCCACCTACTCACTCCACCAGCTCCTACCTGACTGACCTGTTCCACCCCTCCTGTCCCCTCCCAGTCACTCTCTCTCTCTCTCTCTCTCTCTCTCTCTCTCTCTCTCTCTCTCTCTCTCTCTCTCTCTCTCTCTCTCGTAAAACACAGAAACTCAGACATAACCCCTCGCAACAGACAGAAACACAGACATAACCCTTCGTAACACAGAAACAACCCTTCTTAACACACAGAAACACAGACACAACCCTTCGTAACACAGAGAAACAAAGATACAACCCTTCGTAACACACAGAAACACAGACACAACCCTTCGTAACACAGAGAAACAAAGATACAACCCTTCGTAACACACAGAAACACAGACATAACCTTTCGTAACACACAGAAACACAGACACAACCCTTCGTAACACACAGAAACACAGACACAACCCTTCGTAACACAGAGAAACAAAGATACAACCCTTCGTAACACACAGAAACACAGACACAACCCTTCGTAACACACAGACACACAGACACAACCCTTCGTAACACAGAGAAACAAAGATACAACCCTTCGTAACACACAGAAACACAGACACAACCCTTCGTAACACAGAGAAACAAAGACACAACCCTTCGTAACATACAGAAACACAGACATAACCTTTCGTAACACAGATAAACACACACAACCCTTCGTAACACACAGAAACACAGACATAACATTTCGTAACACAGATAAACACACACAACCCTTCGTAAAACACAGAAACTCAGACATAACCCTTCGTAACACAGAAACAACCCTTCGTAACACACAGAAACACAGACACAACCCTTCGTAACACAGAGAAACACAGACACAACCCTTCGTAACATACAGAAACACAGACATAACCTTTCGTAACACAGATAAACACACACAACCCTTCGTAACACACAGAAACACAGACATAACCCTTAGTAACACAGAGAAACAGACATAACCCTTCGTAACACAGAAACAACCCTTCGCAACACACAGAAACAAAACGCAACCCTTCATAACACAGAGAAACAAAAATACAACCCTTCGTAACACAGAGAAACACAAACATAACCCTTCGTAACACACAGAAAACAGACATAACCCTTCGCAACACACAGAAACACAGACATAACCCTTCGCAACACACAGAAAACAGACATAACCCTTCGTAACACACAGAAACACAAACATAACCCTTCGCAACACACAGAAAACAGACATAACCCTTCGTAACACACAGAAACACAAACATAACCCTTCGTAACACACAGAAACACAGACATAACCCTTCGCAACACACAGAAACACAGACATAACCCTTCGCAACACACAGAAAACAGACATAACCCTTCGTAACACACAGAAACACAAACATAACCCTTCGTAAGACACAGAAACACAGACATAACCCTTCGTAACACACAGAAACACAATCATAACCCTTCGTAACACACAGAAACACAGACATAACCCTTCGCAACACACAGAAACACAAACATAACCCTTCGCAACACACAGAAACACAGACATAATCCTTCGCAACACACAGAAAACAGACATAACCCTTCGTAACACACAGAAACATAGACACAACCCTTCGTAACACACAGAAACATAGACACAACCCTTCGTAACACACAGAAACACAGACATAACCCTTCGCAACACACAGAAACACAGACATAACCCTTCGCAACACACAGAAACATAGACACAACCCTTCGTAACACACACAAACACACACACAACCCTTCGTAACACACAGAAACACAGACATAACCCTTCGCAACACACAGAAACACAGACATAACCCTTCGCAACACACAGAAACACAGACATAACCCTTCGTAACACACAGAAACACAGACATAACCCTTCGCAACACAGAAACACAGACATAACCCTTCGCAACACACAGAAACACAGACATAACCCTTCGTAACACACAGAAACACAGACATAACCCTTCGTAACACACAGAAACATAGACACAACCCTTCGTAACACACACACACACACAACCCTTCGTAACACACAGAAACACAGACATAACCCTTCGTAACACACAGAAAACAGACATAACCCTTCGTAACACACAGAAACACAGACATAACCCTTCGTAACACACAGAAACACACACACAACCCTTCGCAACACACAGAAACACAGACATAACCCTTCGTAACACACAGAAACACAGACATAACCCTTCGCAACACACAGAAACACAGACATAACCCTTCGCAACACACAGAAACACAGACATAACCCTTCGTAACACACAGAAACACAGACATAACCCTTCGCAACACACAGAAACACAGACATAACCCTTCGCAACACACAGAAACACAGACATAACCCTTCGTAACACACAGAAACACAGACATAACCCTTCGTAACACACAGAAACATAGACACAACCCTTCGTAACACACACAAACACACACACAACCCTTCGTAAGACACAGAAACACAGACATAACCCTTCGTAACACACAGAAAACAGACATAACCCTTCACAACACACAGAAACACAGACATAACCCTTCGTAACACACACAAACACACACACAACCCTTCGCAACACACAGAAACACAGACATAACCCTTCGCAACACACAGAAACACAGACACAACCCTTCATAACACACAGAAACACAGACACAACCCTTCGCAACACACAGACACACAGACATAACCCTTGGTAACACCCTCACAGACTCTCTTCCTGATGTAGTGGTTAGCGTTACCGACCATGTGTCAGCACGGGTCAGCCTGGGGTTCGGGTTCGAATCCTGGGAGTGGGTACCTGGCTTAGGTTAGGGTAAGACATGGCACATATATACAAGGTCAAGAGACGGGGCAACACAAGTGTAAAACTCTCCCTGAAACACACACACACACACACACACACACACACACACACACACACACGAAAGTGCACTTGGGAACTTATCGTGTTTCGTTTATTATACTATGTCGCTGTCTCCCGCGTTAGCGAGGTAGCGCAAGGAAACAGACGAAAGAATGGCCCAACCCACCCACAGACGCACATATACATTCCTATACATTTCAGCGTATACATATACACATACATACACAGACATATACATATATAGACATGCACATAATTCATACTTGCTGCCTGTATCCATTCCCGTCGCCACCCCGCCAGGAAAGGACCAAAGGACAAAAGGCCACATTCGTTCACACTCAGTGTCTAGCTGTCACGTATAATGCACCGAAACCACAGCTCCCTTTCCACATCCAGGCCCCACAAAACTTTCCATGGTTTACCCAAGACGCTTCACATGCCCTGGTTCAATCCATTGACAGCACGTCGACCCCGGTATACCACATCGTTCCATTTCACTCTATTCCTTGTACGCCTTTCACCCTCCTGCAGGTTCAGGCTCGAATCGCTCAAAATCATTTTCTCTCCTTCCTTCCATCTCCAATTTCGTCTCCCACTTCTCGTTCCCTCCACCTCTGACATATATATCCTCTTGGTCAATCTTTCCTCACTCATTCTCTCCATGTGACCAAACCATTTCAAAACACCCTCTTCTGCTCTCTCAACCACACACTTTTTATTACCACACATCTCTCTTACCCTTACATTACTTACTCAATCAAACCACCTCACACCACACATTGTCCTCAAACATCTCATTTCCAGCACATCTACCCTCCTCCACACAACTCCATAGCCCACGCCTCGCAACCATATAACATTGTTGGAACCACTATTCCTTCAAACATACCTATTTTTGCTCTCCGAGATAATGTTCTCGCCTTCCACACATTCTTCAACGCTCCCAGAACCTTCGCCCCCTTCCCCACCCTGTGCTGAACAATGTTCACTGGCCGCTTTATGTATCTGATCTACCCACATGGTGAGGCTTGCACTTGGGGTATGCCAGGGGCTTCCCTTGGGTATATCAGGAGCTTCCACATGGGGTATACCAGGGGTTTCCCTTGGGTATATCAGGAGCTTCTCTAGGGTATATCAGGGGTATACCAAGGGCTTCACTTGGGTATATTAGGGGCTTCCACTTGGGGTATACCAGGGACTTCCCTTGGGTATATCAGGCGCTTCCACTTAGGGTATACCAGGGACTTCCTTTGGGTATATCAGGCGCTTCCACTTAGGGTATACCAGGGACTTCCTTTGGGTATATCAGGCGCTTCCACATGGGGTATACCACGGGCTTCCCTTGGGTATATCAGGAGCTTTCACTTGGGGGTATACCAGGGACTTCCCTTGGGTATATCAGGCGCTTCCACTTAGGGTATACCAGGGACTTCCTTTGGGTATATCAGGCGCTTCCACATGGGGTATACCACGGGCTTCCCTTGGGTATATCAGGGGCTTTCACTTGGGGGTATACCAGGGGTTTCCCTTGGGGTATACCAGATGTGAGGCTTTAATGATGATAGATAGATTAGTTAGATAGATAGACAGATAGACAAATAGGTAGATAGATAGACAGATATACAGATAGGTAGATAGATAGACAGATATACAGATAGGTAGATAGATAGACAGATATACAGATAGGTAGATAGATAGACAGATAAACAGATAGATACAGACCTACAGCAATCTAATTCCATCGATAACTCTTGTATAACAGAATCTATCCTTGGCTCTCAAGCGTGGAAAATGCATTTCAATGTCCCTTTCCCTTCTTCTTTTCCCTCCGCCACCTCCCTTGTGACGGAGGCGCTGGACGTGAGTCGCCTCGCCAAACCCCCCCCCACACACACACACACACACACACACACACACGAGAGAAAGATCTCAACTGAATTGGCCATTGGCGCAACACTCCATATTGCATGGGATATCAAATCCTCCTCCTCCTCCTTCTCTCTTCTTCCTCCTCCTCCTCTCTTCCTCCTCCTCTCTTCTTCTTCTTCCTCCTCCTCCTCCTCCTTCTCTTCTTCCTCCTCCTCTCTTCTTCCTCTTCCTCCTCTCTTCTTCTCTTCCTCCTCCTCTCTTCTTCTTCCTCCTCTCTTCTTCTTCCTCCTCTCTTCCTCCTCCTCTCTTCTTCTTCTTCCTCCTCCTCCTCCTCCTCCTCTTCTTCCTCCTCCTCTCTTCTTCCTCTTCCTCCTCTCTTCTTCTCTTCCTCCTCCTCTCTTCTTACTCCTCCTCCTCCTCTCTTCTTCCTCCTCCTCCTTCTCCTTTCTTCCTCCTTCTCTCTCCTTCTTCCTCCTCCTCCTTCTCCTCTCTTCCTCCTCCTCTCTTCTTACTCCTCCTTCTCCTCCTCTCTTCCTCCTCCTCTCTTCTTCCTCCTCCTCCCACACAGCTGGGTCTGGGACCTTACCTTACCTTACGTATACCTTACGATGGTTTGGGAGGTCTTCTACCCCCCACACAGCTGGGTCTGGGACCTTACCTTACCTTACGTATACCTTACGATGGTTTGGGAGGTCTTCTACCCCCACACAGCTGGGTCTGGGACCTTACCTTACCTTACGTATACCTTACGATGGTTTGGGAGGTCTTCTACCCCCCACACAGCTGGGTCTGGGACCTTACCTTACCTTACGTATACCTTACGATGGTTTGGGAGGTCTTCTACCTCCCACACAGCTGGGTCTGGGACCTTACCTTACCTTACGTATACCTTACGATGGTTTGGGAGGTCTTCTACCCCCCACACAGCTGGGTCTGGGACCTTACCTTACCTTACGTATACCTTACGATGGTTTGGGAGGTCTTCTACCCCCCACACAGCTGGGTCTGGGACCTTACCTTACCTTACGTATACCTTACGATGGTTTGGGAGGTCTTCTACCCCCCACACAGCTGGGTCTGGGACCTTACCTTACCTTACGTATACCTTACGATGGTTTGGGAGGTCTTCTACCCCCCACACAGCTGGGTCTGGGACCTTACCTTACCTTACGTATACCTTACGATGGTTTGGGAGGTCTTCTACCCCCCACACAGCTGGGTCTGGGACCTTACCTTACCTTACGTATACCTTACGATGGTTTGGGAGGTCTTCTACCCCCCACACAGCTGGGTCTGGGACCTTACCTTACCTTACGTATACCTTACGATGGTTTGGGAGGTCTTCTACCCCCCACACAGCTGGGTCTGGGACCTTACCTTACCTTACGTATACCTTACGATGGTTTGGGAGGTCTTCTACCCCCCACACAGCTGGGTCTGGGACCTTACCTTACCTTACGTATACCTTACGATGGTTTGGGAGGTCTTCTACCCTCCCACACAGCTGGGTCTGGGACCTTACCTTACCTTACGTATACCTTACGATGGTTTGGGAGGTCTTCTACCCCCACACAGCTGGGTCTGGGACCTTACCTTACCTTACGTATACCTTACGATGGTTTGGGAGGTCTTCTACCCCCACACAGCTGGGTCTGGGACCTTACCTTACCTTACGTATACCTTACGATGGTTTGGGAGGTCTTCTACCCCCCACACAGCTGGGTCTGGGACCTTACCTTACCTTACGTATACCTTACGATGGTTTGGGAGGTCTTCTACCCCCACACAGCTGGGTCTGGGACCTTACCTTACCTTACGTATACCTTACGATGGTTTGGGAGGGCTTCTACCCCCCCACACAGCTGGGTCTGGGACCTTACCTTACCTTACGTATACCTTACGATGGTTTGGGAGGTCTTCTACCCCCCACACAGCTGGGTCTGGGACCTTACCTTACCTTACGTATACCTTACGATGGTTTGGGAGGTCTTCTACCCCCCACACAGCTGGGTCTGGGACCTTACCTTACCTTACGTATACCTTACGATGGTTTGGGAGGTCTTCTACCCCCCACACAGCTGGGTCTGGGACCTTACCTTACCTTACGTATACCTTACGATGGTTTGGGAGGTCTTCTACCCCCACACAGCTGGGTCTGGGACCTTACCTTACCTTACGTATACCTTACGATGGTTTGGGAGGTCTTCTACCCCCACACAGCTGGGTCTGGGACCTTACCTTACCTTACGTATACCTTACGATGGTTTGGGAGGTCTTCTACCCCCCACACAGCTGGGTCTGGGACCTTACCTTACCTTACGTATACCTTACGATGGTTTGGGAGGTCTTCTACCCCCCACACAGCTGGGTCTGGGACCTTACCTTACCTTACGTATACCTTACGATGGTTTGGGAGGTCTTCTACCCCCCACACAGCTGGGTCTGGGACCTTACCTTACCTTACGTATACCTTACGATGGTTTGGGAGGTCTTCTACCCCCCACACAGCTGGGTCTGGGACCTTACCTTACCTTACGTATACCTTACGATGGTTTGGGAGGTCTTCTACCCCCACACAGCTGGGTCTGGGACCTTACCTTACCTTACGTATACCTTACGATGGTTTGGGAGGTCTTCTACCCCCCTCACAGCTGGGTCTGGGACCTTACCTTACCTTACGTATACCTTACGATGGTTTGGGAGGTCTTCTACCCCCCACACAGCTGGGTCTGGACCTTACCTTACCTTACGTATACCTTACGATGGTTTGGGAGGTCTTCTACCCCCACACAGCTGGGTCTGGGACCTTACCTTACCTTACGTATACCTTACGATGGTTTGGGAGGTCTTCTACCCCCCCACAGCTGGGTCTGGGACCTTACCTTACCTTACGTATACCTTACGATGGTTTGGGAGGTCTTCTACCCCCCACACAGCTGGGTCTGGGACCTTACCTTACCTTACGTATACCTTACGATGGTTTGGGAGGTCTTCTACCCCCCACACAGCTGGGTCTGGGACCTTACCTTACCTTACGTATACCTTACGATGGTTTGGGAGGTCTTCTACCCCCCACACAGCTGGGTCTGGGACCTTACCTTACCTTACGTATACCTTACGATGGTTTGGGAGGTCTTCTACCCCCCACACAGCTGGGTCTGGGACCTTACCTTACCTTACGTATACCTTACGATGGTTTGGGAGGTCTTCTACCTCCCACACAGCTGGGTCTGGGACCTTACCTTACCTTACGTATACCTTACGATGGTTTGGGAGGTCTTCTACCCCCCACACAGCTGGGTCTGGGACCTTACCTTACCTTACGTATACCTTACGATGGTTTGGGAGGTCTTCTACCCCCCACACAGCTGGGTCTGGGACCTTACCTTACCTTACGTATACCTTACGATGGTTTGGGAGGTCTTCTACCCCCCACACAGCTGGGTCTGGGACCTTACCTTACCCTGGCCAAGCAGGGTGTGGCAGGGAGAGCCAGGCAGCTGCCGGTATCATACCACCAGCTGCCGGTATCATACCCCCAGCTGTCGGTATCATCCCCCAGCTGCCGGTATCATACCCCCAGCTGCCGGTATCATACCTCCAGCTGCCGGTATCATACCTCCAGCTCCCGGTATCATACGCCAGCTGCCGGTATCATACCACCAGCTGCCGGTATCATACCCCATCTGCCGGTATCATACCTCCAGCTCCCGGTATCATACCACCAGCTGCCGGTGTCATACCACCAGCTGCCGGTATCATAACCCCAGCTGCCGGTATCATACCTCCAGCTCCCGGTATCATACCTCCAGCTCCCGGTATCATCCCCCAGCTCCCCGTATCATACCTCCAGCTCCCGGTATCATACCTCCAGCTCCCGGTATCGTACCTCCAGCTCCCGGTATCGTACCTCCAGCTCCCGGTATCATACCTCCAGCTCCCGGTATCATACCTCCAGCCCCGGTATCATACCCCCAGCTGCCGGTATCATACCCCAGCTCCCGTTATCATACCTCCAGCTCCCGGTATCATACCTCCAGCTCCCGGTATCGTACCTCCAGCTCCCGGTATCATACCTCCAGCTCCCGGTATCATACCCCCAGCTCCCGGTATCATACCACCAGCTGCCGGTATCATACCCCTAGCTGCTGGTATCATACCCCCGATGCCGGTATCATTTCCCCTGCTGCCATTATCATACCTCCAGCTGCCGGTATCATACCCCAGCTGCCGGTATCATACCTCCAGCTGCCGGTATCATACCTCCAGCTCCCGGTATCATACCTCCAGCCCCCGGTATCATACCCCCAGCTCCCGGTATCATACCTCCAGCTCCCGGTATCATACCTCCAGCTCCCGGTATCATACACCCAGCTCCCGGTATCATACACCCAGCTCCCGGTATCATACCTCCAGCTCTCGGTATCATACCCCCAGCTGCCGGTATCATACCCCCAGCTCCCGGTATCATACCCCCAGCTCCCGGTATCATACCCCCAGCTACCGGTATCATACCCCCAGCTCCCGGTATCATACCCCCATCTGCCGGTATCATACCACCAGCTGCCGGTATCATACCCCCAGCTGTCGGTATCATCCCCCAGCTGCCGGTATCATACCCCCAGCTGCCGGTATCATACCCCCAGCTCCCGGTATCATACCTCCAGCTCCCGGTATCATACCTCCAGCTCCCGGTATCAAAGGAGCATTACACACGCAATGGAAAAGACGGGGAAAAACATTTTTCCTCACATGCAAAATGTATTTCCCCTCACCAGAGATGGTCTTTGGGGAGGGAAGGGTGGTCTCTGTGTCTGGAGGGTCGGGTGTGGGGGGTGTGAGGGCCTGCCCACTGCTGTGGACGATGGTTGCTTCACCAGCGGACCCTTCTCGGACCAACCAACACACGTGTTGTGGCCACGACCCGAAGACGGAAAAAGAGGGGGTCCGCGTGGTTTCCACGAGCGGACCACGAGCATGGGGGGGAGGGGGAAGGGGAGGAGGGGGAGGTGTGAATAGCGAGAAGCTTAGGAGGAGGAGGGGGGGGGAAGGAAGGGCCTGGGAATACGGGGCGTGAGAGAGAGAGAGAGAGAGAGAGAGAGAGAGAGAGAGAGAGAGAGAGAGAGAGAGAGAGAGAGAGAGAGAGAGAGAGAGAGAGAGAGAGAGAGAAAGAGAGAGAACAGGGGGGGGGGGGTTGGCGGGTCCTCGGTAATGGTCCCTCGCTGGGTCCACGCTCCCGTTGCCCTTTGTGGCCACGAATTGAAAGCCTGTTTAGACACGGCACTGTAATCCAGCGGTCCCTCTGGCTCTCACCTCCTCCAGGCAGGTGTTCCCTCCGCTCACACCTCCTCCAGGCAGGTGCTCCGCTCACACCACCTCCAGGCAGGTGCTCCGCTCACACCTCCTCCAGGCAGGTGTTCCCTCCGCTCACACCTCCTCCAGGCAGGTGCTCCGCTCACACCACCTCCAGGCAGGTGCTCCGCTCACACCTCCTCCAGGCAGGTGTTCCCTCCGCTCACACCTCCTCCAGGCAGGTGCTCCGCTCACACCACCTCCAGGCAGGTGCTCCCTCCGCTCATACCTCCTCCAGGCAGGTGTTCCCTCCGCTCACACCTCCTCCAGGCAGGTGCTCCGCTCACACCAGGTCGAGGAGGAGGGGCGGGGGGGGGGGGATGATGCAAAGACACAACAGACCATTAAGCGGGGTCTGCGTTGACGGGGGGGGTCCTATGTTACCTGAAGAAGGTAAACAAAACGTTCTTTGGCTCAGCCCACGAGGACCACCACATCAGTTCCTGAGAACAAAACCACACTAACCCGGCCTTACGTCACCTGCTAAAAAGGCACGGACCACTGGGGTCTTCGATCATTACGAGCACTAAAGAACCCCCCAGGAACCACTTGTGAACCACTACTGCAGGGTCGTCCCCCTACAGTGGTGGTTCAACGCTGTACACTCCATCATCACCACCTCCCCACCACTAGTTCTTCAAGGCAGGTGACCACAACTGGACTTAAATATCCACAGTGGGGGACGCCCCCTGGGTATATACAAGGCAGGTGACCACAACTGGACTTAAATATCCACAGTGGGGGACGCCCCCTGGGTATATATACAGGGCTGTGACCACAACTGGACTTAAATATCAACAGTGGGGGACGCCCCCTGGGTATATATACAGGGCTGTAACCACAACTGGACTTAAATATCCACAGTGGGGGACGCCCCCTGGGTATATACAGGGCTGGGACCACAACTGGACTTAAATATCCACAGTGGGGGGACGCCCCCTGGGTATATACAAGGCTGTAACCACAACTGGACATAAATATCCACAGTGGGGGACGCCCCCTGGGTATATAGAAAGTGAGGAAAACCTTATCTTCGACAGATGTGATGAAGAAGACCTTTCAGAACACAGGAGCGAGTGAGGCACACGATGAAGGCACCAAGCACCAACCCCCCACGGACGTGGCCCGCCTCCCAGTCGTGGGTCGAAGTCCACATCGAACTCAACATCGAAGTCCAAGAGATAACCTACGAAGGAGGGAGGGCACCAAGCACCAACCCCCCACGGACGTGGCCCGCCTCCCAGTCCACATCGAACTCAACATCGAAGTCCACATCGAAGTCCCCTACGGAAGGAGGGAGGCGCGCCACAGCGGCAGCACAACTGGGAGCCACTACGTCTACCCTTCTCTTCAACAGCAGGAATATGAGACGAAGACATGAGTTCAACCAAGGAACTGCTCCATTCTCTACGAATGACCAAGAAAGCTAAGACCTACTGGGTCTGTTCCTTTCCCCACCATAAGACCAAGAAACCAGAGACCTAAGGAAATATTCTTCCCTCTCTAAAAGACCAAGAAACCAGAGACCTAAGGAAATGTTCCTTTCCCCACCAAAAGACCAAGAAAGCTAAGAACTACGGGTCTGTTCCTTTCCCCACCAAAAGACCAAGAAACCAGATACCTAAGGAAATGTTCCTTTCCCCACCAAAAGACCAAGAAACCAGAGACCTACGGGTCTGTTCCTTTCCCCCACCAAAAGCCCAAGAAACCAGAGACCCAAGGAACTGCTTCTTCCAATCCAAAAGACAATTCAAACTTGAGACCTAAGGAGCGGCTGGCTCCATCTTCTCCAGACCATATAGACCACACGAGGAAGGTCTGCCAGAGGCCAACTTAAGAAAAATAAGCAGACGAACACGTAATGGTTACTTCAGATAAACGACTGGTAGATTAAAGTAGATTGGTTGATAGAGATGGCTGGTAGAGTAGATTGAAAAATGACGAGGAAAAAAGATTGAAATGGAAAAAAAAACAAGATTGGGGAAGTAAAGGATTGGAAGATTAATCTTACAAGGGGAAGAAAAGATTGGCAAAAAGGAGACTGATTGGTAAAGATATTAAAAAAAAAAATTGAAGGAAAAAATAGATTGGCAGATAAAGTCATCGAAGAAAAAAATATATACAAAAAAGATTGGTATGAAAAAAATACAAGATTGGTGAAGAAAAAGGATTGGAAGATTAATACTACAAGGGGAAGAGAAGATTGGCTAAAAGGAGACAGATAAAAAAAAAATTGAAGGAAAAAAAAGATTGGCAGATAAAATTATCGAGGAAAAAATAAACAAAAAAGATTGGCAGATAAAATTATCGAAGGAAAAAATATACAAAAAAGATTGGCAGATAAAATTATCGAGGAAAAAATATACAAAAATGATTGGCAGATAAAATTATCGAAGGAAAAAAAATATACAAAAAAGATTGGCAGATAAAATCATCGAAGGAAAAAATATACAAAAAAAGATTGGCAGATAAAATCATCGAAGGAAAAAATATACAAAGAAGATTGGCAGATAAAATTATCGAAGGAAAAAAAATATACAAAAAAGATTGGCAGATAAAATCATCGAAGGAAAAAAATATACAAAAAAAGATTGGCAGATAAAATTATCGAGGAAAAAATATACAAAAAAGATTGGCAGATAAAATTATCGAGGAAAAAATATACAAAAATGATTGGCAGATAAAATTATCGAAGGAAAAAATATACAAAAAAAGATTGGCAGATAAAATCATCGAAGGCAAAAAAAATATACAAAAAAGATTGGCAGATAAAATTATCGAAGGAAAAAATATACAAAAAAGATTGGCAAAAAAATATACAAAGAAGATTGGCAGATAAAATCATCGAAGGAAAAAAAATATACAAAAAAGATTGGTATGAGAAAAAAAATATACAAGATTGGGGAAGAAAAAGGATTGGCGGACACCGATCACAATCTATTGACCAACGGTGGGTTAGGAAAGTGTTATGCTCACATGACATCAACCAGACAATCTGAGAGGCACAATGACATCAATATCATGTCTCATGTGACATCAGTAAGGTCCAGGACCATATGTAAGGTGATAAGGTCAACGACCTTACGTATGTAAATGATAATGTACGTAAATAGGGACATCATGTACGTCGAGAGGGCCAAGGACCTCGTGTACGTAAGCAGGATCAAGGACATCATGTACGTAAGTAAGGTCAGAGAACTTATGTTTGGCAAATGGGTCAAGGCCCTTATGTATTCAAATAAGTTCAACGACCCTTATGTACTCAAATAAGGTCAACGACCCTTATGTATTCAAATAAGGTCAACGACCCTTATGTACTCAAATAAGGTCAACGACCCTTATGTATTCAAATAAGGTCAACGACCCTTATGTATTCAAATAAGGTCAAGACCCTTATGTATTCAAATAAGGTCAACGACCTTTTTGGATTCAAATAAGGTCAAGACCCTTATGTACTCAAATAAGGTCAACGACCCTTATGTATTCAAATAAGGTCAAGACCCTTATGTATTCAAATAAGGTAAACGACCTTTTTGGATTCAAATAAGGTCAAGACCCTTATGTATTCAAATAAGGTCAACGACCCTTATGTATTCAAATAAGGTCAAGACCCTTATGTATTCAAATAAGGTCAAGACCCTTATGTATTCAAATAAGGTCAAAGACCCTTACGTATTCAAATAAGGTCAAGACCCTTATTATCTAAATAAGGTCAACGACCCTTATGTACTCAAATAAGGTCAAGACCCTTATGTATTCAAATAAGGTCAACGACCCTTATGTATTCAGATAAGGTCAACGACCCTTATGTACTCAAATAAGGTCAAAGACCCTTATGGATTCAAATAAGGTCAAGACCCTTATGCATTCAAATAAGGTCAAGACCCTTATGTATTCAGATAAGGTCAACGACCCTTATGTATTCAAATAAGGTCAAGACCCTTGTGTATTCAAATAAGGTAAAGAGCCTTATGTATTCAAATAAGGTCACGACCCTTATGTATTTAAATAAGGTCAAGACCTTTATGTATTCAAATAAGGTCAACGACCCTTATGTATTCAAATAAGGTCAAGACCCTAATGTATTAATATAAGGTCAACGACCCTTATGTATTTAAATAAGGTCAAGACCTTTATGTATTCAGATAAGGTCACGACCCTTATGTATTTAAATAAGGTCAAGACCCTTATGTATTCAAATAAGGTAAAGAGCCTTACGTATTCAAATAAGGTCACGACCCTTACGTATTTAAATAAGGTCAAGACCTTTATGTATTCAAATAAGGTCAAGACCCTTATGTATTCAAATAAGGTCAAGACCCTTATGTATTCAAATAAGGTCAACGACCCTTATGTATTCAAATAAGGTCAAGACCCTTATGTATTCAAATAAGGTCAAGACCCTAATGTACTAATATAAGGTCAACGACCCTTGTGTATTCAAATAAGGTCAAGACCCTTATGTATTCAAATAAGGTCAATGACCCTTATGGATTCAAATAAGGTCAACGACCTTGTTGGATTCAAATAAGGTCAAGACCCTTATGTATTCAAATAAGGTCAATGACCCTTATGTATTCAAATAAGGTCAACGACCCTTATGTATTCAAATAAGGTCAACGACCTTGTTGGATTCAAATAAGGTCAAGACCCTTATGTATTCAAATAAGGTCAACGACCCTTATGTAAGTGATAAGGTCAAGGCTCACGTGTCTGTCAATAGGGTTCAATATCCCCATGAACGTAAACACGGTCAGGGACCTTACGTACGTCCATATAACCAAGGCCCTTAGGGACCACATAAGTTAGGGGTCGAAGTCCTAAGTTCGCAATGTATGATCAAGGACCTTGATCGAGGACCTTGAATCCCTAAGGGAGGATCGAAGGCCTTTATGAAGGTAAGGGAGGGAGGGGGGCTGGTGGTTAGTCCTTCTCAATAGAGTGTGTGTGGGTGGGGAGGGATTGGTCTGGTCTTCCTCATTCCCCGTGTGGTAGCTTCTCCATACGTCTCACCTAACCTACATCTCTCTCCTCTTGGACTACCGTGGTCGTGCTGTGGACAGACCGTCTCTCCCGTCTCATTTGATACGTCTCGCGAGACATTACTTACCTCCTGATGGAGGGTAGGGGGGGGTCCCTCCTTACCTCCTGATTGGGGGGGGTCCCTCCTTACCTCCTGATGGGGGGGCTCTTCCTTACCTCCTGATGGGGGGGCTCTTCCTTACCTCCTGATGGGGGGGCTCTTCCTTACCTCCTGATGGGGGGGCTCTTCCTTACCTCCTGATGGGGGGGCTCTTCCTTACCTCCTGATTGGGGGGGGTCCCTCCTTACCTCCTGATGGGGGGGCTCTTCCTTACCTCCTGATGGGGGGGCTCTTCCTTACCTCCTGATGGGGGGGCTCTTCCTTACCTCCTGATGGGGGGGCTCTTCCTTACCTCCTGATTGGGGGGGGTTCTTCCTTACCTCCTGATGGGGGGCTCTTCCTTACCTCCTGATGGGGGGGCTCTTCCTTACCTCCTGATGGGGGGGCTCTTCCTTACCTCCTGATGGGGGGGCTCTTCCTTACCTCCTGATTGGGGGGGGTTCTTCCTTACCTCCTGATGGGGGGCTCTTCCTTACCTCCTGATGGGGGGGCTCTTCCTTACCTCCTGATGGGGGGCTCTTCCTTACCTCCTGATGGGGGGCTCTTCCTTACCTCCTGATGGGGGGGCTCTTCCTTACCTCCTGATGGGGGGGCTCTTCCTTACCTCCTGATGGGGGGCTCTTCCTTACCTCCTGATGGGGGTCCCTCCTTACCTCCTGATGGGGGGGCTCTTCCTTACCTCCTGATGGGGGGGCTCTTCCTTACCTCCTGATGGGGGGGCTCTTCCTTACCTCCTGATGGGGGGGCTCTTCCTTACCTCCTGATGGGGGGGCTCTTCCTTACCTCCTGATGGGGGGGCTCTTCCTTATCTCCTGATGGGGGGGCTCCTCCTTACCTCCTGATGGGGGGGCTCTTCCTTACCTCCTGATGGGGGGGCTCTTCCTTACCTCCTGATGGGGGGGTTCTTCCTTACCTCCTGATGGGGGGGCTCTTCCTTACCTCCTGATGGGGGGGTTCTTCCTTACCTCCTGATGGGGGGCTCTTCCTTACCTCCTGATGGGGGGGCTCCTCCTTACCTCCTGATGGGGGGCTCTTCCTTACCTCCTGATGGGGGGGCTCCTCCTTACCTCCTGATGGGGGGGCTCTTCCTTACCTCCTGATGGGGGGGCTCTTCCTTACCTCCTGATGGGGGGGTTCTTCCTTACCTCCTGATGGGGGGGCTCTTCCTTACCTCCTGATGGGGGGGTTCTTCCTTACCTCCTGATTGGGGGGGTTCTTCCTTACCTCCTGATGGGGGGGGCTCTTCCTTACCTCCTGATGGGGGGGTCCCTCCTTACCTCCTGATGGGGGGGCTCTTCCTTACCTCCTGATGGGGGGGCTCTTCCTTACCTCCTGATGGGGGGTTCCTCCTATGTGCCACTCATTTCCCATCTCTCGTGAATGTGTGTGTGTGTGCGTGGACTACCTTATCTCCGTACCTACCTGGAAAAAAAAGATATATACATATTATATTGTGATCTTTTATTATCATATTTAATCGCTGTTTCCCGCGTCAGCAAGGTAGCGCCAGGAAACAGACGAAGAATGGTCCATCCGTTCATATACACATAGATATACATAAACGCCCATGCCTGTTCATATACATAAATATATATATCAACATATACATACATATACATACACAGACATATACATATATACACATGTATATATTCGTACTTTCTTGCCTTCATCCATTCCCGTCGCTACCACGCCACACACGTCCCTGATTCATTCAGATCTCGTATAATTCTCTGTTGTAAACAAAGGAACTGTTGTCCAAAATTATACTTTACAATCTTACCCTTGAGCACGACGGTACGACCCTTGAGCAGGATGGTACGACCCTTGAGCACGACGGTACGACCCTTGAGCAGGATGGTACGACCCTTGAGCACGACGGTACGACCCTTGAGCACGACGGTACAACCCTTGAGCACGACGGTACGACCCTTTAGCACGACGGTACGACCTTTGAGCACGACGGTACAACCCTTGAGCAGGACGGTACGACCCTTGATCAGGATGGCACGACCCTTGAGCACGACGGTGCGACCCTTGAGCACGACAGTACGACCCTTGAGCACGACGGTCCGACCCTTGAGCAAGACGGTACGACCCTTGAGCACGACGGTACGACCTTTGAGCACGACGGTCCGACCCTTGAGCAAGACGGTACGACCCTTGAGCACGACAGTACGACCCTTGAGCACGACGGTCCGACCCTAGAGCACGACGGTACGACCCTTGAGCACGACGGTACGACCCTTGAGCACGACGGTACGACCCTTAGGTACGATGGCATGGCCTTTGATCTGGTCACATATTAAGCTTTTAAACAATATTCGGCATCACCTACCCACTCTCACACAAACCACAACAGAAAAAAATGTCTCCACACAAACCCAACCACATTAAACTCTCACAACAGAAAAAAAAAAGGGCCTTCAACCTTAGCCAATGCCAACATTTAAAAAGAAAAAATACAGATATAAGTCTAACGGGCCTTTTTTTTAAACCCAGTTTTCAGTTGTCATAACATCAGGGACTCGGAACTGGATAGAGAAAGACACAAGGACACACCAGGAGGAAGAGGACCACAAAATATTTCATTTTACTCCAACAAAATATTTGATTTTACTCCCACAAAATATTTGATTTTACTCCCACAAAATATTTGATTTTACTCCCACAAAATATTTGATTTTACTCCCACAAAATATTTGATATTACTCCCACAAAATATTTGATTTTACTCCCACAAAATATCTGATTTTACTCCCACAAAATATTTGATTTTACTCCCACAAAATATTTGATTTTACTCCCACAAAATATTTGATTTTACTCCCACAAAATATTTGATTTTACTCCCACAAAATATTTCATTTTACTCCAACAAAATATTTGATTTTACTCCCACAAAATATTTGATTTTACTCCCACAAAATATTTGATTTTACTCCCACAAAATATTTGATTTTACTCCCACAAAATATTTGATTTTACTCCCACAAAATATTTGATTTTACTCCCACAAAATATTTGATTTTACTCCCACAAAATATTTGATTTTACTCCCACAAAATATCTGATTTTACTCCCACAAAATATTTGATTTTACTCCCACAAAATATTTGATTTTACTCCCACAAAATATTTGATTTTACTCCCACAAAATATTTGATTTTACTCCCACAAAATATTTGATTTTACTCCCACAAAATATTTGATTTTACTCCCACAAAATATCTGATTTTACTCCCACAAAATATTTGATTTTACTCCCACAAAATATTTGATTTTACTCCCACAAAATATCTGATTTTACTCCCCCAAAATATTTGATTTTACTCCCACAAAATATTTGATTTTACTCCCACAAAATATTTGATTTTACTCCCACAAAATATTTGATATTACTCCCACAAAATATTTGATTTTACTCCCACAAAATATCTGATTTTACTCCCACAAAATATTTGATTTTACTCCCACAAAATATCTGATTTTACTCCCACAAAATATTTGATTTTACTCCCACAAAATATTTGATTTTACTCCCACAAAATATTTCATTTTACTCCAACAAAATATCTGATTTTACTCCCACAAAATATTTGATTTTCTTCCCACAAAATATTTGATTTTACTCCCACAAAATATCTGATTTTACTCCCACAAAATATCTGATTTTACTCCCACAAAATATTTGATTTTACTCCCACAAAATATTTGATTTTACTCCCACAAAATATCTGATTTTACTCCCACAAAATATATGATTTCATTCCCACAAAATATTTAATTTTCCTCCCACAAAATATATGATTTTACTCCCACAACATAATTGATTTTACTCCCACAAAATATTTGATTTTACTCCCACAAAATATTTGATTTTACTCCCACAAAATATTTGATCTTACTCCCACAAAATATTTGATTTTACTCTCACAAAATATTTGGTTTTACTCCCACAAAATATTTGATTTTATTCCCACAAAATATTTGGTTTCACTCCCACAAAATATTTGATTTTACTCCTACAAAAAAATCTGATTTCACTCCCACAAAATATTTGATTTTACTCCCACAAAATATTTGACTTTACTCCCACAAAATATTTGATTTCACTCCCAAAAAATATTTGATTTTACTCCCACAAAATATTTGATTTCACTCCAACAAAATATCTGATTTCACTCCCACAAAATATTTGATTTTACTCCCACAAAATATTTGATTTCACTCCAACAAAATACCTGATTTTACTCCCACAAAATATCTGATTTTACTCCCACAAAATATTTGATTTCACTCCCACAAAATATCTGATTTTACTCCCACAAAATATCTGATTTCACTCCGACAAAATATCTGATTTCACTCCAACAAAATATTTGATTTTACTCCTATAAAAAATCTGACTTCACTTCCACAAAATATTTGATTTTACTCCTACAAAATATCTGATTTTACTCCCACAAAATATTTGATTTCACTCCCACAAAATATCTGATTTCACTCCCACAAAATATCTGATTTCACTCCAACAAAATATCTGATTTCACTTCCACAAAATATCTGCTTTTACTCCCACAAAATATCTGATTTCACTCCAACAAAATATCTGATTTCACTCCCACAAAATCTAGATTAGTGCCTCATCACCTGCACACAGGCGACACCACACTGCTCTAAGGTAATGATGAGAGGCACCCACACACACACAGACATGGGAAGGGTCGTCGAGGCACACGACCTGATCCGATTACCCGGCACAAACAGCCCAATTTGCGGGTGAGGAGGGTGGGGTGGGGAGAGGAGGCATCGCCACGGAGCAGGGAAGGAGGAAAACACTGCCATCAAAGCCTTAGGACGGTCTTAAACCCCCCAGGGCCTGCCAACACCCGCTTGAAACCGCCTCCTAAGGACGACCCCTCTGGCTATACCGCTTCCCCATCCCCTAAGGACGACCCTCTGGCTATAACGCTTCCCCATTCGCTAAGGACAACCCTCTGGCTACACCGCTTCCCCATCCCTTAAGGACGACCCTCTGGCTATACCACTTCCCCATCCCCTAAGGACGACCCTCTGGCTATACCGCTTCCCCATTCGCTAAGGACGACCCTCTGGCTATACCGCTTCCCCATTCCCTAAGGACGACCCTTTGGCTATACCACTTCCCCATCCCTTACCAAGTGAGTAATGAATCCTTCTTCTTAATCCCCAGCTCACACATTGTTACATAAGTCTCCCTGCACCCAGTGTACGTTGCTGGGGTTACCCTGCACCCAGTGTATGTTGCTGGGGTTACCCTGCACCCAGTGTATGTTGCTGGGGTTACCCTGCACCCAGTGTATGTTGCTGGGGTTACCCTGCACCCAGTGTACGTTGCTGGGGTTACCCTGCACCCAGTGTATGTTGCTGGGGTTACCCTGCACCCAGTGTATGTTGCTGGGGTTACCCTGCACCCAGTGTATGTTGCTGGGGTTACCCTGCCCCCGGTGTATGTTGCTGGGGTTACCCTGCACCCGGTGTATGTTGCTGGGGTTACCCTGCACCCAGTGTATGTTGCTGGGGTTACCCTGCACCCAGTGTATGTTGCTGGGGTTACCCTGCACCCGGTGTATGTTGCTGGGGTTACCCTGCACCCGGTGTACGTTGCTGGGGTTACCCTGCACCCGGTGTATGTTGCTGGGGTTACCCTGCACCCGGTGTACGTGGCTGGGGTTACCCTGCACCCGGTGTATGTTGCTGGGGTGACCCTGCACCCGGTGTACGTGGCTGGGGTTACCCTGCACCCAGTGTATGTTGCTGGGGTTACCCTGCACCCGGTGTATGTTGCTGGGGTTACCCTGCACCCGGTGTACGTTGCTGGGGTTACCCTGCACCCGGTGTATGTTGCTGGGGTTACCCTGCACCCGGTGTACGTTGCTGGGGTTACCCTGCACCCAGTGTATGTTGCTGGGGTTACCCTGCACCCAGTGTATGTTGCTGGGGTTACCCTGCACCCAGTGTATGTTGCTGGGGTTACCCTGCACCTAGTGTATGTTGCTGGGGTGACCCTGCACCCGGTGTATGTTGCTGGGGTTACCCTGCACCCAGTGTATGTTGCTGGGGTGACCCTGCACCCGGTGTATGTTGCTGGGGTTACCCTGCACCCGGTGTACGTTGCTGGGGTGACCCTGCACCCGGTGTATGTTGCTGGGGTTACCCTGCACCCGGTGTACGTTGCTGGGGTTACCCTGCACCCAGTGTATGTTGCTGGGGTTACCCTGCACCCGGTGTATGTTGCTGGGGTTACCCTGCACCCAGTGTATGTTGCTGGGGTGACCCTGCACCCGGTGTATGTTGCTGGGGTGACCCTGCACCCGGTGTATGTTGCTGGGGTTACCCTGCACCCGGTGTACGTTGCTGGGGTTACCCTGCACCCGGTGTACGTGGCTGGGGTTACCCTGCACCCAGTGTATGTTGCTGGGGTTACCCTGCACCCAGTGTATGTTTCTGGGGTTACCCTGCACCCAGTGTATGTTGCTGGGGTTACCCTGCACCCGGTGTACGTGGCTGGGGTTACCCTGCACCCGGTGTACGTGGCTGGGGTTACCCTGCACCCAGTGTATGTTGCTGGGGTTACCCTGCACCCAGTGTATGTTGCTGGGGTTACCCTGCACCCAGTGTATGTTGCTGGGGTTACCCTGCACCCGGTGTACGTGGCTGGGGTTACCCTGCACCCGGTGTACGTGGCTGGGGTTACCCTGCACCCAGTGTATGTTGCTGGGGTTACCCTGCACCCAGTGTATGTTGCTGGGGTTACCCTGCACCCAGTGTATGTTGCTGAGGTTACCCTGCACCCAGTGTATGTTGCTGGGGTTACCCTGCACCCAGTGTATGTTGCTGGGGTTACCCTGCACCCAGTGTATGTTGCTGGGGTTACCCTGCACCCAGTGTATGTTGCTGAGGTTACCCTGCACCCAGTGTACGTTGCTGGGGTTACCCTGCACCCAGTGTATGTTGCTGGGGTTACCCTGCACCCAGTGTATGTTGCTGGGGTTACCCTGCACCCAGTGTATGTTGCTGGGGTTACCCTGCACCCGGTGTATGTTGCTGGGGTTACCCTGCACCCAGTGTATGTTGCTGAGGTTACCCTGCACCCAGTGTACGTTGCTGAGGTTACCCTGCACCCAGTGTATGTTGCTGGGGTTACCCTGCACCCAGTGTACGTTGCTGGGGTTACCCTGCACCCAGTGTACATGGCTGGGGTTACCCTGCACACGGTGTTGTCGTCCTAACTCGACCCCTTGTGTAAATTAGCTCCTCCACCCACTCTGTCTCCTCCCCTAGTGGACATGTGGCAACGTCTCACCACCACCACCACCTCTCTCTCTCTCTCTCTCTCTCTCTCTCTCTCTCTCTCTCTCTCTCTCTCTCTCTCTCTCTCTCTCTCTCTCGTGGAGACTTTACTGGATCAGTGAGTGATGAATGAGAGAGATGGTGGATCACTGAGGGGGGGTGAATCAAACGATGGTGGATCAGTGAGTGATGAGTTATAGGATGATGAATCAGTGAGTGATGAATATGAGGAAGCTGGATCATCAAATGATGAGTGGGTGCTGGTGTCAGTGGGTGGTGGTGTCAGTGGGTGCTGGTATCAATGGGTGCTGGTGTCAGTGGGTGCTGGTGTCAGTGGGTGCTAGTGTCAGTGGGTGCTGGTGTCAGTGGGTGCTGGTGTCAGTGGGTGCTGGTATCAATGGGTGCTGGTGTCAGTGGGTGCTGGTGTCAGTGGGTGCTAGTGTCAGTGGGTGCTGGTGTCAGTGGGTGCTGGTGTCAGTGGGTGCTGGTATCAATGGGTGCTGGTGTCAGTGGGTGCTGGTGTCAGTGGGTGCTGGTATCAATGGGTGCTGGTGTCAGTGGGTGCTGGTGTCAGTGGGTGCTGGTGTCAGTGGGTGCTGGTGCCAAAAAGTTTAAAGAGATGTGACCCTACGAGTGTAGAACACCCCCCCCTCCTTCCCCTCCCGTAGAACCCCCTTCCCCTCACACACCCCCCTTCCCCTCACACACCCGCCTCCCTCCCCTCCATCTAGTAATGTACGAGGAGGTAATTACGACGTAAACCACCTCTTTACTGACCCCTCAGTACGATGGGTCGACCCCTTTTGCTCCATCCTTTCTCTCGTGTATTAGAACAATACATGGTTATTCATCATCATCATACACTCACTCATGTATAAGAACAATACATGGTGGTTATTCATCATCATCATACACTCACTCATGTATTAGAACAATACATGGTTATTCATCATCATCATACACTCACTCATGTATTAGAACAACACATGGTTATTCATCATCATCATACACTCACTCATGTATTAGAACAATACATGGTTATTCATCATCATCATACACTCACTCATGTATAAGAACAATACATGGTTATTCATCATCATCATACACTGACTCATGTATAAGAATAATACATGGTGGTTATTCATCATCATCATACACTCACTCATGTATAAGAACAACACATGGTTATTCATCATCATCATACACTCACTCATGTATAAGAACAATACATGGTTATTCATCATCATCATACACTCACTCATGTATTAGAACAATACATGGTTATTCATCATCATCATACACTCACTCATGTATTAGAACAATACATGGTTATTCATCATCATCATACACTCACTCATGTATTAGAACAATACATGGTTATTCATCATCATCATACACTCACTCATGTATAAGAACAATACATGGTTATTCATCATCATCATACATTCACTCATGTATAAGAACAATACATGGTTATTCATCATCATCATACACTCACTCATGTATTAGAACAATACATGGTTATTCATCATCATCATACACTCACTCATGTATAAGAACAATACATGGTTATTATTCATCATCATCATACATTCACTCATGTATAAGAACAATACATGGTTATTCATTATCATCATACACTCACTCATGTATAAGAACAATACATGGTTATTCATCATCATCATACACTCACTCATGTATAAGAACAACACATGGTTATTCATCATCATCATACACTCACTCATGTATAAGAACAATACATGGTTATTCATCATCATCATACACTGACTCATGTATAAGAATAATACATGGTGGTTATTCATCATCATCATACACTCACTCATGTATAAGAACAACACATGGTTATTCATCATCATCATACACTCACTCATGTATAAGAACAATACATGGTTATTCATCATCATCATACACTGACTCATGTATAAGAATAATACATGGTGGTTATTCATCATCATCATACACTCACTCATGTATAAGAACAATACATGGTTATTCATCATCATCATACACTCACTCATGTATAAGAACAATACATGGTTATTCATCATCATCATCATACACTCACTCATGTATAAGAACAATACATGGTTATTATTCATCATCATCATACATTCACTCATGTATAAGAACAATACATGGTTATTCATTATCATCATACACTCACTCATGTATAAGAACAATACATGGTTATTCATCATCATCATACACTCACTCATGTATAAGAACAATACATGGTTATTCATCATCATCATACACTCACTCATGTATAAGAACAATACATGGTTATTCATCATCATCATACACTCACTCATGTATAAGAACAATACATGGTGGTTATTCATCATCATACACTCATGTATAAGAACAATACATGGTTATTCATCATCATCATACACTCACTCATGTATAAGAACAATACATGGTTATTCATCATCATCATACACTCACTCATGTATAAGAACAATACATGGTTATTCATCATCATCATACATACACTCATGTATAAGAACAATACATGGTGGTTATTCATCATCATCATACATTCACTTCTCGTGAATAACATCATCCACGGTGATCAATTTTGCTTTACACACTCACCCCGGATCCTCCTCATTGCCCCCCCCCCAACCACTGTGAAAAGGGCGCTGTGTGTGGGGCGCTGTGTGGGGCGCTGTGGGGCGCTGTGGGGTGCTGTGTGTGGGGCGCTGTGTGGGGGGCGCTGTGGGGCGCTGTGGGGTGCTGTGTGGGGGGCGCTGTGTGGGGCGCTGTGGGGCGCTGTGGGGTGCTGTGTGTGGGGCGCTGTGTGGGGGGCGCTGTGGGGCGCTGTGGGGTGCTGTGTGGGGGGCGCTGTGGGGCGCTGTGGGGCGCTGTGGGGTGCTGTGTGTGGGGCGCTGTGTGGGGGGCGCTGTGGGGCGCTGTGGGGTGCTGTGTGGCGCTGTGGGGCGCTGTGGGGCGCTGTGGGGTGCGCTGTGGGGCGCTGTGTGGGGGGCGCTGTGTGGGGCGCTGTGTGGGGGGCGCTGTGTGGGGCGCTGTGTGGGGGGCGCTGTGGGGCACCGCCCTCCCCCCCCACACACACAGGTCTGACACACATATCTCCAGGAAATATCCCAGAAATGCCAGTCTATCGTGGGGGGTTGTGGGGTTGTGGGGTCGCTCAACCTCATACGTTATCCATACGACCTGACCTCTGACCTGACCTCTGACCTGATTAACGTGAAAGAACGCTGGAGAACAAGGAAAGGGGGGGGGGGGCGAGGGGGAGGGGGGTTTAGAGTCTACACACACACACACACACACAGACACACACACATACACACACACACACACACACACACACACACACATACACACACACACACACATACACACACACGTCTATCTATCTATCTATCATAATCATACTTCACTTCTGCTCATCTCTGACCCGAAGTAGATTATTTAACCTTGGTAAAGCTTGGCTTTATCTTAATCACAGGGTCAGGGTCAGATCTACTTCAGGGTTAGATCTACTTCAGGGTTAGATCTACTTCAGGGTTAGATCTACTTCAGGGTCGGGTCTATTTCAGGGTCAGATCTACTTCAGGGTCGGGTCTATTTCAGGGTCAGATCTACTACAGGGTCAGATCTACTCCAGGGTTAGATCTACTTCAGGGTCAGATCTACTTCAGGGTCAGGTCTACTTCAGGGTCAGATCTACTTCAGGGTCAGATCTACTTCAGGGTTAGATCTACTTCAGGGTCAGATCTACTTCAAGGTCAGATCTACTCCAGGGTTAGATCTACTTCAGGGTCAGGTCTACTTCAGGGTCAGGTCTACTTCAGGGTTAGATCTACTTCAGGGTCAGATCTACTTCAGGGTCAGATCTACTTCAGGGTCAGATCTACTTCAGGGTCAGATCTACTTCAGGGTCAGATCTACTTCAGGGTCAGGTCTACTTCAGGGTTAGATCTACTTCAGGGTCAGATCTACTTCAGGGTCAGGTCTACTTCAGGGTTAGATCTACTTCAGGGTCAGATCTACTTCAGGGTCAGATCTACTTCAGGGTCGGGTCTATTTCAGGGTCAGATCTACTTCAGGGTCAGATCTACTCCAGGGTTAGATCTACTTCAGGGTCAGATCTACTTCAGGGTCGGGTCTATTTCAGGGTCAGATCTACTTCAGGGTCGGGTCTATTTCAGGGTCAGATCTACTTCAGGGTCAGATCTACTCCAGGGTTAGATCTACTTCAGGGTCAGATCTACTTCAGGGTCAGGTCTACTTCAGGGTCAGATCTACTTCAGGGTCGGGTCTATTTCATGGTTAGATCTACTTCAGGGTCAGGTCTACTTCAGGGTCAGGTCTACTTCAGGGTCAGATCTACTTCAGGGTCGGGTCTATTTCAGGGTCAGATCTACTTCAGGGTCAGGTCTATTTCAGGGTCAGATCTACTTCAAGGTCAGGTCTACTTCAGGGTCAGATCTACATCAGGTCATATCTACTTCAGGGTCAGATCTACTTCAGGGTCAGATCTACTTCAGGGTTAGATCTATTTCAGGGATAGATCTATTTCAGGGTCAGATCTACTTCAGGGTCAGAGCTACATCAGGTTCAGGTCTACTTCAAGGTCAGATCTACTTCAGGGTCAGATCTACTTCAGGGTCAGAGCTACATCAGGATCAGGTCTACTTCAAGGTCAGATCTACTTCAGGGCCAGATCTACTTCAAGGTCAGATCTACTTCATCGTCAGATATACTTCAGACGGCCTTGAAGGATACTCATTATCCCACGCCTCTATCCCACGCCTCCAGGCAGCCTTGAAGGATACTCATCATCCCACGCCTCTATCCTACGCCTCCAGGCTCCCTTGAAGGACGATACTCATTCTCCCACGCCTCTATCCCACGCCTCCAGGCAGCCTTGAAGGATACTCATCATCCCACGCCTCTATCCTACGCCTCCAGGCTCCCTTGAAGGACGATACTCATTCTCCCACGCCTCTATCCCACGCCTCTAGGCGGCCTTGAAGGACGATACTCATCATCCCACGCCCTTATCCCACGCCTCCAGGCAGCCTTGAAGGATACTCATTATCCCACGCCTCTATCCCACGCCTCCAGGCGATCAAGAGGCCAGACTTGTAATGTACTAAATACATGAGGCCAGAGACCACCCCCCCCCACCTCCTCATAAGAAGTCCAAAGGCCCGCGCCAAGCGCATGTCACTCATACTCATGCATACTCATGGTCCCCTCATGAACAAACCTAGGCGCATGTCACTCATACTCATGCATACTCATGGTCCCCTCATGAACAAACCCAGGCGCATGTCACTCATACTCATGCATACTCATGGTCCCCTCATGAACAAACCCAGGCGCATGTCACTCATGCATACACATGGTCACCTCATGAACACACCCAGGCGCATGTCACTCATGCATACTCATGGTCCCCTCATGAACAAACTCAGCCATGTGTACGCCATGCATAATGACAGTGGAAATATGAGTTGATAATGAGCCTCATTATGAGTAAGGCAATTAACACCAGACTTCAGCTAGGAGGTGATTAACAAATTCCTCATTTATCATTTATCATTCTCTGTTAAATATATTCTTTAATGATAATAGTTCCAAGGATGGTGAAAGAAGAAGTTATTTTCGACTGAGTATATCACAGATTTCTTATCAGGTATATTGATATATCTAGAGATAAGCAAAGTATGAGTTATTTTCATATATCAACAGATATGTTGTTATATTGAGAGATAAGCAAATTATTAGTTATTCGCATATATTATCAGGTATATTGTTATATTGACAGATAAGCAAAGTATGTTTGCATATATCATCTGGTATATTGCTATATTAAGATAAGCAAATTATTAGTTATTCGCATATATCATCAAGTATACTGTTATATCAAGAGATGAGCAAATTATAAGTTATTCACATATACTATAAAGTATATTGTTATACTAAGGGATAAGCAAATTATGAGTTATTCGCATATATCATCAAGTATACTGTTATATCAAGAGATGAGCAAATTATAAGTTATTCACATATACTATAAAGTATATTGTTATACTAAGGGATAAGCAAATTATGAGTTATTTGCATATCATATCAAGGTATACTGTTATATCTAGAGATAAGCAAATTATGAGTTATTCGCATATATTATAAAGTATATTGTTATACTAAGGGATAAGCAAATTATGAGTTATTCGCATATATCATCAAGTATATTGTTATACTGAGATATAAGCCAATTATTATTCATTTACATATGTAGTGAAGTGCACACATACTGAACAGCTTTCTCGAACGCAAGGTGATGTATGCGTTCAAATTTTCGTCTATTTTTCTTTGATCTTAGTCATCCCTTACTCCCAAGAACTCCCTCCAAAAGTCTACAGTGCCTCCAAAACCCGTCCTTCCGGTAACCACTCTCAAAAGCCCCTCCAACGCATCCCTCCCACAGTCCATAACACCTACAAAACCCCTTCCCCTTTAATCACCATTCCCAGAAACCCTCCAACCCACCTCTCCCACACCCATCAACTCCTACAAAACCCCATCTCTCCCCTCCATCCGCTCATACCTGCAAACAGACCCTATTGTCAAAATATACCAGAATTTTCCCAAAATATTTCGCCGTATTATTCGCATAAACAACCTCTTCTACTATTGAAAATATTGAAGTAATTGCATAGAAACTTCCCAGAATGTTTCGACTGCGAGAGAAAACGTGAACAGGAGGAGGGATGATGGAGGGGAAACTCTACGAAATCATACGGTGGTTTATGGCACATTCTGGGCAAGCTAGGGTGGGGGTCATTATGGTGTCAATATGGGTCACAAGCCGATTATACCAGCAGGGACTCGCCGACCTTCCATGCATTCCATTCTCACCCTTACCACCTTCCTGACTGAGGTGGAAAGTCACCTTTCCATTTTCCATTTCCTCCCCCCCCCCTCACCATCCATGTTTTCCCTCTTCAGTTCACCACGCTAAAAGCAGAGTAAATGGTGTAATCCTATGATGGCATATGCACTACCCTCTTTGCATTACTCTCTAATAGTCTTTTTAATACACACACACACACACACACACACACACACACACACACACACAACACACACACACACACACACACACACACACACACACACACACACACACACACACACACACACACACACACACGTGTGACGTGGCGTATATGTCTTTTCCTGGCGCTACCTCGCTGGAGGGGGGTTGGATGCTATTTCATGTGTAGCGGAGTGGCGACGGGAATGGATGAAGGCAAGCAAGTATGAATATGTACATGTGTATATATGTATATGTCTGTGTATGTGTATGTCTGTATACGTTGAAATGTATATGTATGTATACGTGCGTGTGTGGGCGTTTATGTATATACATGTGTATGTGGGTGGGTTGGGCCATTCTTTCGTCTGTTTCCTTGCGCTACCTCGCTGACGCGGGAGACGGCGATCAAGTATAAAAATAAAAGAAATACACACACACACACACACACACACACACACACACATATATATATATATATATATATATATATATATATATATATATATATATACCATACAAACCTCTAACAGCCAGGATCGAACCCGGGACCCCTGTGCAACAGGCATGATCGCTACCGCTAGGCTATGATTGCTCCCGCCTGTGGCACAGGGGTCCCGGGTTCGATCCTGGCTGTTGGAGGTTTGTATCTTCTATGAAGGAAAACACAAAGCGTCAAACGCTTTCGTATATTTGCATCATCTGGACTGTGTATAGATGAAGAGAACCAGAGCATAATCCACCACCCGCAACTGGGCGAGGCAGACAAATGAATTAAGAAACAGGTGAGGGGGATTAGGGCACAGGTCACCCCTCGACCACCTCACCTCTCTAACGTTTCTTAATCATACAGTTTATCTGGTCCTTTCGATGCTTACATATTATGCCAGTGCTGTGTATGCTAAGGATACAAGGATCTAAGAGAAGGATATAAGAGTAAATGTTGTTGGGGTGTGAAGCAAAGGTTTGGGTATTAGCTATCTAAGTCGGGAGAATCCCTCTCCAGTAGTTGAGGGACCTGGGCTTTACCTAAATCCGCTGGATAGTTCACAAATACAATTAGTTGATAATCCAACGAGCGAACAGAATATATATATATATATCAGATTTAGCTTTGACTACACCTTAGGATCTTGTAACAATGTTGAAACCATGACCACTGGCGAATCGTTTTCGACTTAACTTTCAACATTGCCTCCTGCAATGCTGGTGAACATGAGAGTTGCACAAAAATACAATATGATAAGACTTGAAATTGACGATCTTCGCATCGATCTTGAAGGCAAACTTGCGATGATGTTATAAATGAAAGCGATGTGGACGTAGTTTGGGAGAGTTTCAGTAAAACGTTCAAAGCAGTGGAGGGATCATCTGTGCCAACGCTCAGTACACAGTACTTTTTCCCAATACTAAACTAAAATGGGTGAAGTGACAATAAGCAGCTTAATAAAGCAAATTATCTAAGTCTGCGCAAACAAACTCAGAGACTTATACGCCAAAGAAAACGTCAGTATGAAGCGTAACTCACTGAAAATGGTTAAAGAAAGCGGAGGGAAGTTTATGGGTATGTTAGAAGCAAGAGAGTCACAACCCAGTCAAATGGTCCAACCACAACTGAAAATGGTGGTTCGGTACATGATACAGAAGACCTGGCAAAGATTTCAGAGAATGTCTTCGCATTCGTATTTACGACTGAAGAGATACAACCCACTTCACGAATCCAGGTCCTACGCTAAGACAGGAAACATTTTACGACACATGGATGTGACTTGAAGATATATATATATTGTATCAGCAGTAAATGCAGTGAACATAAATAAAACAGCAGATCCAACAATGATTTATCCGAGGAGAGTGAAAGTGGCGAAGAATGAGATAGTTAAAACCCTTGGCTTGTTCTCTTCAGCAAGTCACCACTTGCCATGGGGAAAGTTACCGAGGGAATGAAAACTTGTTAAACTACCATCTTCATAAAAGGGGAATGAACTATTGCCCACAAATCATCGCCCAATTAGCTTAACGTCAGAGGTTGGTGAACGTATGGAAACCATCATTTCGGACAAGACTGTGAACCATCTACAAGAGCCACCACTTAGTGAACCATCTACAAGAGGCCATGCACTAGTGCCCACAAATCATCGCCCAAACAGCTTAACGTCCAGAGCTTAGTGAACCATCTACAAGAGCACCACTTAGTGAACCATCTACAAGAGCCACCACTTAGTGAACCATCTACAAGAGCCACCACTTAGTGAACCATCTACAAGAGCCACCACTTAGTGAACCATCTACAAGAGCCACCACTTAGTGAACCATCTACAAGAGCCACCACTTAGTGAACCATCTACAAGAGCCACCACTTAGTGAACCATCTACAAGAGCCACCACTTAGTGAACCATCTACAAGAGCCACCACTTAGTGAACCATCTACAAGAGCCACCACTTAGTGAACCATCTACAAGAGCCACCACTTAGTGAACCATCTACAAGAGCCACCACTTAGTGAACCATCTACAAGAGCCACCACTTAGTGAACCATCTACAAGAGCCACCACTTAGTGAACCATCTACAAGAGCCACCACTTAGTGAACCATCTACAAGAGCCACCACTTAGTGAACCATCTACAAGAGCCACCACTTAGTGAACCATCTACAAGAGCCACCACTTAGTGAACCATCTACAAGAGCCACCACTTAGTGAACCATCTACAAGAGCCACCACTTAGTGAACCATCTGCAAGAGCCACCACTTAGTGAACCATCTACAAGAGCCACCACTTAGTGAACCATCTACAAGAGCCACCACTTAGTGAACCATCTACAAGAGCCACCACTTAGTGAACCATCTACAAGAACCACCACTTAGTGAACCATCTACAAGAGCCACCACTTAGTGAACCATCTACAAGAGCCACCACTTAGTGAACCATCTACAAGAGCTACCACTTAGTGAACCATCTACAAGAGCCACCACTTAGTGAACCATCTACAAGAGCCACCACTTAATGCCTCGCAACATGGTCGTCGACGGAAAAAAATCCCTCATGTCTGACAAATAAAATGGATTTCTTTATTGATATGATAATCAACATGTATGATGAAAGTCAAGCAGATGGTGTTATGTGACCCAGACTTTCCAAAACGCATTCGATGAAGTTCCACATCAAAGGTGCGATCAAATTCCAAATCAAAGGTTACGAAGGACAAGTCACATAGTATCGATGGGGTTTGTACCAAAGAAGGTTAGGTATTTGGTTCACTGGCCGTAAACAAAGGGTTGTGATCAATTGCCAAGCCTTAGAATGATCAGACGTGAGAAGTGGCGTACCACAAGGATCAGTCTTGGGACCACTTCTCTTTCTCATATGTGCTCATAATATTGATAATGGGCTGCACTGCAAGATATCGAAATTCGCACAAATAAATCTATATTGGAAATTGAGCGTCTGAAGCTTCAAATGGACATAGACAAACTGATAGATTAGGCCCGTAGGTGGCAAAAGAATTCTAATATCGAAAAGTCCAAACATTTACATGTCGGTTGGAAAAAGAGTAAAGGCAAGATACTGTATGAATTCTGTTGAACTACAAAAGCTAAATCAAGAGACTTGGGTGTAAAAATCTAGTCATCAAAAGCCATGTAAACAATGCCTAGAAGCAGTTAAAAAAATAAAAAAAAGGCGAAAAAATTCTTGGATTTATAAGTACGTCAACTGAATTTACGTCCAGGGAAATTGGCCCTTACTTTTTACGTTACTCGTGAGTCCCCATCTTGAATATTGTGGTCAAGTTTGGTCACCTTTCACCTCAGGAAAGACACAGATAGACTAGAGTGAGTACAGAGATGAGTTACCAAGATGTTTCCATGACTGGGAAACAGAAAACGACTGACATATATCTACTCACAATAATCACAATAATAATAATAATGACAATCTCAAATGGCTTACACAGTGAGAGATTCGTCGAAATACATCCATAGTGAGGGCTAGAAACTCGTAGGCTAGTTTGACCTCGAAATGGGATGAAGTACATTTACTTCAACTGGACTGTTCAACTTATGAAATGATTTACCAATGACAGTGGTTCAATGTACTGCCACAGATACGTTTCAGAACAGACTCGACTTAAAATATTTCGCTTCAGATCCACGACTGGCATTCGTTGTTTCTCTTCCTCACTACGAGTTTATAATACCTTTTTATTTATCTCCCCTAAAATATTATGTACGTGTTTCTTTTACCACACTAATCGATGGTTCCTATATATCTTCTATGATCACATCCAGCCTCGAAGGGACAAATTGGTCTGTTGCTCTTTGAATCCTTCTGCATTCCCTCGAGTGGTTAGAATGGAATGGTCCATTGTTAACAAAGAATTGTGTATTGGGCAAACTGAAATGGGAAATGTATTAGGAGGATCTTCGTCTCGTTGTGGAGGTGTTAACGAATGTCTATGTTGCACAGAAGAGAGTGACTGGCCACAGCGCTTTGTATTGTGAGGTTCACAGATTTGTATCTGCTTTAAGAAATGGTGGATGTGCGGGGACGTGATGTGATGTCCAAGTGATGGGGGAAAGGAGGGAAGGATGAGTTCTTTGTACAGGAAATGGGAGGACTGTAAAATCTTGCTAAATATGTTATACCAGGCAGTGTTCTGGGGGGCATTTTACGTGGTCGTAAAAGTGTGTGTGTGTGTGTGTGTGTGTGTGTGTGTGTGTGTGTGGGTGTGTGTGTGGGTGGGTGGGTGGGTGGGTGGGTGGGTGTGTGTGTGGGTGGGTGGGTGGGTGTGTGTGTGTGGGTGTGTGGGTGTGTGTGTGGGTGTGGGTGGGTGGGTGGGTGGGTGGGTGGGTGGGTGGGTGGGTGTGTGTGTGTGTGTGTGTGTGTGTGTGTGTGTGAGGCAGTGTCCAATGCTTTATGGAGACCTATTGCTACTAGGGCAGTGCGGGAAGGTGGTGGGTCTGTGGTCGGTGGAAGCCATTTAGGTTATGGTGTGTGTGTGTGTGTGTGTGTGTGTGTGTGTGTGTGTGTGTGTGTGTGTGTGTGTGTGTGTGTTTGTGTGTGTATGTGTGTGTGTGTGTGTGTGTGTGTGTCTGTGTGTGTGTGTGTGTGTGTGTGTGTGTGTCGTGAACCCCCTCTCCACATTTCAAGAACCCACTCCTGGCGTCCACACTGGTATGAAAATCCATAGTTAAACAAAGTGACTTCCACCCTTGTGGCTTGGAGACGCAAGAGCCAGTATAGGTCAGTAATGACCCGCGAGGTGTGTCTACATCACCAAGATCATGGACAATTATATACAAACGTTAATTAAATGGTATTAATTAAAAGGCAAAAGTTACGTTAATTACTTGGATTATTTTGTGTCTGGCCTCCAATAATGCATTAATCCTCCTCCACCTCCTCTTCCTCCTCCTCCTCCTCTTCCTCCATCTCCCCCTCCTCCTCTACCTCCTCTCCCCCACCTCCTCCTCCTCCTCTTCCTCACTCAGAGATCATATGTTTATATATTTACCATTAAGGTGTTTTCCCCCACCTGACCCGCTACACCACAACATGTTCCATACATGAGATGTTCACTTTATATTTACCATCTTCATATTTCATCGAACGTACCACAAAACTTAGCTTGAAGTTCAACTGAAAATAACCACAAAACTTAGCTCGAAGTTAAACTGAAAATAACCACAAAACTTAGCTTGAAGTTCAGCTGAAAATAACTACAAAACTTAGCTTGAAGGTCAACCGAAAATAACCACAAAACAGAGCTAGAAGTTCAACTGAAAATAACCACACAACTTAGCTTGAAGTTCAACTGAAAATAACAACAAAACTTAGCTTGAAGTTCAACTGAAAATAACCACAAAACTTAGCTTGAAGTTCAACTGAAATAACCACAAAACTTAGCTTGAAGTTCAACTGAAAATAACCACAAAAAGTATCTTGAAGTGCAACTGAAAATAACCACAAAACTAAGCTTGAAGTTCAATTGAAAATAACGACAAAACTTAGCTTGAAGTTCAACTGAAAATAACCACAAAACGTAGCTTGAAGTTCAAATGAAAATCACACCAAAACTTAGCTTGAAGTTCAACTGAAAATAACCACTAAACTTAGCTTGAAGTTCAACTGAAAATAACCATAAAACTTAGATTGAATTTCAACTGAAAATAACCACAAAACGTAGCTTGAAGTTCAACTGAAAATAACCACAAAACTTAGACTGAAGTTCAACTGAAAATAGCCACAAAACTTGGCTTGAAGTTCAACTGAAAATAACGACAAAAATTGGCTTGAAGTTCAATTGAAAATAACCACAAAACTTAGATTGAAGTTCAACTGAAAATAACCACAAAACATAGCTTGAATTTCAACTGAAAATAACCACAAAACTTAGCTTGAAGTTCAACTGAAAATAACCACAAAACTTAGCTTGAAGTTCAACTGAAAATAACCACAAAACATAGCTTGAAGTTCAACTGAAAATAACCACAAAACTTAGCTTGAAGTTCAACTAAAATAACCACAAAACTTAGCTTGAAGTTCAACTGAAAATAACCACAAAACTTAGCTTGAAGTTCAACTGAAAATAACCACAAAACTTAGCTTGAAGTTCAATTGAAAATAACCACAAAACTTAGCTTGAAGTTCAACTGAAAATAACCACAAAACTTAGCTTGAAGTTCAACTGAAAATAACCACAAAACTTAGCTTGAAGTTCAACTGAAAATAACCACAAAACTTAGCTTGAAGTTCAACTGAAAATAACCACAAAACTTAGCTTGAAGTTCAACTGAAAATAACCACAAAACTTAGCTTGAAGTTCAACTGAAAATAACCACAAAACTTAGCTTGAAGTTCAACTGAAAATAACCACAAAACTTAGCTTGAAGTTCAACTGAAAATAACCACAAAACTTAGCTTGAAGTTCAACTGAAAATAACCACAAAACTTAGCTTGAAGTTCAACTGAAAATAACCACAAAACTTAGCTTGAAGTTCAACTGAAAATAACCACAAAACTTAGCTTGAAGTTCAACTGAAAATAACCACAAAACTTAGCTTGAAGTTCAACTGAAAATAACCACAAAACTTAGCTTGAAGTTCAACTGAAAATAACCACAAAACTTAGCTTGAAGTTCAAATGAAAATAACCACAAAACTTAGCTTGAAGTTCAACTGAAAATAACACAAAACGTAGCTTGAAGTTCACCCCCCCCCCCCCCCCCCCCCCCCCCCCCCCCCCCCCCCCCCCCCCCCCCCCCCCCCCCCCCCCCCCCCCCCCCCCCCCCCCCCCCCCCCCCCCCCCCCCCCCCCCCCCCCCCCCCCCCCCCCCCCCCCCCCCCCCCCCCCCCCCCCCCCCCCCCCCCCCCCCCCCCCCCCCCCCCCCCCCCCCCCCCCCCCCCCCCCCCCCCCCCCCCCCCCCCCCCCCCCCCCCCCCCCCCCCCCCCCCCCCCCCCCCCCCCCCCCCCCCCCCCCCCCCCCCCCCCCTGAAAATACCAAAACTTAGCTGAAGTTCAACGAAAATAACCACAAAACTTAGCTTGAAGTTCAACTGAAATAACCACAAAACTTAGCTTGAAGTTCAAAAACAACTTGTTATGAAAACAAATCTTGAGTTCATAAATAACACAATAGTTGATTCACTGAAAACCAATATGAATCACTGAAAAAACACAATACTTGAAGTTCAACTGAAAATACACAAAACTCTGAAGTTCAACGAAAATACCACAACAGTGAAGTTCAGAAAATACACAAAACTCTGAGTCCAAAAATAACATTAATCAACGAAACAAATAGCTGTTCAGAAAAACACAACAGCTTATAACTGAAATCAAATACTTAGTAGAAACCAACTTAATCATAATACCCAAATATATTAATAAAAAATTGATTAATAAATAAAATGCTGAAGTACGAAATCAAATGCTTGTCAAAAACAAACTTATTGAGTTCATGAAATAAAATCTTGAAGTTACGAAAAAAAACTCTAGTTCAGAATACAAATACTAGTAGAATAACAAAAACTGATTCAAAATAACAAATACTGAAATAAACACAATAGAAATGATAAACAATACTAATTATAAAAAAACTTTTGAAGTAACTAAATACAAACATATCAACGAATACAACTTGCTTAAGTTATGAAAAACACAATATTGATTCAACTGAAAATACCAAAGTCTGATAAAAAAACAAATTACTATTCATAAAATACCAAAAACACTAAGTTACGAAAATACACAAATCTGAGTACGAATAACCAAAATCTTGAGACTGAAATAACACAACATGAAGTCATGAATAACAAAATATTGAGTTCATGAAATAACAAAATTAGCTGAAGCACGAAAAACAACTCTGGTTCATAAAAAATCTAAGTTACGAAACAACTTACTGAAGTCAGAAAAACAAACTGAAATAATAATACCAACTGTGGTTAACTGAATACAACTACTGAGTATAAAACACAAACTTGTAGTTCTGATAACACAAAACTAGTTGAAGTCATAATAACCAAATGCGATTCAACTGAAAACAATGCTAAGTCACAATAAAACTGTTGAGTCAATGAAATAACAAAAATCTTGATTCAAGAAAATAACACAACATAAACTATGTAATAAACACAACTAGTACAAAATCAATTCCTTGATACAAAATAACACAATAATTAATGAAAACAAAAATAGCTGAAACCACGAAAAACCAAAATAAACTTAGCTAAAATAAGATCAAACTGAAAAGTTAACAAAATAACTTACTTGAAGTTCAATGAAAATAACCACAAAACTTAGCTGAAGTTCAACTGAAAATAACCACAAAACTAGCTTGAAGTTCAACTGAAAATAACTACAAACGTAGCTTGAAGGTTCAACTGAAAATAACCACAAAAACTTAACTTGAAGTTCAACTGAAAATACCAAAAACTGATTGAAGTTCAACTGAAAGCAACCAAAAAACCTAGATTGAAGTTCAACTGAAAATGACCAGAAAACTTAGCTTGAAGTTCACCAGAAAATAACCACTGAAGTTAGCTTGAAGTTCAACTGAAAATAACCACAAAACTTAGCTTGAAGTTCAACGAAAATAACCAAAAACTAGCTTGAAGTTCAACTGAAAATAACGACAAAACTTAGCTTGAAGTTCAATTAAAAATAACCACAAAACTTAGTTTGAAGTTCAACTGAAAATAACCACAAAACCTAGCTTGAAGTTCAACTGAAAATAAATACAAAACGTAGCTTGAAGGTCAACTGAAAATAACAACAAAACTTAGCTTGAAGTTCAACTGAAAATAGCCACAAAACCTAGATTGAAGTTCAACTGAAAATAACCAAAAAACATAGCTTGAAGTTCAACGGAAAATAACCAAAAAACCTATCTTGAACTTCAACTGAAAATAACCACAAAACTTAACTTGAAGTTCAATTGAAAATAACCACAAAAATTATCTTGAAGTTCAACTGAAAATAACCACTAAACTTAGATTGAAGTTCCACTGAAAATAACCACAAAACTTAGCTTGAAGTTTAAATGAAATAACCACAAAACTTAGCTTGAAGTTCAACTGAAAATGACCAGAAAACTTAGCTTGAAGTTCAGCTGAAAATAACCACAAAACTTAGCTTGAAGTTCAACTGATAATAACCACAAAACTTAGCTTGATGTTCAACTGAAAATAACCACGAAACATAGCTTGAAGTTCAACTAAAAATAACCACAAAACTTAGCCTGAAGTTCAACTGAAAATAACCACAAAACTTAGCTGGAAGTTCAACTGAAAATAACCACAAAACCTAGCTTGAAGTTCAACTGAAAATAACCACAAAACTTAGCTTGAAGTTCAACAAAAAATAACCACAAAACATAGCTTGAACTTCAACTGAAAATAACCACAAAACTTCCCTTGAAGTTCAACTGAAAATAACCACAAAAGTTAGATTGAAGTTCAACTGAAAATAACCACAAAACTTAGCTTGAAGTGCAACTGAAAATAACCACAAAACTTACCATGAAGTTCAACTGAAAATAACCAGAAACCTTATCTTGAAGTTCAACTGAAAATAACCACAAAACTTACATTGAAGTTCAACTGAAAATAACAACAAAACTTAGCTTGAAGTTCAACAGAAAATAACCACAAAACTTAGATTGAAGTTCAACTGAAAATAACCACAAAACGTAGCCTAAAGTTCAACTGAAAATATCCAAAAAAACTTAGCTTGAAGTTCAACTGAAAATAACCACAAAACGTAGATTGAAGTTCAACTGAAAATTACACCAAAACTTAGCTTGAAGTTCAACTGAAAATAACCACAAAACTTAGCTTGAAGTTCAACTGAAAATAACCACAAAACTTAGATTGAAGTTCAACGGAAAATAGGCACAAAACTCAGCATGAAGTTCAACTGAAAATAACCACAAAAATTGGCGTGACGTTTAATTGAAAATAACTACAAAACTTAGATTGAAGTTCAACTGAAAATAACGACAAAACATAGCTTGAATTTCAACTGAAAATAACCACAAAACATAACTTGAAGTTCAACTGAAAATAACCACAAAACTTAGCTTGAAGTTCAACTGAAAATAACCACAAAACATATCTTGAAGTTCAACTGAAAATAACCAAAAACTTAGCTTGAAGATCAACTAAAAATAACCACAAAACTTAGATTGAAGTTAAACTGAAAATAACCACAAAACTTAGCTTGAAGTTCAACTGAAAATAACCACAAAACTTAGCTTGAAGTTCAACTGAAAATAACCACAAAACTTAGCTTGAAGTTCAACTGAAAATAACCACAAAACTTAGCTTGAAGTTCAACTGAAAATAACCACAAAACTTAGCTTGAAGTTCAACTGAAAATAACCACAAAACTTAGCTTGAAGTTCAACTGAAAATAACCACAAAACTTAGCTTGAAGTTCAACTGAAAATAACCACAAAACTTAGCTTGAAGTTCAACTGAAAATAACCACAAAACTTAGCTTGAAGTTCAACTGAAAATAACCACAAAACTTAGCTTGAAGTTCAACTGAAAATAACCACAAAACTTAGCTTGAAGTTCAACTGAAAATAACCACAAAACTTAGCTTGAAGTTCAACTGAAAATAACCACAAAACTTAGCTTGAAGTTCAACTGAAAATAACCACAAAACTTAGCTTGAAGTTCAACTGAAAATAACCACAAAACTTAGCTTGAAGTTCAACTGAAAATACCACAAAACTTAGCTTGAAGTTCAACTGAAAATACCACAAAACTTAGCTTGAAGTTCAACTGAAAATAACCACAAAACTTAGCTTGAAGTTCAACTGAAAATAACCACAAAACTTAGCTTGAAGTTCAACTGAAAATAACCACAAAACTTAGCTTGAAGTTCAACTGAAAATAACCACAAAACTTAGCTTGAAGTTCAACTGAAAATAACCACAAAACTTAGCTTGAAGTTCAACTGAAAATAACCAAAAAACTTAGCTTGAAGTTCAACTGAAAATAACCACAAAACTTAGCTTGAAGTTCAACTGAAAATAACCACAAAACTTAGCTTGAAGTTCAACTGAAAATAACCACAAAACTTAGCTTGAAGTTCAACTGAAAATAACCACAAAACTTAGCTTGAAGTTCAACTGAAAATAACCACAAAACTTAGATTGAAGTTCAACTGAAAATAACCAAAAAACTTAGCTTGAATTCAACTGAAAATAACCGCAAAACCTAGCTTGAAGTTCAACTGAAAATAACAACAAAACTTAGCTTGAAGTTCGACTGAGAATAACCACAAAACTTAGATTGAGGTTCAAATGAAAATAACAACAAAACTTAGCTTGAAGTTCAACTGAAAATAACCACAAACCTTACCTTGAAGTTCAACGGAAAATAACAAGAAAAGTTTGCTTGAAGTTCAAATGAAAATAACCAAAAACTTAACTTGAAGTTGAACTGAAAATAACCAGAAAACTTAGCTTGAAGTTTAACAGAAAATAACCACAAAACTTAGCTTGAAGTTCAACTGAAAATAATAACAAAACTTAGCTTGAAGGTCAACTGAAAATAACCACAAAACTTAGCTTGAAGTTCAACTGAAAATAACCACAAAACTTAGCTTGAAGTTCAACATAAAATAACCACAAAACTTAGCTTGAAGTTCAACTGAAGATAACCACAAAACTTAGCTTGAAGTTCAAATGAAAATAACCACAAAACTTAGCTTGAAGTTCAACTGAAAATAACCACAAAACTTAGCTTGAAGTTCAACTGAAAATAACCACAAAACTTAGCTTGAGTTCAACTGAAAATAACCACAAAACTAGCTTGAAGTTCAACTGAAAATAACCACAAAACTACTGAAGTTACTAAAATAACACAAAACTAGCTTGAAGTTCAATAAAATAACCACAAACTTACTTGAAGTTCAACTGAAAATAACCACAAAACTTATTGAAGTTCAACTGAAAATAACCACAAAACTTAGCTTGAAGTTCAACGAAAATACCAAAAACTAGCTTGAGTTCAACTGAAAATAACCCAAAACTTACTTGAAGTTCAAGCTGAATTCACTGAAAATAACAAACTACTGAAGTCAACTGAATACAAACTATGAATTCAACAAAATAACCACAAATAAGTAGAAAACAAAACTTAGTGAGTTCACGAAACAAACTCTTGAGTTCATGAAAATAACCAAATTGTTGAGTCATGAAAAAACCACAAACTATGATTCATGAAAACCAAACATTATCAACTGAAATAACAAACTTTATAATGAAAATAACAAACTTATGATCAACGAAAACCAAACACTAGTTCAAGAAAATACCAAATTATTGAGTTCATAAATACACAAACTAGTGAATGAAATACACAAAGCTGACATGAAATAACAAATCTTGATATGAAAACACAAAAGTTGAAGTCAATAAACCAAAAACTACTGAATCATGAAAATAAAACTACTTGAAGTCAACAAAACAATTAGTGAGTTACTGAATACACAAATCTTATAGAAATAACCACAATGTTGATCAACAAATAACCAAAACGTTAGTATGAAAATAAAAAATAGCTGAGTTCAATGAAAATAACCACAACTATGATTAAAAAAAATAACTGAAACCAAAAATAGTGAGTTACTAAAAACCAAACTTGAGTCAACTGAAATAAACAATTAGCTTGAAGTTCACGAAAAACCAAAACTACTGAGTCACTGAATAACAAACTAGCTAGTCAATAAAATACCAAACTACTTAGTTACGAAAACCAACTGGAATCATAATACCACAAACTCTTGATTCAACGAAATACAAACTACTTGAAGTCAATGAATACCAAATTGTTTCAAGAAAATAACAAAATATTGAAGTTCAATAAAACAAAATTATTGAAGTTACTAAAAACCAAAAATAGTGTTAACGAAAACACAATACTGAATTCAACTGAATAACAACTTATAGTCAAGAAATAACAAACTGTAGTTCAAACAATATAAACAAAACTAGTGAATCAACGAAATACAAACTGTGAGTTCAACGAAAATACACAATTGTTGAGTCATGAAATAACAAACTAGTGAGTTCATGAATAACACAATAGCTGAATAACTGAATAACAAACTATTAGTTCAAAATACAAAAACTAGTTCAACGAATCACAACTACGAAGTTACGAAAATAACCACAAAACTTAGCTTGAAGTTCAATGAAAATAACCAACAAACTTGAAGTTAACTGAAAATAACAAAATTAGCTTGAAGTCAACTGAAAATAACCACAAAACTTAGCTTGAAGTTCAACTGAAAATAACCACAAAACTTAGCTTGAAGTTCAACTGAAAATAACCACAAAACTTAGCTTGAAGTTCAACTGAAAATAACCACAAAACTTAGCTTGAAGTTCAACTGAAAATAACCACAAAACTTAGCTTGAAGTTCAACTGAAAATAACCACAAAACTTAGCTTGAAGTTCAACTGAAAATAACCACAAAACTTAGCTTGAAGTTCAACTGAAAATAACCACAAAACTTAGCTTGAAGTTCAACTGAAAATAACCACAAAACTTAGCTTGAAGTTCAACTGAAAATAACCACAAAACTTAGCTTGAAGTTCAACTGAAAATAACCACAAAACTTAGCTTGAAGTTCAACTGAAAATAACCACAAAACTTAGCTTGAAGTTCAACTGAAAATAACCACAAAACTTAGCTTGAAGTTCAACTGAAAATAACCACAAAACTTAGCTTGAAGTTCAACTGAAAATAACCACAAAACTTAGCTTGAAGTTCAACTGAAAATAACCACAAAACTTAGCTTGAAGTTCAACTGAAAATAACCACAAAACTTAGCTTGAAGTTCAACTGAAAATAACCACAAAACTTAGATTGAAGTTCAACTGAAAATAACCACAAAACTTAGCTTGAAGTTCAACTGAAAATAACCACAAAACTTAGCTTGAAGTTCAACTGAAAATAACCACAAAACTTAGCTTGAAGTTCAACTGAAAATAACCACAAAACTTAGCTTGAAGTTCAACTGAAAATAACACAAAACTTAGCTTGAAGTTCAACTGAAAATAACCACAAAACTTAGCTTGAAGTTCAACTGAAAATAACCACAAAACTTAGCTTGAAGTTCAACTGAAAATAACACAAAACTTAGCTTGAAGTTCAACTGAAAATAACCACAAAACTTAGCTTGGAGTTCAACTGAAAATAACCACAAACCTTATCTTGAAGTTCAACTGAAAATAACCACAAAACTTAGATTGATGTTCAAATGAAAATAACAACAAAACTTAGCTTGAAGTTCAACTGAAAATAACCACAAACCTTACCTTGAAGTTCAACTGAAAATAACCTCAAAACGTAGCCTAATGTTCAACAGAAAATATCCTAAAAACTTAGCTTGAAGTGCAAATGAAAATAACCACAAAACTTAGCTTGAAGTTCAACTGAAAATAACCACAAAACTCAGCTTGAAGTTCAACTGAAAATAACCACAAAACTTAGATTGAAGTTCACCTGAAAATAATCACAAAACTTAGCTTGAAGTTCAACTGAAAATAACTACAAAACTTCGCTTGAAGTTCAACTGAAAATAACCACAAAACTTAGGTTGAAGTTCAAATGAAAATAACCACAAAACTTACTTTGAAGTTCAACTGAAAATAACCAAAAAACCTAGATTGAAGTTCAACTGAAAATGACCACAAAACTTAGCTTGAAGTTCACCAGAAAATAACCACAGAACTTAGCTTGAAGTTCAACTGAAAATAACCACAAAACTTAGCTTGAAGTTCAACTGAAAATAACCACAAAACCTAGCTTGAAGTTCAACTGAAAATAACCACAAAACTTAGCTTGAAGTTCAACTGAAAATAACCACAAAACTTAGCTTGAAGTTCAACTGAAAATAACCACAAAACGTAGCTTGAAGTTCAACTGAAAATAAATACAAAACGTAGCTTGAAGGTCAACTGAAAATAACCACAAAACTTAGCTTGAAGTTCAACTGAAAATAGCCAGAAAACTTTGATTGAAGTTCAACTGAAAATAACCAAAAAATATAGCTTGAAGTTCAACGGAAAATAATCAAAAAACCTATCTTGAAGTTCAACTGAAAATAACCACAAAACTTAACTTGAAGTTCAATTGAAAATAACCACAAAAATTATCTTGAAGTTCAACTGAAAATAACCACTAAACTTAGATTGAAGTTCTACTGAAAATAACCACAAAACTTAGCTTGAAGTTCAACTGAAAATAACCACAAATCTTAGCTTGAAGTTCAACTGAAAATGACCAGAAAACTTAGCTTGAAGTTCAACTGAAAATAACCACAAAACTTAGCTTGAAGTTCAACTGATAATAACCACAAAACTTAGCTTGATGTTCAACTGAAAATAACCACAAAACTTAGCTTGAAGTTCAACTGAAAATAACCACAAAACTTAGCTTGAAGTTCAACTGAAAATAACCACAAAACTTAGCTTGAAGTTCAACTGAAAATAACCACAAAACTTAGCTTGAAGTTCAACTGAAAATAACCACAAAACTTAGCTTGAAGTTCAACTGAAAATAACCACAAAACTTAGCTTGAAGTTCAACTGAAAATAACCACAAAACTTAGCTTGAAGTTCAACTGAAAATAACCACAAAACTTAGCTTGAAGTTCAACTGAAAATAACCACAAAACTTAGCTTGAAGTTCAACTGAAAATAACCACAAAACTTAGCTTGAAGTTCAACTGAAAATAACCACAAAACTTAGCTTGAAGTTCAACTGAAAATAACCACAAAACTTAGCTTGAAGTTCAACTGAAAATAACCACAAAACTTAGCTTGAAGTTCAACTGAAAATAACCACAAAACTTAGCTTGAAGTTCAACTGAAAATAACCACAAAACTTAGCTTGAAGTTCAACTGAAAATAACCACAAAACTTAGCTTGAAGTTCAACTGAAAATAACCACAAAACTTAGCTTGAAGTTCAACTGAAAATAACCACAAAACTTAGCTTGAAGTTCAACTGAAAATAACCACAAAACTTAGCTTGAAGTTCAACTGAAAATAACCACAAAACTTAGCTTGAAGTTCAACTGAAAATAACCACAAAACTTAGCTTGAAGTTCAACTGAAAATAACCACAAAACTTAGCTTGAAGTTCAACTGAAAATAACCACAAAACTTAGCTTGAAGTTCAACTGAAAATAACCATAAAACTTAGATTGAATTTCAACTGAAAATAACCACAAAACGTAAATTGAAGTTCAACTGAAAATAACCACAAAACTTAGATTGAAGTTCAACGGAAAATAGGCACAAAACTCAGCTTGAAGTTCAAATGAAAATAACCACAAAAATTGGCTTGACGTTCAATTGAAAATAACCACAAAACTTAGATTGAAGTTCAACTGAAAATAACCACAAAACAGAGCTTGAATTTCAACTGAAAATAACCACAAAACATAACTTGAAGTTCAACTGAAAATAACCACAAAACTTAGCTTGAAGTTCAACTGAAAATAACCACAAAACATATCTTGAAGTTCAACTGAAAATAACCACAAACTTAGCTTGAAGATCAACTAAAAATAACCACAAAACTTAGATTGAAGTTAAACTGAAAATAACGACAAAAATTAGCTTGTAGGTCAAATGAAAATAACCACAAAACTTAGCTTGAAGTTCAACTGAAAATAACCACAAAACAAAGCTTGAAGTTCAACTGAAAATAACCACAAAACGTAGCTTGAAGTCCAACTGAAAATAACCACAAAACTTAACTTGAAGTTCAACTGAAAATAAATACAAAACTTAGCTTGAAGTTCAACTGAAAATAACCACAAAACTTATCTTGAAGTTAAACTGAAAATAACCACAAAACTTAGCTTGAAGTTCAACTGAAAATAACGACAAAACTTAGATTAAAGTTCAATTGAAAATAACCACAAAACTTAGCTTGAAGTTCAACTGAAAATAACCACAAAACTTAGATTGAAGTTCAACTGAAAATAACCACAAAACTTAGCTTGAAGTTCAACTGAAAATGACCACAAAACTTAGCTTGAAGTTTAACTAAAAATAACCAAAGAACTTAGCTTGAAGTTCAACTGAAAATAACCACAAAATTCAGCTTGAAGTTCAACAGAAAATAACCACAAAACTTAGCTTGACGTTCAACTGAAAATACCCACAAAACATAGCTTGAAGTTCAACTTAAAATACCCACAAAACTTAACTTGACGTTAAACAGAAACTAACCACAAAACATTGCTTGAACTTCAACTGAAAATAACCACAAAACTTAGCTTGAACTTCAACTGAAAATAACAATAAAACTTAGCTTGAAGTTCAACTGAAAATAACCACAAAACTTAGCTTGAAGTTCAACGGAAAATAACAAGAAAAGTTAGCTTGAAGTTCAAATGAAAATAATCAAAAAACTTAACTTGAAGTTCAACTGAAAATAACCAGAAAACTTAGCTTGAAGTTCAACAGAAAATAACCACAAAACTTAGCTTGAAGTTCAACTGAAAATAATAACAATACTTAGCTTGAAGGTCAACTGAAAATAACCACAAAACTTAGCTTCAAGTTGAAATGAAAATAACCACAAAACTTAGATTTAAGTTCAACTGAAAATACACATAAAACTTAGCTTGAATTCAACTGAAAATAACCAAAAAACCTAGCTTGAAGTTCAACTGAAAATAACAACAAAACTTAGCTTGAAGTTCGACTGAGAATAACCACAAAACTTAGCTTGAAGTTCAACTGAAAATAACAACAAAACTTAGCTTGAAGTTCGACTGAGAATAACCACAAAACTTAGATTGAGGTTCAAATGAAAATAACAACAAAACTTAGCTTGAAGTTCAACTGAAAATAACCACAAACCTTACCTTGAAGTTCAACGGAAAATAACAAGAAAAGTTTGCTTGAAGTTCAAATGAAAATAACCAAAAACTTAACTTGAAGTTGAACTGAAAATAACCAGAAAAATTAGCTTGAAGTTTAACAGAAAATAACCAAAAAACTTAGCTTGAAGTTCAACTGAAAATAATAACAAAACTTAGCTTGAAGGTCAACTGAAAATAACCACAAAACTTAGCTTGAAGTTCAACTGAAAATAACCACAAAACTTAGCTTGAAGTTCAACATAAAATAACCACAAAACTTAGCTTGAAGTTCAACTGAAGATAACCACAAAACTTAGCTTGAAGTTCAAATGAAAATAACCACAAAACTTAGCTTGAAATTCAACTGAAAATAACCACAAAACTCAGCTCGAAGTTGAACTGAGAATAACCACAAAACTTAGATTGAAGTTCAACTGAAAATAACCACAAAACTTAGCTTCAAGTTCAACTGAAAATAACCAAATTACTTAGCTTGAAGTTCAACTGAACATAACCACAAAACTTAGCTTGAATTTCAAGTGAAAATAACCACAAAACGTAGCTTGAAGTTCAACTGAAAATAACCACAAAACTTAGCTTGAAGTTCAAGTGAAAATAACCACAAAACTTAGCTTGAAGTTCAACTGAAAATATCAACAAACATAGCTTGAAGTTCAACTGAAAATAACCACAAAACTTAGCTTGAAGTTCAACTGAAAATAACAACAAAACTTAGCTTGAAGTTCGACTGAGAATAACCACAAAACTTAGATTGAGGTTCAAATGAAAATAACAACAAAATTTAGCTTGAAGTTCAACTGAAAATAACCACAAACCTTCCCTTGATGTTCAACTGAAAATAACCACAAAACGTATCCTAAAGTTCAACAGAAAATAACGAAAAATCTTACCTTGAAGTTCAACTGAAAATAACCACAAAACTGAGCTTGAAGTTCTACTGAAAATAATCACAAAACTTAGCTTGGAGTTCAACTGAAAATTACCACAAACCTTATCTTGAAGTTCAACTGAAAATAACCACAAAACTTAGATTGAGGTTCAAATGAAAATAACAAGAAAACTTAGCTTGAAGTTCAACTGAAAATAACCACAAACCTTACCTTGAAGTTCAACTGAAAATAACCTCAAACGTAGCCTAATGTTCAACAGAAAATATCCTAAAAACTTAGCTTGAAGTGCAAATGAAAATAATCAAAAAACTTAGCTTGAAGTTGAACTGAAAATAACCACAAAACTCAGCTTGAAGTTCAACTGAAAATAACCACAAAACTTAGATTGAAGTTCACCTGAAAATAATCACAAAACTTAGCTTGAAGTTCAACTGAAAATAACTAGAAAACTTCGCTTGAAGTTCAACTGAAAATAACCACAAAACTTAGGTTGAAGTTCAAATTAAAATAACCACAAAACTTACTTTGAAGTTCAACTGAAAATAACCAAAAAACCTAGATTGAAGTTCAACTAAAAATGACCAGAAAACTTAGCTTGAAGTTCACCAGAAAATAACCACAGAACTTAGCTTGAAGTTCAACTGAAAATAACCACAAAACTTAGCTTGAAGTTCAAGGAAAATAACCACAAAACCTAGCTTGAAGTTCAACTGAAAATAACGACAAAACTTAGCTTGAAGTTCAACTAAAAATAACCACAAAACTTAGCTTGAAGTTCAACTGAAAATAACCACAAAACTTAGCTTGAAGTTCATCTGAAAAAAACCGCAAAACTTAGCTTGAAGTTCAACTGAAAATAACCAGAAAACTTTCCTTGAAGTTCAACTGAAAATAACCACAAAACTTAGATTGAAGTTCAACTGAAAATAACCAGTAAACTTAGCTTGAAGTTCACCTGAAAATAACCACAAAATTTAGCTTGAAGTTCAACTGAAAATAACCACAAACATTACCTTGAAGTTCAACTGAAAATAACCACAGAAGTTAGATTGACGTTCAACTGAAAATAACAAAACTTAGCTTGAAGTTCAACAGAAAATAACCACAAAACTTAGATTGAAGTTCAACTGAAAATAACCACAAAAGTAGCCTAAAGTTCAACTGAAAATAACCACAAAACTTAGCTTGAAGGTCAACTGAAAATAACCACAGAATTTAGCTTGAAGTTCAACTTAAAATAACCACAAAACTTAGCTTGAAGTTCAACTGAAAATAACGATAAAACGTAGCTTGAAGTTCAACTGAAAATAACAACAAAACTTAGCTTGAAGTTCAACAGAAAATAACCACAAAACTTAGATTGAAGTTCAACTGAAAATAACCAAAAAACTTAGCTTGAAGTTCAAATGAAAATAACCACAAAACTTAGCTTGAAGGTCAACTGAAAATAACCATAAAATATAGATTGAAGTTCAACTGAAAATAATCACTAAAATTAGCTTGAGTTTCAACTGAAAATAACCACAAAACTTAGCTTGAAGTTCAACTGAAAATAACCACAAAACCTAGATTGAAGTTCAACTGAAAATAACCACAAAACTTAGCTTGAAGTTCAACTGAAAATAACCACAAAACTTAGATTGAAGTTCAACTGAAAATAACCACAAAACTTAGCTTGAAGTTCAACTGAAAATAACCACAAAACTTAGCTTGAAGTTCAACTGAAAATAACCACAAAACTTAGCTTGAAGTTCAACTGAAAATAACCACAAAACTTAGCTTGAAGTTCAACTGAAAATAACCACAAAACTTAGCTTGAAGTTCAACTGAAAATAACCACAAAACTTAGCTTGAAGTTCAACTGAAAATAACCACAAAACTTAGCTTGAAGTTCAACTGAAAATAACCAAAAACTTAGCTTGAAGTTCAACTGAAAATAACCACAAAACTTAGCTTGAAGTTCAACTGAAAATAACCAAAAAATTTAGCTTGAAGTTCAACTGAAAATAACCATAAACCTTATCTTGAAGTTCAACTGAAAATAACCACAAAACCTAGCTTGAAGTTCAATGGAAAATAACAAGAAAAGTTAGCTTGACGTTAAGCTGAAAATAACCACAAAACGTAGCTTGAAGTTCAACTGAAAATAACCACAAAACTTAGCTTGAAGTTCAACTGAAAATAAACACAAAACTTAGCTTAAAGTTCAACTGAAAATAATAACAAAACTTAGCTTGAAGGTTAACTGAAAATAACCACAAAACCTAGCTTGAAGTTCAACAGAAAATAACCAAAAAACTTAGGTTGAAGTTCAACTGAAAATAACCAAAAAACGTAGCTTGAAGTTCAAATGAAAATAACCACAAATCTTAGCTTGAAGTTCAACTGAAAATAACCACAAAAGTTAGCTTGAAGATCAACTGAGAATAACCAAAAAACTTAGATTGAAGTTGAATTGGAAATAACCACAGAACTTATATCAACAAAACTAAGTTGAAGTTCAACTGAAAATAACCACAATACCTAGATTGAAGTTCAACTGAAAATAACCACAAAACATAGATTGAAGTTCAACGGAAAATAACCAAAAAACTTATCTTGAAGTTCAAGTGATAATAACCACAAAACTTAGCTTGAAGTTAAACTGAAAATAACCACAAAACTTAACTTGAAGTTCAACTGAAAATAACCACAAAACTTAGCTGGATGTTCAACTGAAAATAACCAGAAAACTTAGCTTGAAGTTCAACAAAAATAACCACAAAACTTAAATTGAAGTTCAAATGAAAATAACTACAAAACTTAGATGGAAGTTCAACTGAAAATAACCACAAAACCTAGCTTGAAGTTCAACCGAAAATAACTACAAAACGTAGCTTGAAGTTCAACTGAAAATAACCACAAAACTTATCTTGAAGTTCAACTGAAAATAACCACAAAACTTAGCTTAAAGTTCAACTAAATATAACCACAAAACTTAGCTTGAAGTTCAACTGAAAATAACCACAAAACTTAGCTTGAAGTTCAACTGAAAATAACCACAAAACTTAGCTTGAAGTTCAACTGAAAATAACCACAAAACTTAGCTTGAAGTTCAACTGAAAATAACCACAAAACTTAGCTTGAAGTTCAACTGAAAATAACCACAAAACTTAGCTTGAAGTTCAACTGAAAATAACAACAAAACTTAGCTTGAAGTTCAACTGAAAATAACCACAAAACTTAGATTGAAGTTCAACTGAAAATAACCACAAAACTTAGCTTGAAGTTCAACTGAAAATAACCACAAAACTTAGCTTGAAGTTCAACTGAAAATAACCACAAAACTTAGCTTGAAGTTCAACTGAAAATAACCACAAAACTTAGCTTGAAGTTCAACTGAAAATAACCACAAAACTTAGCTTGAAGTTCAACTGAAAATAACCACAAAACTTAGCTTGAAGTTCAACTGAAAATAACCACAAAACTTAGCTTGAAGTTCAACTGAAAATAACCACAAAACTTAGCTTGAAGTTCAACTGAAAATAACCACAAAACTTAGCTTGAAGTTCAACTGAAAATAACCACAAAACTTAGCTTGAAGTTCAACTGAAAATAACCACAAAACTTAGCTTGAAGTTCAACTGAAAATAACCACAAAACTTAGCTTGAAGTTCAACTGAAAATAACCACAAAACTTAGCTTGAAGTTCAACTGAAAATAACCACAAAACTTAGCTTGAAGTTCAACTGAAAATAACCACAAAACTTAGCTTGAAGTTCAACTGAAAATAACCACAAAACTTAGCTTGAAGTTCAACTGAAAATAACCACAAAACTTAGCTTGAAGTTCAACTGAAAATAACCACAAAACTTAGCTTGAAGTTCAACTGAAAATAACCACAAAACTTAGCTTGAAGTTCAACTGAAAATAACCACAAAACTTAGCTTGAAGTTCAACTGAAAATAACCACAAAACTTAGCTTGAAGTTCAACTGAAAATAACCACAAAACTTAGCTTGAAGTTCAACTGAAAATAACCACAAAACTTAGCTTGAAGTTCAACTGAAAATAACCACAAAACTTAGCTTGAAGTTCAACTGAAAATAACCACAAAACTTAGCTTGAAGTTCAACTGAAAATAACCACAAAACTTAGCTTGAAGTTCAACTGAAAATAACCACAAAACTTAGCTTGAAGTTCAACTGAAAATAACCACAAAACTTAGCTTGAAGTTCAACTGAAAATAACCACAAAACTTAGCTTGAAGTTCAACTGAAAATAACCACAAAACTTAGCTTGAAGTTCAACTGAAAATAACCACAAAACTTAGCTTGAAGTTCAACTGAAAATAACCACAAAACTTAGCTTGAAGTTCAACTGAAAATAACCACAAAACTTAGCTTGAAGTTCAACTGAAAATAACCACAAAACTTAGCTTGAAGTTCAACTGAAAATAACCACAAAACTTAGCTTGAAGTTCAACTGAAAATAACCACAAAACTTAGCTTGAAGTTCAACTGAAAATAACCACAAAACTTAGCTTGAAGTTCAACTGAAAATAACCACAAAACTTAGCTTGAAGTTCAACTGAAAATAACCACAAAACTTAGCTTGAAGTTCAACTGAAAATAACCACAAAACTTAGCTTGAAGTTCAACTGAAAATAACCACAAAACTTAGCTTGAAGTTCAACTGAAAATAACCACAAAACTTAGCTTGAAGTTCAACTGAAAATAACCACAAAACTTAGCTTGAAGTTCAACTGAAAATAACCACAAAACTTAGCTTGAAGTTCAACTGAAAATAACCACAAAACTTAGCTTGAAGTTCAACTGAAAATAACCACAAAACTTAGCTTGAAGTTCAACTGAAAATAACCACAAAACTTAGCTTGAAGTTCAACTGAAAATAACCACAAAACTTAGCTTGAAGTTCAACTGAAAATAACCACAAAACTTAGCTTGAAGTTCAACTGAAAATAACCACAAAACTTAGCTTGAAGTTCAACTGAAAATAACCACAAAACTTAGCTTGAAGTTCAACTGAAAATAACCACAAAACTTAGCTTGAAGTTCAACTGAAAATAACCACAAAACTTAGCTTGAAGTTCAACTGAAAATAACCACAAAACTTAGCTTGAAGTTCAACTGAAAATAACCACAAAACTTAGCTTGAAGTTCAACTGAAAATAACACAAAACTTAGCTTGAAGTTCAACTGAAAATAACCACAAAACTTAGCTTGAAGTTCAACTGAAAATAACACAAAACTTAGCTTGAAGTTCAACTGAAAATAACCACAAAACTTAGCTTGAAGTTCAACTGAAAATAACACAAAACTTAGCTTGAAGTTCAACTGAAAATAACAACAAAACTTAGCTTGAAGTTCAACTGAAAATAACCACAAAACTTAGCTTGAAGTTCAACTGAAAATAACCAAAAAACTTAGCTTGAAGTTCAACTGAAAATAACCACAAAACTTAGCTTGAAGTTCAACTGAAAATAACCACAAAACTTAGCTTGAAGTTCAACTGAAAATAACCACAAAACTTAGCTTGAAGTTCAACTGAAAATAACCACAAAACTTAGCTTGAAGTTCAACTGAAAATAACCACAAAACTTAGCTTGAAGTTCAACTGAAAATAACCACAAAACTTAGCTTGAAGTTCAACTGAAAATAACCACAAAACTTAGCTTGAAGTTCAACTGAAAATAACCACAAAACTTAGCTTGAAGTTCAACTGAAAATAACACAAAACTTAGCTTGAAGTTCAACTGAAAATAACCACAAAACTTAGCTTGAAGTTCAACTGAAAATAACCACAAAACTTAGCTTGAAGTTCAACTGAAAATAACCACAAAACTTAGCTTGAAGTTCAACTGAAAATAACCACAAAACTTAGCTTGAAGTTCAACTGAAAATAACCACAAAACTTAGCTTGAAGTTCAACTGAAAATAACCACAAAACTTAGCTTGAAGTTCAACTGAAAATAACCACAAAACTTAGCTTGAAGTTCAACTGAAAATAACCACAAAACTTAGCTTGAAGTTCAACTGAAAATAACCACAAAACTTAGCTTGAAGTTCAACTGAAAATAACCACAAAACTTAGCTTGAAGTTCAACTGAAAATAACCACAAAACTTAGCTTGAAGTTCAACTGAAAATAACCACAAAACTTAGCTTGAAGTTCAACTGAAAATAACCACAAAACTTAGCTTGAAGTTCAACTGAAAATAACCACAAAACTTAGCTTGAAGTTCAACTGAAAATAACCACAAAACTTAGCTTGAAGTTCAACTGAAAATAACCACAAAACTTAGCTTGAAGTTCAACTGAAAATAACCACAAAACTTAGCTTGAAGTTCAACTGAAAATAACCACAAAACTTAGCTTGAAGTTCAACTGAAAATAACCACAAAACTTAGCTTGAAGTTCAACTGAAAATAACCACAAAACTTAGCTTGAAGTTCAACTGAAAATAACCACAAAACTTAGCTTGAAGTTCAACTGAAAATAACCACAAAACTTAGCTTGAAGTTCAACTGAAAATAACCACAAAACTTAGCTTGAAGTTCAACTGAAAATAACCACAAAACTTAGCTTGAAGTTCAACTGAAAATAACCACAAAACTTAGCTTGAAGTTCAACTGAAAATAACCACAAAACTTAGCTTGAAGTTCAACTGAAAATAACCACAAAACTTAGCTTGAAGTTCAACTGAAAATAACCACAAAACTTAGCTTGAAGTTCAACTGAAAATAACCACAAAACTTAGCTTGAAGTTCAACTGAAAATAACCACAAAACTTAGCTTGAAGTTCAACTGAAAATAACCACAAAACTTAGCTTGAAGTTCAACTGAAAATAACCACAAAACTTAGCTTGAAGTTCAACTGAAAATAACCACAAAACTTAGCTTGAAGTTCAACTGAAAATAACCACAAAACTTGAAGTTCAAAAACAAACTATATAAGAATACCCAACAGCTAAGTCAGAAAATAACAAATATTGAAGTAATAAAAACACAACTTGAGTAACAAAACAAAATATGAAGTAACGAAACCAAAAACATAATAGAAACCACAAAACTATAGTCAAGAATACCACAATTAAGTCAGAAAACAAACTATTGAATTCACTAAAATAACACAAACTAAGTAAATAAAAATACTTAAGTCATGAAAATCACAATACTTGAGTCAGAAACCCAAAATTGAATTCATAATACAAACTATTGTTCAGAAATAAAATCTGATCAGAAACAAATTGACAACTGAAAATACACAAAACTAGTATACTGAAATACAAAACTTAGTCAATGAAACACAAATATGAATAAAAACAAAATATGGTAACTGAAAATACACAAAACTCTGAAGTTCAATAAATAACCACAACTAGTGAAGTTCAGAAAATAACCAAACTCTTGAGTTCAATATCACAAAACATGAAGTCATGAAAATAACCAAACTTATGAGTAGAAATAACAAATTAGTTAAGTCACAATAAAAAAATTAGTGAAGTTAAAAAATAACACAACAGTGAATTCATGAAAATAACAAATTGTATAAGAAAAACACAAACTACTAGTCAAGAAATACAAAACGCTGAGTTCAACGAAATACCAAAACTTATGAGTTCATGAAAATACAAACTAGCTTGAGTCAACGAATACCAAACTACTTGAAGTTCAACGAAAAACAAAACTAGCTGAAGTTATGAAAATAACAAAATAGCTATAACTGAAACCAATTGAGTATGTAAATTAGTAGAAATACAATGAGTAGAATACACAAACACTGAATCAAAATAACCAAACTAGCTGAGTCAGAATACACAACTATAAGTCACGAAAACAACACTATCACAAATAACAAATATGAAGTTATGAAAACAAATTTTAGAAATAAAATATGATAACGAATAACAATATTAGTAGAATACCAACTAGTAAAATAACACAATTGTAACAAATACAAAGTGAGTTCAACGAAATAACCACAACTAGCTGAATTAAAAACAAAATGTTGAGTTCATGAAAAACAAATAGCTGAAGTTCAAGAAAAAAAAAACTGTGAATTAGAAAATAAAATCTTGAAGTTAATGAAAATAACCACAAAACTTTTGAGTTCAACTGAAAATACCAAAAACTTAGTTGAAGTTCAACTGAAATAACCAAAAACTTAGTTGAAGTTCAATGAAAATAACCACAAAACTAGCTAAGTTCAACTGAAAATAACCACAAAACTTACTTGAAGTTCAATGAAAATACCACAAAACTTAGCTTGAAGTTCAACTGAAAATAACCACAAAACTTAGCTTGAAGTTCAACGAAAATAACCAAAAATTTAGCTTGAAGTTCAATGAAAATAACCACAAAACTTAGCTTGAAGTTCAACGAAAATAACCACAAAACATTAGCTTGAAGTTCAACTGAAAATAACCACAAAACTTAGCTTGAAGTTCAACTGAAAATAACAAAACTTCGCATGAAGGTCAACTGAAAATAACCACAAAACTTAGCTTGAAGTTCAACTGAAAATAACCACAAAACATAGCTTGAAGTTCAACTGAAAATAACGACAAAACTTTGCTTGAAGTTCAACTGAAAATAACCACAAAACTTAGCTTGAAGTTCAAATGAAAATAACCACAAAACTTAGCTTGAAGTTCAACTGAAAATAACCACAAAACTTAGCTTGAAGTTCAACTGAGAATAACCAAAAAACTTAGATTGAAGTTCAACTGAAAATAACCACAAAACTTAGCTTGAAGTTCAACGGAAAATTACAACAAAACTTAGCTTGAAGTTCAACTGAAAATAATCACAAAAGTTAGAATTGAAGTTCAACTGAAAATAACCACAAAACTTAGCTTGAAGTTCAACTGAAAATATCAACAAAACATATCTTGAAGTTCAACTGAAAATATCCACAAAAAATAGCTTCAAGTTCAACTGAAAATAACAACAAAACTTAGCTTGAAGTTCAACTGAAAATAACCAAAAAACTTAGCTTGAAGTTCAACTGAAAATAACCACAAAACTTAGCTTGAAGTTCAACTGAAAATAACCAGCAAAACTTAGCTTGAAGTTCAACTGAAAATAACCACAAAACTTAGCTTGAAGTTCAACTGAAAATAACCACAAAACTTAGCTTGAAGTTCAACTGAAAATAACCACAAAACTTAGCTTGAAGTTCAACTGAAAATAACCACAAAACTTAGCTTGAAGTTCAACTGAAAATAACCACAAAACTTAGCTTGAAGTTCAACTGAAAATAACACAAAACTTAGCTTGAAGTTCAACTGAAATAACCACAAAACTTAGCTTGAAGTTCAACTGAAAATAACCACAAAACTTAGCTTGAAGTTCAACTGAAAATAACCACAAAACTTAGCTTGAAGTTCAACTGAAAATAACCACAAAACTTAGCTTGAAGTTCAACTGAAAATAACCACAAAACTTAGCTTGAAGTTCAACTGAAAATAACCACAAAACTTAGCTTGAAGTTCAACTGAAAATAACCACAAAACTTAGCTTGAAGTTCAACTGAAAATAACCACAAAACTTAGCTTGAAGTTCAACTGAAAATAACACAAAACTTAGCTTGAAGTTCAACTGAAAATAACCACAAAACTTAGCTTGAAGTTCAACTGAAAATAACCACAAAACTTAGCTTGAAGTTCAACTGAAAATAACCACAAAACTTAGCTTGAAGTTCAACTGAAAATAACCACAAAACTTAGCTTGAAGTTCAACTGAAAATAACCACAAAACTAGCTTGAAGTTCAACTGAAAATAACCACAAAACTTAGCTTGAAGTTCAACTGAAAATAACCACAAAACTTAGCTTGAAGTTCAACTGAAAATAACCACAAAACTTAGCTTGAAGTTCAACTGAAAATAACCACAAAACTTAGCTTGAAGTTCAACTGAAAATAACCACAAAACTTAGCTTGAAGTTCAACTGAAAATAACCACAAAACTTAGCTTGAAGTTCAACTGAAAATAACCACAAAACTTAGCTTGAAGTTCAACTGAAAATAACCAAAAACTTAGTTAAGTTCAATGAAAATAACCACAAAACTAAGCTTGAAGTTCAACTGAAAATAACACAAAACTTAGCTTGAAGTTCAACTGAAAATAACCAAAAATTTAGATTGAAGTTCAATGAAAATAACCACAAAACTTAGCTTAATGAAAATACAAATAGTTGAGTCATAAATACACAAACTAGTTGAATTCATAAAATACACAAGCTTGTCAACTAAATACAAAATTGTGAAGTCACTGAATACACAAACTCTAGTAGAATAACAATATTAAGCAATGAAAACACAAAATTCTGAGTTCAGAATAACAATAGTTAATCAACGAATAACAAATTAGCTTGAATTCATGAATAACAAAACTATTGAGTTATGAAAAACCAAAATTAGCTGATTACAAAACACAAAACGTGAAGTCAATGAATAACAAAATCTAGTACGAAATAACCAAAATTACTTGAATTCAAAAAAAACCAAAAAATTAAGTTAACGAAATACCACAACTAGCTAAGTTAAGAAAAAACAAAATACTGAGTTCATGAAAATACCAAAACTTAACTGATCAACTAAATAACAAACTACTGAATTAACAAAAACACAAATTGAATCAAGAAAATAAAACAAATCTGAGCATGAAAATACCACAAACTTAGCTTGAGTTCACTGAATAACAAACAGCTTGAGTTCACTAAAACAAATTATTTCAACTAAAATAACCAAATGTTGAGTTATGAAAATACACAACTAGCTAAGTTCAAGAAAATAACAAAACTGCTGAAGTTCACTGAAAACAAAACTGTTAAGTTAACTGAAAATACCACAAAACTTAGCTTGAAGTTCAACGGAAAATAAAAACAAATACTGAAAATAACCACAAACTTAGCTTGAAGTTCAACTGAAAATAACCAAAATTAGTTGAAGTTCAATGAAAATAACCACAAAACTTAGCTTGAAGTTCAACTGAAAATAACCACAAAACTTAGCTTGAAGTTCAACTGAAAATAACCACAAAACTTAGCTTGAAGTTCAACTGAAAATAACCACAAAACTTAGCTTGAAGTTCAACTGAAAATAACCACAAAACTTAGCTTGAAGTTCAACTGAAAATAACCACAAAACTTAGCTTGAAGTTCAACTGAAAATAACCACAAAACTTAGCTTGAAGTTCAACTGAAAATAACCACAAAACTTAGCTTGAAGTTCAACTGAAAATAACCACAAAACTTAGCTTGAAGTTCAACTGAAAATAACCACAAAACTTAGCTTGAAGTTCAACTGAAAATAACCACAAAACTTAGCTTGAAGTTCAACTGAAAATAACCACAAAACTTAGCTTGAAGTTCAACTGAAAATAACCACAAAACTTAGCTTGAAGTTCAACTGAAAATAACCACAAAACTTAGCTTGAAGTTCAACTGAAAATAACCACAAAACTTAGCTTGAAGTTCAACTGAAAATAACCACAAAACTTAGCTTGAAGTTCAACTGAAAATAACCACAAAACTTAGCTTGAAGTTCAACTGAAAATAACCACAAAACTTAGCTTGAAGTTCAACTGAAAATAACCACAAAACTTAGCTTGAAGTTCAACTGAAAATAACCACAAAACTTAGCTTGAAGTTCAACTGAAAATAACCACAAAACTTAGCTTGAAGTTCAACTGAAAATAACCACAAAACTTAGCTTGAAGTTCAACTGAAAATAACCACAAAACTTAGCTTGAAGTTCAACTGAAAATAACCACAAAACTTAGCTTGAAGTTCAACTGAAAATAACCACAAAACTTAGCTTGAAGTTCAACTGAAAATAACCACAAAACTTAGCTTGAAGTTCAACTGAAAATAACCACAAAACTTAGCTTGAAGTTCAACTGAAAATAACCACAAAACTTAGCTTGAAGTTCAACTGAAAATAACCACAAAACTTAGCTTGAAGTTCAACTGAAAATAACCACAAAACTTAGCTTGAAGTTCAACTGAAAATAACCACAAAACTTAGCTTGAAGTTCAACTGAAAATAACCACAAAACTTAGCTTGAAGTTCAACTGAAAATAACCACAAAACTTAGCTTGAAGTTCAACTGAAAATAACCACAAAACTTAGCTTGAAGTTCAACTGAAAATAACCACAAAACTTAGCTTGAAGTTCAACTGAAAATAACCACAAAACTTAGCTTGAAGTTCAACTGAAAATAACCACAAAACTTAGCTTGAAGTTCAACTGAAAATAACCACAAAACTTAGCTTGAAGTTCAACTGAAAATAACCACAAAACTTAGCTTGAAGTTCAACTGAAAATAACCACAAAACTTAGCTTGAAGTTCAACTGAAAATAACCACAAAACTTAGCTTGAAGTTCAACTGAAAATAACCACAAAACTTAGCTTGAAGTTCAACTGAAAATAACCACAAAACTTAGCTTGAAGTTCAACTGAAAATAACCACAAAACTTAGCTTGAAGTTCAACTGAAAATAACCACAAAACTTAGCTTGAAGTTCAACTGAAAATAACCACAAAACTTAGCTTGAAGTTCAACTGAAAATAACCACAAAACTTAGCTTGAAGTTCAACTGAAAATAACCACAAAACTTAGCTTGAAGTTCAACTGAAAATAACCACAAAACTTAGCTTGAAGTTCAACTGAAAATAACCACAAAACTTAGCTTGAAGTTCAACTGAAAATAACCACAAAACTTAGCTTGAAGTTCAACTGAAAATAACCACAAAACTTAGCTTGAAGTTCAACTGAAAATAACCACAAAACTTAGCTTGAAGTTCAACTGAAAATAACCACAAAACTTAGCTTGAAGTTCAACTGAAAATAACCACAAAACTTAGCTTGAAGTTCAACTGAAAATAACCACAAAACTTAGCTTGAAGTTCAACTGAAAATAACCACAAAACTTAGCTTGAAGTTCAACTGAAAATAACCACAAAACTTAGCTTGAAGTTCAACTGAAAATAACCACAAAACTTAGCTTGAAGTTCAACTGAAAATAACCACAAAACTTAGCTTGAAGTTCAACTGAAAATAACCACAAAACTTAGCTTGAAGTTCAACTGAAAATAACCACAAAACTTAGCTTGAAGTTCAACTGAAAATAACCACAAAACTTAGCTTGAAGTTCAACTGAAAATAACCACAAAACTTAGCTTGAAGTTCAACTGAAAATAACCACAAAACTTAGCTTGAAGTTCAACTGAAAATAACCACAAAACTTAGCTTGAAGTTCAACTGAAAATAACCACAAAACTTAGCTTGAAGTTCAACTGAAAATAACCACAAAACTTAGCTTGAAGTTCAACTGAAAATAACCACAAAACTTAGCTTGAAGTTCAACTGAAAATAACCACAAAACTTAGCTTGAAGTTCAACTGAAAATAACCACAAAACTTAGCTTGAAGTTCAACTGAAAATAACACAAAACTTAGCTTGAAGTTCAACTGAAAATAACCACAAAACTTAGCTTGAAGTTCAACTGAAAATAACCACAAAACTTAGCTTGAAGTTCAACTGAAAATAACCACAAAACTTAGCTTGAAGTTCAACTGAAAATAACCACAAAACTTAGCTTGAAGTTCAACTGAAAATAACCACAAAACTTAGCTTGAAGTTCAACTGAAAATAACCACAAAACTTAGCTTGAAGTTCAACTGAAAATAACCACAAAACTTAGCTTGAAGTTCAACTGAAAATAACCACAAAACTTAGCTTGAAGTTCAACTGAAAATAACCACAAAACTTAGCTTGAAGTTCAACTGAAAATAACCACAAAACTTAGCTTGAAGTTCAACTGAAAATAACCACAAAACTTAGCTTGAAGTTCAACTGAAAATAACCACAAAACTTAGCTTGAAGTTCAACTGAAAATAACCACAAAACTTAGCTTGAAGTTCAACTGAAAATAACCACAAAACTTAGCTTGAAGTTCAACTGAAAATAACCACAAAACTTAGCTTGAAGTTCAACTGAAAATAACCACAAAACTTAGCTTGAAGTTCAACTGAAAATAACCACAAAACTTAGCTTGAAGTTCAACTGAAAATAACACAAAACTTAGCTTGAAGTTCAACTGAAAATAACCACAAAACTTAGCTTGAAGTTCAACTGAAAATAACAACAAAACTTAGCTTGAAGTTCAACTGAAAATAACCACAAAACTTAGCTTGAAGTTCAACTGAAAATAACCACAAAACTTAGCTTGAAGTTCAACTGAAAATAACGACAAAACGTAGCTTGAAGTTCAACTGAAAATAACCACAAAACTTAGCTTGAAGTTCAACGGAAAATAACCACAAAACTTAGCTTGAAGTTCAACTGAAAATAACCACAAAACTTAGCTTGAAGTTCAACTGAAAATAACCACAAAACTTAGCTTGAAGTTCAACTGAAAATAACCACAAAACTTAGCTTGAAGTTCAACTGAAAATAACCACAAAACTTAGCTTGAAGTTCAACTGAAAATAACACAAAACTTAGCTTGAAGTTCAACTGAAAATAACCACAAAACTTAGCTTGAAGTTCAACTGAAAATAACACAAAACTTAGCTTGAAGTTCAACTGAAAATAACCACAAAACTTAGCTTGAAGTTCAACTGAAAATAACCACAAAACTTAGCTTGAAGTTCAACTGAAAATAACCACAAAACTTAGCTTGAAGTTCAACTGAAAATAACCACAAAACTTAGCTTGAAGTTCAACTGAAAATAACCACAAAACTTAGCTTGAAGTTCAACTGAAAATAACCACAAAACTTAGCTTGAAGTTCAACTGAAAATAACCACAAAACTTAGCTTGAAGTTCAACTGAAAATAAAAAACTTAGCTTGAAGTTCAACTGAAAATAACCACAAAACTTAGCTTGAAGTTCAACTGAAAATAACCACAAAACTTAGCTTGAAGTTCAACTGAAAATAACCACAAAACTCAGCTTGAAGTTCAACTGAAAATAACCACAAAATTTAGTTTGAAGTTCACCTGAAAACAACCACAAAACTTAGCTTGAAGTTCAACTGAAAATAACTAAAAAACTTAGCTTAAAGTTCAACTGAAAATAACCAGAAAACTTAGGTTGAAGTTCAAATGAAAATAACCACAAAACTTAGCTTGAAGTTCATCTGAAAATAACCAAAAAACCTAGATTGAAGGTCAACTGAAAATGACAAAACTTAGCTTGAAGTTCAACTGAAAATAACCACAGAACTTAGCTTGAAGTTCAACTGAAAATAACCACAAAAATTAGCTTGAAGTTCAACTGAAAATAAACACAAAACCTAGCTTGAAGTGCAACTGAAAATAACGACAAGACTTAGCTTGAAGATCAACTAAAAATAACCACAAAACTTAGCTTGAAGTTCAACTGAAAACAACCACAAAACTTAGCATGACGTTCAACAGAAAATAACCACAAAACTTAGCTTGAAGTTCAACTGAAAATAATAACAAAACTTCGCATGAAGGTCAACTGAAAATAACCACAAAACTTAGCTTGAAGTTCAACTGAAAATAACCACAAAACTTAGCTTGAAGTTCAACTGAAAATAACCACAAAACTTAGCTTGAAGTTCAACTGAAAATAACCAAAAACTTAGCTTGAAGTTCAACTGAAAATAACCACAAAACTTAGCTTGAAGTTCAACTGAAAATAACCACAAAACTTAGCTTGAAGTTCAACTGAAAATAACCACAAAACTTAGCTTGAAGTTCAACTGAAAATAACCACAAAACTTAGCTTGAAGTTCAACTGAAAATAACCACAAAACTTAGCTTGAAGTTCAACTGAAAATAACCACAAAACTTAGCTTGAAGTTCAACTGAAAATAACCACAAAACTTAGCTTGAAGTTCAACTGAAAATAACCACAAAACTTAGCTTGAAGTTCAACGGAAAATAACAACAAAACTTAGCTTGAAGTTCAACTGAAAATAATCACAAAAGTTAGCATTGAAGTTCAACTGAAAATAACCACAAAACTTAGCTTGAAGTTGAACTGAAAATATCAGCAAAACATATCTTGAAGTTCAACTGAAAATATCCACTAAAAATAGCTTCAAGTTCAACTGAAAATAACAACAAAACTTAGCTTGAAGTTCAACTGAGAATAACCACAAAACTTAGATTGAGGTTCAAATGAAAATAACAACAAAACTTAGCTTGAAGTTCAACTGAAAATAACCACAAACTTTACCTTGACGTTCAACTGAAAATAACCACAAAACGTAGCCTAAAGTTCAACAGAAAATATCCAAAAACCTTACCTTGAAGTTCAACTGAAAATAACCACAAAACTGAGCTTGAAGTTCAACTGAAAATAACCACAAAACTTAGCTTGAAGTTCAACTATAAATAACCACAAACCCTACCTTGAAGTTCAACTGAAAATAACCACAAAACTTAGATTGATGTTCAAATGAAAATAACAACAAAACTTAGCTTGAAGTTCAACTGAAAATAACCACAAACCTTACCTTGAAGTTCAACTGAAAATAACCACAAAACGTAGCCTAATGTTCAAGAGAAAATATCCAAAAATTTTAGCTTGAAGTGCAAATGAAAATAACCAAAATCTTAGCTTGAAGTTCAACTGAAAATAACCACAAAACATAGCTTGAAGTTCAACTGAAAACAATCACAAAACTTGGCTTGAAGTTCAACTGAAAATAACCACAAAACTCAGCTAGAAGTTCAACTGAAAATAACGACAAAATTTACTTTGAAGTTCACCTGAAAACAACCACAAAACTTAGCTTGAAGTTCAACTGAAAATAACTACAAAACTTAGCTTAAAGTTCAACTGAAAATAACCAGAAAACTTAGGTTGAAGTTCAAATGAAAATAACCACAAAACTTAGCTTGAAGTTCAACTGAAAATAACCAAAAAACCTAGATTGAAGGTCAACTGAAAATGACCACAAAACTTAGCTTGAAGTTCAACTGAAAATAACCACAGAACTTAGCTTGAAGTTCAACTGAAAATAACCACAAAACTTAGCTTGAAGTTCAACTGAAAATAAACACAAAACTTAGCTTGAAGTTCAACTGAAAATAACCACAAAACTTAGCTTGAAGTTCAACTGAAAATAACCACAAAACTTAGCTTGAAGTTCAACTGAAAATAACCACAAAACTTAGCTTGAAGTTCAACTGAAAATAACCACAAAACTTAGCTTGAAGTTCAACTGAAAATAACCACAAAACTTAGCTTGAAGTTCAACTGAAAATAACCACAAAACTTAGCTTGAAGTTCAACTGAAAATAACCACAAAACTTAGCTTGAAGTTCAACTGAAAATAACCACAAAACTTAGCTTGAAGTTCAACTGAAAATAACCACAAAACTTAGCTTGAAGTTCAACTGAAAATAACCACAAAACTTAGCTTGAAGTTCAACTGAAAATAACCACAAAACTTAGCTTGAAGTTCAACTGAAAATAACCACAAAACTTAGCTTGAAGTTCAACTGAAAATAACCACAAAACTTAGCTTGAAGTTCAACTGAAAATAACCACAAAACTTAGCTTGAAGTTCAACTGAAAATAACCACAAAACTTAGCTTGAAGTTCAACTGAAAATAACCACAAAACTTAGCTTGAAGTTCAACTGAAAATAACCACAAAACTTAGCTTGAAGTTCAACTGAAAATAACCACAAAACTTAGCTTGAAGTTCAACTGAAAATAACCACAAAACTTAGCTTGAAGTTCAACTGAAAATAACCACAAAACTTAGCTTGAAGTTCAACTGAAAATAACCACAAAACTTAGCTTGAAGTTCAACTGAAAATAACCACAAAACTTAGCTTGAAGTTCAACTGAAAATAACCACAAAACTTAGCTTGAAGTTCAACTGAAAATAACCACAAAACTTAGCTTGAAGTTCAACTGAAAATAACCACAAAACTTAGCTTGAAGTTCAACTGAAAATAACCACAAAACTTAGCTTGAAGTTCAACTGAAAATAACCACAAAACTTAGCTTGAAGTTCAACTGAAAATAACCACAAAACTTAGCTTGAAGTTCAACTGAAAATAACCACAAAACTTAGCTTGAAGTTCAACTGAAAATAACCACAAAACTTAGCTTGAAGTTCAACTGAAAATAACCACAAAACTTAGCTTGAAGTTCAACTGAAAATAACCACAAAACTTAGCTTGAAGTTCAACTGAAAATAACCACAAAACTTAGCTTGAAGTTCAACTGAAAATAACCACAAAACTTAGCTTGAAGTTCAACTGAAAATAACCACAAAACTTAGCTTGAAGTTCAACTGAAAATAACCACAAAACTTAGCTTGAAGTTCAACTGAAAATAACCACAAAACTTAGCTTGAAGTTCAACTGAAAATAACCACAAACTTAGCTTGAAGTTCAACTGAAAATAACCACAAAACTTAGCTTGAAGTTCAACTGAAAATAACCACAAAACTTAGCTTGAAGTTCAACTGAAAATAACCACAAAACTTAGCTTGAAGTTCAACTGAAAATAACCACAAAACTTAGCTTGAAGTTCAACTGAAAATAACCACAAAACTTAGCTTGAAGTTCAACTGAAAATATCAACAAAACATATCTTGAAGTTCAACTGAAAATATCCACAAAAAATAGCTTCAAGTTCAACTGAAAATAACAACAAAACTTAGCTTGAAGTTCAACTGAGAATAACCACAAAACTTAGATTGAGGTTCAAATGAAAATAACAACAAAACTTAGCTTGAAGTTCAACTGAAAATAACCACAAACCTTACCTTGAAGTTCAACTGAAAATAACCACAAAACGTAGCCTAATGTTCAACAGAAAATATCCAAAAATCTTAGGTTAAATTGCAAATGAAAATAATCAAAAAACTTAGCTTGAAATTCAACTGAAAATGACCACAAAACATAGCTTGAAGTTCAACTGAAAATAATCACAAAACTTAGCTTGAAGTTCAACTGAAAATAACCACAAAACTCAGCGTGAAGTTCAAATGAAAATAACCACAGAATTTAAATTGAAGTTCACCTGAAAACAACCACAAAACTTAGCTTGAAGTTCAACTGAAAATAACTAAAAAACTTAGCTTAAAGTTCAACTGAAAATAACCAGAAAACTTAGGTTGAAGTTCAAATGAAAATAACCACAAAACTTAGCTTGAAGTTCATCTGAAAATAACCAAAAAACCTAGATTGAAGGTCAACTGAAAATGACAAAACTTAGCTTGAAGTTCAACTGAAAATAACCACAGAACTTAGCTTGAAGTTCAACTGAAAATAACCACAAAACTTAGCTTGAAGTTCAACTGAAAATAACCACAAAACCTAGCTTGAAGTTCAACTGAAAATAACGACAAAACTTAGCTTGAAGTTCAACTGAAAATAACCACAAAACTTAGCTTGAAGTTCAACTGAAAATAACCACAAAACTTAGCTTGAAGTTCAACAGAAAATAACCACAAAACTTAGCTTGAAGTTCAACTGAAAATAACAACAAAACTTAGCTTGAAGTTCAACTGAAAATAACCACAAAACTTAGCTTGAAGTTCAACTGAAAATAACCACAAAACTTAGCTTGAAGTTCAACTGAAAATAACCACAAAACTTAGCTTGAAGTTCAACTGAAAATAACCACAAAACTTAGCTTGAAGTTCAACTGAAAATAACCACAAAACTTAGCTTGAAGTTCAACTGAAAATAACCACAAAACTTAGCTTGAAGTTCAACTGAAAATAACCACAAAACTTAGCTTGAAGTTCAACTGAAAATAACCACAAAACTTAGCTTGAAGTTCAATGAAAATAACCACAAAACTTAGCTTGAAGTTCAAATGATAATAACCACAAAACTTAGCTTGATGTTCAACTGAAAATAACCACAAAACTTAGCTTGAAGTTCAACTGAAAATAACCACAAAACTTAGCTTGAAGTTCAACTGAAAATAACCACAAAACTTAGCTTGAAGTTCAACTGAAAATAACCACAAAACTAGCTTGAAGTTCAACTGAAAATAACCACAAAACTTAGCTTGAAGTTCAACTGAAAATAACCACAAAACATAGCTTGAAGTTCAACTGAAAATAACACAAAACTTAGCTTGAAGTTCAACTGAAAATAACCACAAAACTTAGCTTGAAGTTCAACTGAAAATAACCACAAAACTTAGCTTGAAGTTCAACTGAAAATAACCACAAAACTTAGCTTGAAGTTCAACTGAAAATAACCACAAAACTTAGCTTGAAGTTCAACTGAAAATAACCACAAAACTTAGCTTGAAGTTCAACTGAAAATAACAACAAAACTTAGCTTGAAGTTCAACTGAAAATAACCACAAAACTTAGCTTGAAGTTCAACTGAAAATAACCACAAAACTTAGCTTGAAGTTCAACTGAAAATAACCACAAAACTTATCTTGAAGTTCAACTGAAAATAACCACAAAACTTAGCTTGAAGTTCAACTGAAAATAACCACAAAACTTAGCTTGAAGTTCAACTGAAAATAACCACAAAACTTAGCTTGAAGTTCAACTGAAAATAACCACAAAACTTAGCTTGAAGTTCAACTGAAAATAACCACAAAACTTAGCTTGAAGTTCAACTGAAAATAACCACAAAACTTAGCTTGAAGTTCAACTGAAAATAACCACAAAACTTAGCTTGAAGTTCAACTGAAAATAACCACAAAACTTAGCTTGAAGTTCAACTGAAAATAACCACAAAACTTAGCTTGAAGTTCAACTGAAAATAACCACAAAACTTAGCTTGAAGTTCAACTGAAAATAACCACAAAACTTAGCTTGAAGTTCAACTGAAAATAACCACAAAACTTAGCTTGAAGTTCAACTGAAAATAACCACAAAACTTAGCTTGAAGTTCAACTGAAAATAACCACAAAACTTAGCTTGAAGTTCAACTGAAAATAACCACAAAACTTAGCTTGAAGTTCAACTGAAAATAACCACAAAACTTAGCTTGAAGTTCAACTGAAAATAACCACAAAACTTAGCTTGAAGTTCAACTGAAAATAACCACAAAACTTAGCTTGAAGTTCAACTGAAAATAACCACAAAACTTAGCTTGAAGTTCAACTGAAAATAACCACAAAACTTAGCTTGAAGTTCAACTGAAAATAACCACAAAACTTAGCTTGAAGTTCAACTGAAAATAACCACAAAACTTAGCTTGAAGTTCAACTGAAAATAACCACAAAACTTAGCTTGAAGTTCAACTGAAAATAACCACAAAACTTAGCTTGAAGTTCAACTGAAAATAACCACAAAACTTAGCTTGAAGTTCAACTGAAAATAACCACAAAACTTAGCTTGAAGTTCAACTGAAAATAACCACAAAACTTAGCTTGAAGTTCAACTGAAAATAACCACAAAACTTAGCTTGAAGTTCAACTGAAAATAACCACAAAACTTAGCTTGAAGTTCAACTGAAAATAACCACAAAACTTAGCTTGAAGTTCAACTGAAAATAACCACAAAACTTAGCTTGAAGTTCAACTGAAAATAACCACAAAACTTAGCTTGAAGTTCAACTGAAAATAACCACAAAACTTAGCTTGAAGTTCAACTGAAAATAACCACAAAACTTAGCTTGAAGTTCAACTGAAAATAACCACAAAACTTAGCTTGAAGTTCAACTGAAAATAACCACAAAACTTAGCTTGAAGTTCAACTGAAAATAACCACAAAACTTAGCTTGAAGTTCAACTGAAAATAACCACAAAACTTAGCTTGAAGTTCAACTGAAAATAACCACAAAACTTAGCTTGAAGTTCAACTGAAAATAACCACAAAACTTAGCTTGAAGTTCAACTGAAAATAACCACAAAACTTAGCTTGAAGTTCAACTGAAAATAACCACAAAACTTAGCTTGAAGTTCAACTGAAAATAACCACAAAACTTAGCTTGAAGTTCAACTGAAAATAACCACAAAACTTAGCTTGAAGTTCAACTGAAAATAACCACAAAACTTAGCTTGAAGTTCAACTGAAAATAACCACAAAACTTAGCTTGAAGTTCAACTGAAAATAACCACAAAACTTAGCTTGAAGTTCAACTGAAAATAACCACAAAACTTAGCTTGAAGTTCAACTGAAAATAACCACAAAACTTAGCTTGAAGTTCAACTGAAAATAACCACAAAACTTAGCTTGAAGTTCAACTGAAAATAACCACAAAACTTAGCTTGAAGTTCAACTGAAAATAACCACAAAACTTAGCTTGAAGTTCAACTGAAAATAACCACAAAACTTAGCTTGAAGTTCAACTGAAAATAACCACAAAACTTAGCTTGAAGTTCAACTGAAAATAACCACAAAACTTAGCTTGAAGTTCAACTGAAAATAACCACAAAACTTAGCTTGAAGTTCAACTGAAAATAACCACAAAACTTAGCTTGAAGTTCAACTGAAAATAACCACAAAACTTAGCTTGAAGTTCAACTGAAAATAACCACAAAACTTAGCTTGAAGTTCAACTGAAAATAACCACAAAACTTAGCTTGAAGTTCAACTGAAAATAACCACAAAACTTAGCTTGAAGTTCAACTGAAAATAACCACAAAACTTAGCTTGAAGTTCAACTGAAAATAACCACAAAACTTAGCTTGAAGTTCAACTGAAAATAACCACAAAACTTAGCTTGAAGTTCAACTGAAAATAACCACAAAACTTAGCTTGAAGTTCAACTGAAAATAACCACAAAACTTAGCTTGAAGTTCAACTGAAAATAACCACAAAACTTAGCTTGAAGTTCAACTGAAAATAACCACAAAACTTAGCTTGAAGTTCAACTGAAAATAACCACAAAACTTAGCTTGAAGTTCAACTGAAAATAACCACAAAACTTAGCTTGAAGTTCAACTGAAAATAACCACAAAACTTAGATGGAAGTTCAACTGAAAATAACCACAAAACTTAGCTTGAAGTTCAACTGAAAATAACCAGAAACCTTACATTGAAGTTCAACTGAAAATAACCACAAAACTTAGATTGATGTTCAACTGAAAATAACAACAAAACTTAGCTTGAAGTTCAACAGAAAATAACCACAAAACTTAGATGGAAGTTCAACTGAAAATAACCACAAAACGTAGCCTAAAGTTCAACTGAAAATATCCAAAAAACTTAGCTTGAAGTTCAACTGAAAATAACCACAAAACGTAGATTGAAGTTCAACTGAAAATAACCACAAAATTTAGCTTGAAGTTCAACTGAAAATAACCACAAAACTTAGCTTGAAGTTCAACTGAAAATATCCACAAAAATTAGCTTGAAGTTCACATGAAAATAACCACAAAACTTAGCTTGAAGTTCAACTGAAAATAATCACAAAACTTAGCTTGAAGTTCAACTGAAAATAACCACAAAACTTAGCTTGAAGTTCAACTAAAATAACCACAAAACTTAGCTTGAAGTTCAAATGAAAATAACTACAAAACTTAGCTTGAAGTTCAACTGAAAATAACCACAAAACCTAGCTTGAAGTTCAACTGAAAATAACCACAAAACGTTGCTTGAAGTTCAACTGAAAATAACCACAAAACTTAGCTTGAAGTTCAACTGAAAATAACCAAAAAACTTAGCTTGAAGTTCAACTGAAAATAACAAAAAACTTAGCTTGAAGTTCAACTGAAAATAACCACAAAACGTAGCTTGAAGTTCAACTGAAAATAACCACAAAACTTAGCTTGAAGTTCAACTGAAAATAACCACAAAACTTAGCTTGAAGTTCAACTGAAAATATCAACAAAACATAGCTTGAAGTTCAACTGAAAATAACCACAAAACTTAGCTTGAAGTTCAACTGAAAATAACAACAAAACTTAGCTTGAAGTTCAACTGAGAATAACCACAAAACTTAGATTGAGGTTCAAATGAAAATTACAACAAAAATTAGCTTGAAGTTCAACTGAAAATAACCACACACCTTACCTTGACGTCCAACTGAAAATAACCACAAAACGTAGCCTAATGTTCAACAGAAAATATCCAAAAATCTTAGCTTGAAGTGCAAATGAAAAAAACGACAAAACTTAGCTTGAAGTTGAACTGAAAATAACTACAAAACTCAGCTTGAAGTTCAACTGAAAATAATCACAAAATTTAGATTGAAGTTCACCTGAAAGTAACCACAAAACTCAGCTTGAATTTCAACTGAAAATAACTACAAAACTTAGCTTGAAGTTCAACTGAAAATAACCACAAAACTTAGCTTGAAGTTCAAATGAAAATAACCTTAAACCTTAGCTTGAAGTTCAACTGAAAATAACCAAAAAACCTAGATTGAAGTTCAACTGAAAATGACCAGAAAACTTAGCTTGAAGTTCAACTGAAATAACCACAGAACTTAGCTTGAAGTTCAACTGAAAATAATAAAAAAAACTTAGCTTGAAGTTCAACTGAAAATAACCACAAAATCTAGCTTGAAGTTCAACTGAAAATAACCACAAACCTTACCTTGAAGTTCAACTAAAAATAACCGCAAAACCTAGCTTGAAATCCAACTGAAAACAACCACAAAACTTAGCATGACGTTCAAGAGAAAATAGCCACAAAACTTAGCTTAAAGTTCAACCAAAAATAACCAAAAAACCTAGCTTGAAGTTCAACTGAAAATAACCACAAACCTTAGCTTGATGTTCAACTGAAAATAACCACAAAACTTAGCTTGAAGTTCAACTGAAAATAACCACAAAACCTAGCTTGAAGTTCAACTGAAAATAGATACAAAACGTAGCTTGACGGTCAACTGAAAATAACCACAAAACTTAGCTTGAAGTTCAACTGAAAATAGCCACAAAACTTAGATTGAAGTTCAACTGAAAATAACCAAAAAACATAGCTTGAAGTTCAACAGAAAATAACCAAAAAACCTATCTTGAAGTTCAACTGAAAATAACCACAAAACTTAACTTGAAGTTCAATTGAAAATAACCACAAAAATTATCTTGAAGTTCAACTGAAAATAACCACTAAACTTACATTGAAGTTCTACTGAAAATAACCACAAAACTTAGCTTGAAGTTCAACTGAAAATAACCACAAAACTTAGCTTGAAGTTCAACTGAAAATGACCAGAAAACTTAGCTTGAAGTTCAACTGAAAATAACCACAAAACTTAGCTTGAAGTTCAACTGATAATAACCACAAAACTTAGCTTGATGTTCAACTGAAAATAACCACAAAACTTAGCTTGAAGTTCAACAAAAATAACCACAAAACTTAGCTTGAAGTTCAACTGAAAATAACCACAAAACTTAGCTGGAAGTTCAACTGAAAATAACCACGAAACCTAGCTTGAAGTTAAACTGAGAATAAGCACAAAACTTTCCTTGAAGTTCAACTAAAAATAACCACAAAACACAGCTTGAATTTCAACTGAAAATAACCACAAAACTTTCCTTAAAGTTCAACTGAAAATAACAACAAAACTTAGATTGAAGTTCAACTGAAAATAACCACAAAACTTAGCTTGAAGTTCAACTGAAAATAACCACAAAACTTAGCTTGAGGTTCAACTGAAAATAACCACAAAACTTACATTGAAGTTCAACTGAAAATAAAAAAAAATTAGCTTGAAGTTCAACAGAAAATAACCACAAAACTTAGATGGAAGTTCAACTGAAAATAACCACAAAACGTAGCCTAAAGTTCAACTGAAAATATCCAAAAAACTTAGGTTGGAGTTCAACTGAAAATAACCACAAAACGTAGATTGAAGTTCAACTGAAAATAACCACAAAACTTACCTTGAACTTCAACAGAAAATAACCACAAAACTTAGCTTGAAGTTTTACTGAAAATAACCACAAAACTTAGCTTGAATTTCAACTGAAAAAAACCCACAAAACTTACCTTGAAGTTCAACTGAAAATAACCACAAAACTTAGCTTGATGTTCAACTGAAAATAACCACAAAACTAGCTTGAAGTTCAACTAAAATAACCACAAAACTTATCTGAAGTTCAACTGAAAATAACCACAAAACTTAGCTTGAAGTTCAACTAAAAATATCCACAAAACATAGCTTGAAGTTCAACTGAAAATATCCACAAAACTTTCCTTGAAGTTCAACTGAAAATAACCACAAAACTTAGCTTGAAGTTCAACTGAAAATAACAACAAAACTTAGCTTGAAGTTCAACTGAAAATAACCACAAACCTTACCTTGAAGTCCAACTGAAAATAACCACAAAACTTAGATTGAAGTTCAACTGAAAATAACAACAAAACTTAGCTTGAAGTTCAACTGAAAATAACCACAAAACTTAGATTGAAGTTCAACTGAAAATAACCACAAAACGTAGCCTAAAGTTCAACTGAAAATATCCAAAAAACTTAGCTTGAAGTTCAACTGAAAATAACCAAAAAACTTAGCTTGAAGTTCAACTGTAAATAACGACAAAATTTAGCTTTAAGTTCAACTGAAAATAACCACAAAACTTAGCTTGAAGTTCAACTGAAAATAATCACAAAACTTAGCCTGAAGTTCAACTGAAAATAAACACAAAACTTAGCTTGAAGTTCAACTGAAAATAACCACAAAACCTAGATTGAAGTTCAACTGAAAATAACCACAAAGCATAGCTTGAAATTCAAATGAAAATAACCACAAAACTAAGATTGAAGTTCAACTGAAAATACACAGAAAACTTAGCTTGAAGTTGAACTGAAAATAACCACCAAACCTAGCTTGAAGTTCAACTGAAAATAACCACAAAACTTAGCTTGACGTTCAACTGAAAATACCCACAAAACATAGCTTGAAGTTCAACTGAAAATAACCACAAAACTTACCTTGACGTTCAACAGAAACTAACCACAAAACATAGCTTGAAGTTCAACTGAAAATAACCACAAAATTTAGCTTGAAGTTCAACTGAAAACAACCATAAAACTTAGCTTGAAGTTCAACTGAAAATAACCACAAAACTTAGCTTGAAGTTCAACGGAAAATAACAAGAAAAGTTAGCTTGAAGTTCAACTGATAATAACCAAAAAACTTAACTTGAAGTTCAACTGAAAATAACCACAAAACTTAGCTTGAAGTTAAACAGAAAATAACCACAAAACTTAGCTTGAAGTTCAACTGAAAATAACACAAAACTTAGCTTGAAGGTCAACTGAAAATAACCACAAAACTTAGCTTGAAGTTCAACTGAAAATAACCACAAAACTTAGCTTGAAGTTCAACATAAAACAACCACAAAACTTAGCTTGAAGTTCAACTGAAAATAACGACAAAACTTAGCTTGAAGTTCAAATGAAAATAACCACAAAACTTAGCTTGAAGTTCAACTGAAAATAACCACAAAACCAAGCTTGAAGTTCAACTGAGAATAACCACAAAACTTATATTGAAGTTCAACTGAAAATAACCACAAAACTTAGGTTGAAGTTCAACTGAAAATAACCAAAAAACTTTGCTTGAAGTTCAACTGAAAATAACCACAAAACTTACCTTGAATTTCATCTGAAAATAACCACAAAACGTAGCTTGAAGTTCAACCGAAAATAACCACAAAACGTAGCTTGAAGTTCAACTGAAAATAATCACAAAACTTAGCTTGAAGTTCAACTGAAAATATCAACAAAAAATAGCTTGAAGTTCAACTGAAAATAACCACAAAACTTAGCTTGAAGTTCAACTGAAAATACCAACAAAACTTAGCTTGAAGCTCAACTGAGAATAACCACAAAACTTAGATTGAGGTTCATATGAAAATAACAAGAAAACTTAACATGAAGTTCAACTGAAAATAACCACAAATCTTACCTTGACGTTCAACTGAAAATAACCACAAAACGTAGCCTAAAGTTACACAGAAAATATCCAAAAATCTTAGCTTGAAATTCAACTGAAAATAACCCAAAAACTGAGCTTGAAGTTCAACTGAAAATAACCACAAATCTTAGCTTGAAGTTCAACTGAAAATAACAACAAACCTTACCTTGAAGTTCAACTGAAAATAACCACAAAAATTAGATTGAGGTTCAAATGAAAATAACAACAAAACTTAGCTTGAAGTTCAACAGAAAATAACCACAAACCTTACCTTGAAGTTCAACTGAAAATAACCACAAAACGTAGCCTAATGTTCAACAGAAAATATCCAAAAATCTTAGCTAGAATTGCAAATGAAAATAAGCACAAAACTTAGCTTAAAGTTCAAGTGAAAATAACCACAAAACTCAGCTTGAAGTTCAACTGAAAAAAACCACAAAATTTAGATTGAAGTTCGCCTGAAAATAACCACAAAACTTAGCTTGAAGTTCAACTGAAAATAACTACAAAACTTAGCTTGAAGTTCAACTGAAAATGAACAGAAAACTTAAGTTGAAGTTCAAATGAAAATAACCACAAAACTTAGCTTGAAGTTCAACTAAAAATAACCACAAAACCGAGCTTGAAGTTCAACTGAAAATAACGACAAAACTTAGCTTGCAGTTCAACTAAAAATAACCACAAAACTTAGCTTGAAGTTCAACTGAAAACAACCACAAAACTTACCATGAAGTTCAACAGAAAATAACCACAAAACTTAGCTTGAAGTTCAACTGAAAATAACCACAAAACATAGCTTGATGAACAACTGAAAATAACCACAAAACTTAGCTTGAAATTCAACTAAAAATAACCACAAAACTTATCCTGAAGTTCAACTGAAAATAACCACAAAACTTAGCTTGAAGTTCAAATAAAAATATCCACAAAACATAGCTTGAAGTTCAACTGAAAATATCCACAAAACTTTCCTTGAAGTTCAACTGAAAATAACAACAAAACTTAGCTTGAAGTTCAACTGAAAATAACCACAATACTTAGATTGAAGTTCAACTGAAAATAACCACAAAACGTAGCCTAAAGTTCAACTGAAAATATCCAAAAAAACTTAGCTTGAAGTTCAACTGAAAATAAGCAAAAAACTTAGCTTGAAGTTCAACTGTAAATAACCACAAAATTTAGCTTTAAGTTCAACTGAAAATAACCACAAAACTTAGCTTGAAGTTCAACTGAAAATAATCACAAAAATTAGCTTGAAGTTCAACTGAAAATGAACACAAAACTTAGCTTGAAGTTCAACTGAAAATAACCACAAAACCTAGATTGAAGTTCAACTGAAAATAACCACAAAACTTAGCTTGAAGTTCAAATGAAAATAACCACAAAACTAAGATTGAAGTTCACTGAAAATACACAGAAAACTTACCTTGAAGTTCAACTGAAAATAACCACAAAACCTAGCTTGAAGTTCAACTGAAAATAACCACAAAACTTAGCTTGACGTTCAACTGAAAATACCCACAAAACATAGCTTGACGTTCAACTGAAAATAACCACAAAACTTAACTTGACGTTAAAGAGAAACTAACCACAAAACATAGCTTGAAGTTCAACTGAAAATAACCACAAAACTTAGCTTGAAGTTCAACCGAAAATAACAATAAAACTTAGCTTGAAGTTCAACTGAAAATAACCACAAAACTTAGATGGAAGTTCAACTGAAAATAATCACAAAACTTAGCTTGAAGTTTAACTGAAAAAAACCAGAAACCTTACATTGAAGTTCAACTGAAAATAACCACAAATCTTAGATTGATGTTCAACTGAAAATAACAACAAAACTTAGTTTGAAGTTCAACAGAAAATAACCACAAAACTTAGATGGAAGTTTAACTGAAAATAACCACAAAACGTAGCCTAAAGTTCAACTGAAAATATCCAAAAAACCTAGCTTGAAGTTCAACTGAAAATAACCACAAAACGTAGATTGAAGTTCAACTGAAAATAACCACAAAATTTAGCTTGAAGTTCAACAGAAAATAACCACAAAACTTAGCTTGAAGTTCAACTGAAAATATCCACAAAAATTAGCTTGAAGTTCACATGAAAATAACCACAAAACTTAGCTTGAAGTTCAACTGAAAATAATCACAAAACTTAGCTTGAAGTTCAACTGAAAATAACCACAAAACTTAGCTTGAAGTTCAACTAAAAATAACCACAAAACTTAAATTGAAGTTCTAATGAAAATAACTACAAAACTTAGCTGGAAGTTCAACTGAAAATAACCACAAAACCTAGCTCGAAGTTCAACTGAAAATAACCACAAAACGTTGCTTGAAGTTCAACTGAAAATAACCACAAAACTTAGCTTCAAGTTCAACTGAAAATAACCAAAAAACTTTGCTTGAGGTTCAACTGACAATAACAAAAAACCTTAGCTTGAATTTCATCTGAAAATAACCATAAAACGTAGACTGAAGTTCAACCGAAAATAACCACAAAGCTTAGCTTGAAGTTCAACTGAAAATAACCACAATACTTAGCTTGAAGTTCAACTGAAAATATCAACAAAACATAGCTTGACGTTCAACTGAAAATAACCACAAAACTTAGCTTGAAGTTCAACTGAAAATAACAACAAAACTTAGCTTGAAGTTCAACTGAGAATAACCACAAAACTTAGATTGAGGTTCAAATGAAAATTACAACAAAAATTAGCTTGAAGTTCAACTGAAAATAACCACACACCTTACCTTGACGTCCAACTGAAAATAACCACAAAACGTAGCCTAATGTTCAACAGAAAATATCCAAAAATCTTAGCTTGAAGTGCAAATGAAAAAAACGACAAAACTTAGCTTGAAGTTGAACTGAAAATAACTACAAAACTCAGCTTGAAGTTCAACTGAAAATAATCACAAAATTTAGATTGAAGTTCACCTGAAAATAACCACAAAACTCAGCTTGAAGTTCAACTGAAAATAACTACAAAACTTAGCTTGAAGTTCAACTGAAAATAACCACAAAACTTAGCTTGAAGTTCAAATGAAAATAACCTTAAACCTTAGCTTGAAGTTCAACTGAAAATAACCAAAAAACCTAGATTGAAGTTCAACTGAAAATGACCAGAAAACTTAGCTTGAAGTTCAACTGAAATAACCACAGAACTTAGCTTGAAGTTCAACTGAAAATAATAAAAAAACTTAGCTTGAAGTTCAACTGAAAATAACCACAAAATCTAGCTTGAAGTTCAACTGAAAATAACCACAAACCTTACCTTGAAGTTCAACTAAAAATAACCGCAAAACCTAGCTTGAAATCCAACTGAAAACAACCACAAAACTTAGCATGACGTTCAAGAGAAAATAGCCACAAAACTTAGCTTAAAGTTCAACCAAAAATAACCAAAAAACCTAGCTTGAAGTTCAACTGAAAATAACCACAAACCTTAGCTTGATGTTCAACTGAAAATAACCACAAAACTTAGCTTGAAGTTCAACTGAAAATAACCACAAAACCTAGCTTGAAGTTCAACTGAAAATAACTACAAAACGTAGCTTGAAGGTCAACTGAAAATAACCACAAAACTTAGCTTGAAGTTCAACTGAAAATAGCCACAAAACTTAGATTGAAGTTCAACTGAAAGTAACCAAAAAACATAGCTTGAAGTTCAACAGAAAATAACCAAAAAACCTATCTTGAAGTTCAACTGAAAATAACCACAAAACTTAGCTTGAAGTTCAACTGAAAATAACCACAAAACTTATCTTGAAGTTCAACTGAAAATAACCACTAAACTTAGCTTGAAGTTCAACTGAAAATAACCACAAAACTTAGCTTGAAGTTCAACTGAAAATAACCACAAAACTTAGCTTGAAGTTCAACTGAAAATAACCAGAAAACTTAGCTTGAAGTTCAACTGAAAATAACCACAAAACTTAGCTTGAAGTTCAACTGATAATAAACACAAAACTTAGCTTGATGTTCAACTGAAAATAACCACAAAACTTAGCTTGAAGTTCAACAAAAATAACCACAAAACTCAGCTTGAAGTTCAACTGAAAATAACCACAAAACTTAGCTGGAAGTTCAACTGAAAATAACCACGAAACCTAGCTTGAAGTTAAACTGAGAATAAACACAAAACTTTCCTTGAAGTTCAACTAAAAATAACCACAAAACACAGCTTGAATTTCAACTGAAAATAACCACAAAACTTTCCTTAAAGTTCAACTGAAAATAACAACAAAACTTAGATTGAAGTTCAACTGAAAATAACCACAAAACTTAGCTTGAAGTTCAACTGAAAATAACCACAAAACTTAGCTTGAGGTTCAACTGAAAATAACCACAAAACTTACATTGAAGTTCAACTGAAAATAAAAAAAATTAGCTTGAAGTTCAACAGAAAATAACCACAAAACTTAGATGGAAGTTCAACTGAAAATAACCACAAAACGTAGCCTAAAGTTCAACTGAAAATATCCAAAAAACTTAGGTTGGAGTTCAACTGAAAATAACCACAAAACGTAGATTGAAGTTCAACTGAAAATAACCACAAAACTTAGCTTGAACTTCAACAGAAAATAACCACAAAACTTAGCTTGAAGTTTAACTGAAAATATCCACAAAACTTAGCTTGAAGTTCAAATGAAAATAACCAAAAAACTTACCTTGAAGTTCAACTGAAAATAACCACAAAACTTAGCTTGATGTTCAACTGAAAATAACCACAAAACTAAGCTTGAACTTCAACTAAAAATAACCACAAAACTTATCCTGAAGTTCAACTGAAAATAACCACAAAACTTAGCTTGAAGTTCAACTAAAAATATCCACAAAACATAGCTTGAAGTTCAACTGAAAATATCCACAAAACTTTCCTTGAAGTTCAACTGAATATAACCACAAAACTTAGCTTGAAGTTCAACTGAAAATAACAACAAAAGTTAGCTTGGAGTTCAAATGAAAATAACCACAAACCTTACCTTGAAGTCCAACTGAAAATAACCACAAAAATTAGATTGAAGTTCAACTGAAAATAACAACAAAACTTAGCTTGAAGTTCAACTGAAAATAACCACAAAACTTAGATTGAAGCTCAACTGAAAATAACCATAAAACGTAGCCTAAAGTTCAACTGAAAATATCCAAAAAACTTAGCTTGAAGTTCAACTGAAAATAACCAAAAAACTTAGCTTGAAGTTCAACTGTAAATAACGACAAAATTTAGCTTTAAGTTCAACTGAAAATAACCACAAAACTTAGCTTGAAGTTCAACTGAAAATAATCACAAAATTAGCTTGAAGTTCAACTGAAAATAAACACAAAACTTAGCTTGAAGTTCAACTGAAAATAACCACAAAACCTAGATTGAAGTTCAACTGAAAATAACCACAAAGCATAGCTTGAAGTTCAAATGAAAATAACCACAAAACTAAGATTGAAGTTCAACTGAAAATACACAGAAAACTTAGCTTGAAGTTGAACTGAAAATAACCACCAAACCTAGCTTGAAGTTCAACTGAAAATAACCACAAAACTTAGCTTGACGTTCAACTGAAAATACCCACAAAACATAGCTTGAAGTTCAACTGAAAATAACCACAAAACTTAACTTGACGTTAAACAGAAACTAACCACAAAACATAGCTTGAAGTTCAACTGAAAATAACCACAAAACTTAGCTTGAAGTTCAACTGAAAACAACAATAAAACTTAGCTTGAAGTTTAACTGAAAATAACCACAAAACTTAGCTTGAAGTTCAACGGAAAATAACAAGAAAAGTTAGCTTGAAGTTCAAATGAAAATAACCATAAAACTTAACTTGAAGTTCAACTGAAAATAACAACAAAACTTAGCTTGAAGTTAAACAGAAAATAACCACAAAAGTTAGCTTGAAGTTCAACTGAAAATAATAACAAAACTTAGCTTGAAGGTCAACTGAAAATAACCACAAAACTTAGCTTGAAGTTCAACTGAAAATAACCACAAAACTTAGCTTGAAGTTCAACATAAAACAACCACAAAACTTAGCTTGAAGTTCAACTGAAAATAACGACAAAACTTAGGTTGAAGTTCAAATGAGAATAACCACAAAACTTAGCATGAAGTTCAACTGAAAATAACCACAAAACCAAGCTTGAAGTTCAACTGAGAATAACCACAAAACTTATATTGAAGTTCAACTGAAAATAACCACAAAACTTAGCTTGAAGTTCAACTGAAAATAACCAAAAAACTTTGCTTGAAGTTCAACTGAAAATAACCACAAAACTTACCTTGAATTTCATCTGAAAATAACCACAAAACGTAGCTTGAAGTTCAACCGAAAATAACCACAAAACGTAGCTTGAAGTTCAACTGAAAATAATCACAAAACTTAGCTTGAAGTTCAACTGAAAATATCAACAAAAAATAGCTTGAAGTTCAACTGAAAATAACCACAAAACTTAGCTTGAAGTTCAACTGAAAATAACAACAAAACTTAGCTTGAAGCTCAACTGAGAATAACCACAAAACTTAGATTGAGTTCAAATGAAAATAACCACAAAACTTAGCTTGAAGTTCAACTGAAAATAACCACAAAACTTAGCTTGAAGTTCAACTGAAAATAACCACAAAACGTAGCCTGAAGTTCAACTGAAAATAACCAAAAACTTAGCTTGAAGTTCAACTGAAAATAACCACAAAACTTAGCTTGAAGTTCAACTGAAAATAACCACAAAACTTAGCTTGAAGTTCAACTGAAAATAACCACAAACCTTAGCTTGAAGTTCAACTGAAAATAACCACAAAACTTAGATTGAGGTTCAAATGAAAATAACAACAAAACTTAGCTTGAAGTTCAACTGAAAATAACCACAAAACTTAGCTTGAAGTTCAACTGAAAATAACCACAAAACTTAGCTTGAAGTTCAACTGAAAATAACCACAAAACTTAGCTTGAAGTTCAACTGAAAATAACCACAAAACTTAGCTTGAAGTTCAACTGAAAATAACCACAAAACTAGCTTGAAGTTCAACTGAAAATAACCACAAAACTTAGATTGAAGTTCGACTGAAAATAACCACAAAACTTAGCTTGAAGTTCAACTGAAAATAACTACAAAACTTAGCTTGAAGTTCAACTGAAAATGAACAGAAAACTTAAGTTGAAGTTCAAATGAAAATAACCACAAAACTTAGCTTGAAGTTCAACTAAAAATAACCACAAAACTTAGCTTGAAGTTCAACTGAAAATAACGACAAAACTTAGCTTGAAGTTCAACTAAAAATAACCACAAAACTTAGCTTGAAGTTCAACTGAAAACAACCACAAAACTTAGCATGAAGTTCAACAGAAAATAACCACAAAACTTAGCTTGAAGTTCAACTGAAAATAACCACAAAACATAGCTTGAAGTTCAACTGAAAATAACCACAAAACTTAGCTTGAAGTTCAACTGAAAATAACCACAAAACTTAGCTGAAGTTCAACTGAAAATAACCACAAAACTTAGCTTGAAGTTCAACTGAAAATAACAACAAAACATAGCTTGAAGTTCAACTGAAAATAACCACAAAACTTAGCTTGAAGTTCAACTGAAAATAACAACAAAACTTAGCTTGAAGTTCAACTGAAAATAACCACAAAACTTAGATTGAAGTTCAACTGAAAATAACCACAAAACGTAGCTTGAAGTTCAACTGAAAATAACCACAAAACTTAGCTTGAAGTTCAACTGAAAATAAGCACAAAACTTAGCTTGAAGTTCAACTGAAAATAACCACAAAACTTAGCTTGAAGTTCAACTGAAAATAACCACAAAACTTAGCTTGAAGTTCAACTGAAAATAATCACAAAACTTAGCTTGAAGTTCAACTGAAAATGAACACAAAACTTAGCTTGAAGTTCAACTGAAAATAACCACAAAACCTAGCTTGAAGTTCAACTGAAAATAACCACAAAACTTAGCTTGAAGTTCAACTGAAAATAACCACAAAACTTAGCTTGAAGTTCACTGAAAATACACAGAAAACTTAGCTTGAAGTTCAACTGAAAATAACCACAAAACCTAGCTTGAAGTTCAACTGAAAATAACCACAAAACTTAGCTTGAAGTTCAACTGAAAATAACCACAAAACTTAGCTTGAAGTTCAACTGAAAATAACCACAAAACTTAGCTTGAAGTTCAAGAGAAAATAACCACAAAACTTAGCTTGAAGTTCAACTGAAAATAACCACAAAACTTAGCTTGAAGTTCAACTGAAAATAACAATAAAACTTAGCTTGAAGTTCAACTGAAAATAACCACAAAACTTAGCTTGAAGTTCAACTGAAAATAACAAAAAACTTAGCTTGAAGTTCAACTGAAAATAACCAAAAAACTTAGCTTGAAGTTCAACTGAAAATAACCACAAAACTTAGCTTGAAGTTCAACTGAAAATAACCACAAAACTTAGCTTGAAGTTCAACTGAAAATAACCACAAAACTTAGCTTGAAGTTCAACTGAAAATAACCACAAAACTTAGCTTGAAGTTCAACTGAAAATAACCACAAAACTTAGCTTGAAGTTCAACAGAAAATAACCACAAAACTTAGCTTGAAGTTCAACTGAAAATAACCACAAAACTTAGCTTGAAGTTCAACTGAAAATAACCACAAAACTTAGCTTGAAGTTCAACTGAAAATAACCACAAAACCTAGCTTGAAGTTCAACTGAAAATAACGACAAAACTTAGCTTGAAGTTCAACTGAAAATAACCACAAAACTTAGCTTGAAGTTCAACTGAAAATAACCACAAAACTTAGCTTGAAGTTCAACTGAAAATAACCACAAAACTTAGCTTGAAGTTCAACTGAAAATAACCACAAAACTTAGCTTGAAGTTCAACTGAAAATAAACACAAAACGTAGCTTGAAGTTCAACTGAAAATAACCACAAAACTTAGCTTGAAGTTCAACTGAAAATAACCACAAAACTTAGCTTGAAGTTCAACTGAAAATAACCAAAAAACATAGCTTGAAGTTCAACTGAAAATAACCACTAAACTTAGATTGACGTTCTACTGAAAATAACCAAAAAACTTAGCTTGAAGTTCAACTGAAAACAACCACAAAACTTAGCTTGAAGATCAACTGAAAATGACCAGAAAACTTAGCTTGAAGTTCAACTGAATATAACCACAAAACTTAGCATGAAGTTCAACTGAAAACAACCACAAAACTTAGCATGACGTTCAACAGAAAATAACCACAAAACTTAGCTTAAAGTTCAACTAAAAATAAACAAAAATCTTATCCTGAAGTTCAACTGAAAATAACCACAAAACTTAGCTTGAAGTTCAACTAAAAATATCCACAAAACATAGCTTGAAGTTCAACTAAAAATATCCACAGAACTTTCCTTGAAGTTCAACTGAAAATAACCACAAAACTTAGTTTGAAGTTCAAATGAAAATAACAACAAAACTTAGCTTGAAGTTCAACTGAAAATAACCACAAACCTTACCTTGAAGTCCAATTGAAAATAACCACAAAACTTAGATCGAAGTTCAACTGAAAATAACAATAAAACTTAGCTTGAAGTTCAACTGAAAATAACCACAAGACTTAGCTTGAAGTTCAACTGAAAATAACCACAAAACTTAGCTTGAAGTTCAACTGAAAATAACCACAAAACTTAGCTTGAAGTTCAACTGAAAATAACCACAAAACTTAGCTTGAAGTTCAACTGAAAATAACCACAAAACTTAGCTTGAAGTTCAACTGAAAATAACCACAAAACTTAGCTTGAAGTTCAACTGAAAATAACCACAAAACTTAGCTTGAAGTTCAACTGAAAATAACCACAAAACTTAGCTTGAAGTTCAACTGAAAATAACCACAAAACTTAGCTTGAAGTTCAACTGAAAATAACCACAAAACTTAGCTTGAAGTTCAACTGAAAATAACCACAAAACTTAGCTTGAAGTTCAACTGAAAATAACCACAAAACTTAGCTTGAAGTTCAACTGAAAATAACCACAAAACTTAGCTTGAAGTTCAACTGAAAATAACCACAAAAACTTAGCTTGAAGTTCAACTGAAAATAACCACAAAACTTAGCTTGAAGTTCAACTGAAAATAACCACAAAACTTAGCTTGAAGTTCAACTGAAAATAACCACAAAACTTAGCTTGAAGTTCAACTGAAAATAACCACAAAACTTAGCTTGAAGTTCAACTGAAAATAACCACAAAACTTAGCTTGAAGTTCAACTGAAAATAACCACAAAACTTAGCTTGAAGTTCAACTGAAAATAACCACAAAACTTAGCTTGAAGTTCAACTGAAAATAACCACAAAACTTAGCTTGAAGTTCAACTGAAAATAACCACAAAACTTAGCTTGAAGTTCAACTGAAAATAACCACAAAACTTAGCTTGAAGTTCAACTGAAAATAACCACAAAACTTAGCTTGAAGTTCAACTGAAAATAACCACAAAACTTAGCTTGAAGTTCAACTGAAAATAACCACAAAACTTAGCTTGAAGTTCAACTGAAAATAACCACAAAACTTAGCTTGAAGTTCAACTGAAAATAACCACAAAACTTAGCTTGAAGTTCAACTGAAAATAACCACAAAACTTAGCTTGAAGTTCAACTGAAAATAACCACAAAACTTAGCTTGAAGTTCAACTGAAAATAACCACAAAACTTAGCTTGAAGTTCAACTGAAAATAACCACAAAACTTAGCTTGAAGTTCAACTGAAAATAACCACAAAACTTAGCTTGAAGTTCAACTGAAAATAACCACAAAACTTAGCTTGAAGTTCAACTGAAAATAACCACAAAACTTAGCTTGAAGTTCAACTGAAAATAACCACAAAACTTAGCTTGAAGTTCAACTGAAAATAACCACAAAACTTAGCTTGAAGTTCAACTGAAAATAACCACAAAACTTAGCTTGAAGTTCAACTGAAAATAACCACAAAACTTAGCTTGAAGTTCAACTGAAAATAACCACAAAACTTAGCTTGAAGTTCAACTGAAAATAACCACAAAACTTAGCTTGAAGTTCAACTGAAAATAACCACAAAACTTAGCTTGAAGTTCAACTGAAAATAACCACAAAACTTAGCTTGAAGTTCAACTGAAAATAACCACAAAACTTAGCTTGAAGTTCAACTGAAAATAACCACAAAACTTAGCTTGAAGTTCAACTGAAAATAACCACAAAACTTAGCTTGAAGTTCAACTGAAAATAACCACAAAACTTAGCTTGAAGTTCAACTGAAAATAACCACAAAACTTAGCTTGAAGTTCAACTGAAAATAACCACAAAACTTAGCTTGAAGTTCAACTGAAAATAACCACAAAACTTAGCTTGAAGTTCAACTGAAAATAACCACAAAACTTAGCTTGAAGTTCAACTGAAAATAACCACAAAACTTAGCTTGAAGTTCAACTGAAAATAACCACAAAACTTAGCTTGAAGTTCAACTGAAAATAACCACAAAACTTAGCTTGAAGTTCAACTGAAAATAACCACAAAACTTAGCTTGAAGTTCAACTGAAAATAACCACAAAACTTAGCTTGAAGTTCAACTGAAAATAACCACAAAACTTAGCTTGAAGTTCAACTGAAAATAACCACAAAACTTAGCTTGAAGTTCAACTGAAAATAACCACAAAACTTAGCTTGAAGTTCAACTGAAAATAACCACAAAACTTAGCTTGAAGTTCAACTGAAAATAACCACAAAACTTAGCTTGAAGTTCAACTGAAAATAACCACAAAACTTAGCTTGAAGTTCAACTGAAAATAACCACAAAACTTAGCTTGAAGTTCAACTGAAAATAACCACAAAACTTAGCTTGAAGTTCAACTGAAAATAACCACAAAACTTAGCTTGAAGTTCAACTGAAAATAACCACAAAACTTAGCTTGAAGTTCAACTGAAAATAACCACAAAACTTAGCTTGAAGTTCAACTGAAAATAACCACAAAACTTAGCTTGAAGTTCAACTGAAAATAACCACAAAACTTAGCTTGAAGTTCAACTGAAAATAACCACAAAACTTAGCTTGAAGTTCAACTGAAAATAACCACAAAACTTAGCTTGAAGTTCAACTGAAAATAACCACAAAACTTAGCTTGAAGTTCAACTGAAAATAACCACAAAACTTAGCTTGAAGTTCAACTGAAAATAACCACAAAACTTAGCTTGAAGTTCAACTGAAAATAACCACAAAACTTAGCTTGAAGTTCAACTGAAAATAACCACAAAACTTAGCTTGAAGTTCAACTGAAAATAACCACAAAACTTAGCTTGAAGTTCAACTGAAAATAACCACAAAACTTAGCTTGAAGTTCAACTGAAAATAACCACAAAACTTAGCTTGAAGTTCAACTGAAAATAACCACAAAACTTAGCTTGAAGTTCAACTGAAAATAACCACAAAACTTAGCTTGAAGTTCAACTGAAAATAACCACAAAACTTAGCTTGAAGTTCAACTGAAAATAACCACAAAACTTAGCTTGAAGTTCAACTGAAAATAACCACAAAACTTAGCTTGAAGTTCAACTGAAAATAACCACAAAACTTAGCTTGAAGTTCAACTGAAAATAACCACAAAACTTAGCTTGAAGTTCAACTGAAAATAACCACAAAACTTAGCTTGAAGTTCAACTGAAAATAACCACAAAACTTAGCTTGAAGTTCAACTGAAAATAACCACAAAACTTAGCTTGAAGTTCAACTGAAAATAACCACAAAACTTAGCTTGAAGTTCAACTGAAAATAACCACAAAACTTAGCTTGAAGTTCAACTGAAAATAACCACAAAACTTAGCTTGAAGTTCAACTGAAAATAACCACAAAACTTAGCTTGAAGTTCAACTGAAAATAACCACAAAACTTAGCTTGAAGTTCAACTGAAAATAACCACAAAACTTAGCTTGAAGTTCAACTGAAAATAACCACAAAACTTAGCTTGAAGTTCAACTGAAAATAACCACAAAACTTAGCTTGAAGTTCAACTGAAAATAACCACAAAACTTAGCTTGAAGTTCAACTGAAAATAACCACAAAACTTAGCTTGAAGTTCAACTGAAAATAACCACAAAACTTAGCTTGAAGTTCAACTGAAAATAACCACAAAACTTAGCTTGAAGTTCAACTGAAAATAACCACAAAACTTAGCTTGAAGTTCAACTGAAAATAACCACAAAACTTAGCTTGAAGTTCAACTGAAAATAACCACAAAACTTAGCTTGAAGTTCAACTGAAAATAACCACAAAACTTAGCTTGAAGTTCAACTGAAAATAACCACAAAACTTAGCTTGAAGTTCAACTGAAAATAACCACAAAACTTAGCTTGAAGTTCAACTGAAAATAACCACAAAACTTAGCTTGAAGTTCAACTGAAAATAACCACAAAACTTAGCTTGAAGTTCAACTGAAAATAACCACAAAACTTAGCTTGAAGTTCAACTGAAAATAACCACAAAACTTAGCTTGAAGTTCAACTGAAAATAACCACAAAACTTAGCTTGAAGTTCAACTGAAAATAACCACAAAACTTAGCTTGAAGTTCAACTGAAAATAACCACAAAACTTAGCTTGAAGTTCAACTGAAAATAACCACAAAACTTAGCTTGAAGTTCAACTGAAAATAACCACAAAACTTAGCTTGAAGTTCAACTGAAAATAACCACAAAACTTAGCTTGAAGTTCAACTGAAAATAACCACAAAACTTAGCTTGAAGTTCAACTGAAAATAACCACAAAACTTAGCTTGAAGTTCAACTGAAAATAACCACAAAACTTAGCTTGAAGTTCAACTGAAAATAACCACAAAACTTAGCTTGAAGTTCAACTGAAAATAACCACAAAACTTAGCTTGAAGTTCAACTGAAAATAACCACAAAACTTAGCTTGAAGTTCAACTGAAAATAACCACAAAACTTAGCTTGAAGTTCAACTGAAAATAACCACAAAACTTAGCTTGAAGTTCAACTGAAAATAACCACAAAACTTAGCTTGAAGTTCAACTGAAAATAACCACAAAACTTAGCTTGAAGTTCAACTGAAAATAACCACAAAACTTAGCTTGAAGTTCAACTGAAAATAACCACAAAACTTAGCTTGAAGTTCAACTGAAAATAACCACAAAACTTAGCTTGAAGTTCAACTGAAAATAACCACAAAACTTAGCTTGAAGTTCAACTGAAAATAACCACAAAACTTAGCTTGAAGTTCAACTGAAAATAACCACAAAACTTAGCTTGAAGTTCAACTGAAAATAACCACAAAACTTAGCTTGAAGTTCAACTGAAAATAACCACAAAACTTAGCTTGAAGTTCAACTGAAAATAACCACAAAACTTAGCTTGAAGTTCAACTGAAAATAACCACAAAACTTAGCTTGAAGTTCAACTGAAAATAACCACAAAACTTAGCTTGAAGTTCAACTGAAAATAACCACAAAACTTAGCTTGAAGTTCAACTGAAAATAACCACAAAACTTAGCTTGAAGTTCAACTGAAAATAACCACAAAACTTAGCTTGAAGTTCAACTGAAAATAACCACAAAACTTAGCTTGAAGTTCAACTGAAAATAACCACAAAACTTAGCTTGAAGTTCAACTGAAAATAACCACAAAACTTAGCTTGAAGTTCAACTGAAAATAACCACAAAACTTAGCTTGAAGTTCAACTGAAAATAACCACAAAACTTAGCTTGAAGTTCAACTGAAAATAACCACAAAACTTAGCTTGAAGTTCAACTGAAAATAACCACAAAACTTAGCTTGAAGTTCAACTGAAAATAACCACAAAACTTAGCTTGAAGTTCAACTGAAAATAACCACAAAACTTAGCTTGAAGTTCAACTGAAAATAACCACAAAACTTAGCTTGAAGTTCAACTGAAAATAACCACAAAACTTAGCTTGAAGTTCAACTGAAAATAACCACAAAACTTAGCTTGAAGTTCAACTGAAAATAACCACAAAACTTAGCTTGAAGTTCAACTGAAAATAACCACAAAACTTAGCTTGAAGTTCAACTGAAAATAACCACAAAACTTAGCTTGAAGTTCAACTGAAAATAACCACAAAACTTAGCTTGAAGTTCAACTGAAAATAACCACAAAACTTAGCTTGAAGTTCAACTGAAAATAACCACAAAACTTAGCTTGAAGTTCAACTGAAAATAACCACAAAACTTAGCTTGAAGTTCAACTGAAAATAACCACAAAACTTAGCTTGAAGTTCAACTGAAAATAACCACAAAACTTAGCTTGAAGTTCAACTGAAAATAACCACAAAACTTAGCTTGAAGTTCAACTGAAAATAACCACAAAACTTAGCTTGAAGTTCAACTGAAAATAACCACAAAACTTAGCTTGAAGTTCAACTGAAAATAACCACAAAACTTAGCTTGAAGTTCAACTGAAAATAACCACAAAACTTAGCTTGAAGTTCAACTGAAAATAACCACAAAACTTAGCTTGAAGTTCAACTGAAAATAACCACAAAACTTAGCTTGAAGTTCAACTGAAAATAACCACAAAACTTAGCTTGAAGTTCAACTGAAAATAACCACAAAACTTAGCTTGAAGTTCAACTGAAAATAACCACAAAACTTAGCTTGAAGTTCAACTGAAAATAACCACAAAACTTAGCTTGAAGTTCAACTGAAAATAACCACAAAACTTAGCTTGAAGTTCAACTGAAAATAACCACAAAACTTAGCTTGAAGTTCAACTGAAAATAACCACAAAACTTAGCTTGAAGTTCAACTGAAAATAACCACAAAACTTAGCTTGAAGTTCAACTGAAAATAACCACAAAACTTAGCTTGAAGTTCAACTGAAAATAACCACAAAACTTAGCTTGAAGTTCAACTGAAAATAACCACAAAACTTAGCTTGAAGTTCAACTGAAAATAACCACAAAACTTAGCTTGAAGTTCAACTGAAAATAACCACAAAACTTAGCTTGAAGTTCAACTGAAAATAACCACAAAACTTAGCTTGAAGTTCAACTGAAAATAACCACAAAACTTAGCTTGAAGTTCAACTGAAAATAACCACAAAACTTAGCTTGAAGTTCAACTGAAAATAACCACAAAACTTAGCTTGAAGTTCAACTGAAAATAACCACAAAACTTAGCTTGAAGTTCAACTGAAAATAACCACAAAACTTAGCTTGAAGTTCAACTGAAAATAACCACAAAACTTAGCTTGAAGTTCAACTGAAAATAACCACAAAACTTAGCTTGAAGTTCAACTGAAAATAACCACAAAACTTAGCTTGAAGTTCAACTGAAAATAACCACAAAACTTAGCTTGAAGTTCAACTGAAAATAACCACAAAACTTAGCTTGAAGTTCAACTGAAAATAACCACAAAACTTAGCTTGAAGTTCAACTGAAAATAACCACAAAACTTAGCTTGAAGTTCAACTGAAAATAACCACAAAACTTAGCTTGAAGTTCAACTGAAAATAACCACAAAACTTAGCTTGAAGTTCAACTGAAAATAACCACAAAACTTAGCTTGAAGTTCAACTGAAAATAACCACAAAACTTAGCTTGAAGTTCAACTGAAAATAACCACAAAACTTAGCTTGAAGTTCAACTGAAAATAACCACAAAACTTAGCTTGAAGTTCAACTGAAAATAACCACAAAACTTAGCTTGAAGTTCAACTGAAAATAACCACAAAACTTAGCTTGAAGTTCAACTGAAAATAACCACAAAACTTAGCTTGAAGTTCAACTGAAAATAACCACAAAACTTAGCTTGAAGTTCAACTGAAAATAACCACAAAACTTAGCTTGAAGTTCAACTGAAAATAACCACAAAACTTAGCTTGAAGTTCAACTGAAAATAACCACAAAACTTAGCTTGAAGTTCAACTGAAAATAACCACAAAACTTAGCTTGAAGTTCAACTGAAAATAACCACAAAACTTAGCTTGAAATTCAACTGAAAATAACCACAAAACTTAGCTTGAAGTTCAACTGAAAATAACCACAAAACTTAGCTTGAAGTTCAACTGAAAATAACCACAAAACTTAGCTTGAAGTTCAACTGAAAATAACCACAAAACGTAGCTTGAAGTTCAACTGAAAATAACCACAAAACTTAGCTTGAAGTTCAACTGAAAATAACCACAAAACTTAGAAGTTCAACTGAAGATAACCAAAAAGCCTAGCTTGAAGTTCAACTGAAAATAATCACAAAACTTAGCTTGAAGTTCAACTGAAAATAACCACAAAACTTAGCGTGAAGTTCAACTAAAAATAACAACAAAACCTAGCTTGAAGTTCGACTGAAAATAACCACAAAACTTAGATTGAAGTTCAACTAAAAATAACCACAAAACTTAGATTGAAGTTCAACTGAAAATAACCACAAAACCTAGCTTGAAGTTCAACTGAAAATAGCCACAAAACCTAGCTTGAAGTTCAACTGAAAAGAACCACAAGACTTAGCTTGAAGTTCAACTGAAAATAACAACAAAACTTAACTTGTAGTTCAAATAAAAATAACCACAAAACTTAGCTTGAAGTTCAACTGAAAATAACCACAAAACTTAGCTTGAAGTTCAACTGAAAATAACCACAAAACTTAGCTTGAAGTTCAACTGAAAATAACCACAAAACTTAGCTTGAAGTTCAACTGAAAATAACCACAAAACTTAGCTTGAAGTTCAAATGAAAAAAACACAAAACTTAGCTTGAAGTTCAACTGAAAATAACTACAAAACTTAGCTTGAAGTTCAACTGAAAATAACCACAAAACTTAGCTTGAAGTTCAGCTGAAAATAACCACAAAACTTAGCTTGAAGTTCAACTGAAAATAACCACAAAACGTAGCTTGAAGTTCAACTGAAAATAACCACAAAACTTAGCTTGAAGTTCAACTGAAAATAACCACAAAACTTAGCTTGAAGTTCAACTGAAAATATACACAAAACTTAGCTTGAAGTTCAACTGAAAATAACCACAAAACTTAGCTTGAAGTTCAACTGAAAATAACCACAAAACTTAGCTTGAAGTTCAACTGAAAATAACCACAAAACTTAGCTTGAAGTTCAACTGAAAATAACCACAAAACCTAGCTTGAAGTTCAACTGAAAATAACCACAAAACTTAGCTTGAAGTTCAACTGAAAATAACCACAAAACTTAGCTTGAAGTTCAACTGAAAATAACCACAAAACTTAGCTTGAAGTTCAACTGAAAATAACAAAAAACTTAGCTTGAAGTTCAACTGAAAATAACCACAAAACTTAGATTGAAGTTCAACTGAAAATAACCACAAAACGTAGCTTGAAGTTCAACTGAAAATAACCACAAAACTTAGCTTGAAGTTCAACTGAAAATAACCACAAAATTTAGCTTGAAGTTCAAATGAAAATAACCAAAAAAACTTAGCTTGAAGTTCAACTAAAAATAATCACAAAACTTAGCTTGAAGTTCAACTGAAAATAACCAAAAAACTTAGCTTGAAGTTCAACTGAAAATAACCACAAAACATAGCTTGAAGTTCAACTGAAAATAACTAAAAAACTTAGCTTCAAGTTCAACTGAAAATAACCACAAAACTTGCCTTGAAGTTCAACTGAAAATAACCACAAACTTAGCTTGAAGTTCAACTGAAAATAACCACAAAACTTAGCTTGAAGATCACCTAAAAATAACCACAAAACTTAGCTTGAAGTTCAACTGAAAATAACTATAAAACTTAGCTTGAAGTTCAACTGAAAATAACCACACTACTTAGATTGAAGTTCAACTGAAAATAACCACAAAACCTAGCTTGAAGTTCAACTGAAAATAACCACAAAACGTAGCTTGAAGTTCAACTGAAAATAACCACAAAACTTAGCTTGAAGTTCAACTGAAAATAACCACAAAACTTAGATTGAAATTCAACGGAAAATAACCACAAAACTTAGCTTGAAGTTCAACTGAAAATAACCACAAAACATAGCTTGAAGTTCAACTAAATATAACCACACAACTTAGCTTGAAGTTCAACTGAAAATAACCACAAAACCTAGCTTGAAGTTCAACAGAAAATAACCACAAAACTTAGAAGTTCAACTGAAGATAACCAAAAAGCCTAGCTTGAAGTTCAACTGAAAATAATCACAAAACTTAGCTTGAAGTTCAACTGAAAATAACAACAAAACTTATCTTGAAGTTCAACTGAAAATAACCACAAAACTTAGTTTGAAGTTCAAATAAAAATAACCACAAAACGTAGCTTCAAGTTCAATTGAAAATATAAACAAAACTTTGCTTGAAGTTCAACTGAAAATAACCACAAAACTTACCATGAAGTTCAACTGAAAATAACCACAAAACTTATCTTGAAGTTCAACTGAAAATAACCACAAAACCTAGCTTAAAGTTCAACTGAAAATAACCACAAAACTTAGCTTGAAGTTCAACTGAAAATAACAACAAAACTTAACTTGATGTTCAAATGAAAATAACCACAAAACTTAGACTGAAGTTCAACTGAAAATAACCACAAAACTTAGCTTGAAGTTCAACAGAAAATAACCATAAAACTTAGTTTGAAGTTCAAATAAAAATAACCACAAAACGTAGCTTCAAGTTCAATTGAAAATATAAACAAAACTTTGCTTGAAGTTCAACTGAAAATAACCACAAAACTTACCATGAAGTTCAACTGAAAATAACCACAAAACTTAGCTTGAAGTTCAACTGAAAATAACCACAAAACATAGCTTAAAGTTCAACTAAAAATAACCAGAAAACTTAACTTGAAGTTCAAATGAAAATAACCACAAAACTTTTCTTGAAGATCAAATGAAAATAACCACAAAACTTAGCTTATAGTTCAACTGAAAATAACCAGAAAACTTAGCTTGAAGTTCAACTGAAAATAACCACAAAACTTAACTTGAAGTTGAAATGAAAATAACCACAAAACTTTGCTTGAATATCAACTGAAAATAACCACAAAACTTAGCTTCAAGTTCAACTGAAAATAACCACAAATCTTAGATTGAAGTTCAAATGAAATTAACCACAAAACTTAGCATATGTTCAACTGAAAATAACAAAACCTAGCCTGAAGTTCAACTGAAAATAACCACAAAACTTAGCTTGAAGTTCAACTGAAAATAACCACAAAACTTAGACTGAAGTTCAACTGAAAATAACCACAAAACTTAGCTTGAAGTTCAACTGAAAATAACCACAAAACGTAGCTTGAAGTTCAACTAAAAATAACCACAAAACTTAGCTTGAAGTTCAACTGAAAATAACCACAAACCATAGCTTGAAGTTCAACTAAATATAACCACACAACTTAGCTTGAAGTTCAACTGAAAATAACCACAAAACCTAGCTTGAAGTTCAACAGAAAATAACCACAAAACTTAGAAGTTCAACTGAAGATAACCAAAAAGCCTAGCTTGAAGTTCAACTGAAAATAATCACAAAACTTAGCTTGAAGTTCAACTGAAAATAACCACAAAACTTAGCGTGAAGTTCAACTAAAAATAACAACAAAACCTAGCTTGAAGTTCGACTGAAAATAACCACAAAACTTAGATTGAAGTTCAACTAAAAATAACCACAAAACTTAGATTGAAGTTCAACTGAAAATAACCACAAAACCTAGCTTGAAGTTCAACTGAAAATAGCCACAAAACCTAGCTTGAAGTTCAACTGAAAAGAACCACAAGACTTAGCTTGAAGTTCAACTGAAAATAACAACAAAACTTAACTTGTAGTTCAAATAAAAATAACCACAAAACTTAGCTTGAAGTTCAACTGAAAATAACCACAAAACTTAGCTTCATGATCAACTGAAAATAACCACAAAACTTAGATTGAAGTTCAACTGAAAATAACCACAAAACCTAGCTTGAAGTTCAACTGAAAATAACCACAAAACTTAGCTTGAAGGTCAAATAAAAATAAACACAAAACTTAGCTTGAAGTTCAACTGAAAATAACTACAAATCGTAGCTTGAAGTTCAACTGAAAATAACCACACAACTTAGATTGAAGTTCAGCTGAAAATAACCACAAAACTTAGCTTGAAGTTCAACTGAAAATAACCACAAAACTTAGCTTGAAGTTCAACTGAAAATAACCACAAAACTTAGCTTGAAGTTCAACTGAAAATAACCACAAAACTTAGCTTGAAGTTCAACTGAAAATAACCACAAAACTTAGCTTGAAGTTCAATTGAAAATAACCACAAAACTTAGCTTGAAGTTCAACTGAAAATAACCACAAAACTTAGCTTGAAGTTCAACTGAAAATAACCACAAAACTTAGCTTGAAGTTCAACTGAAAATAACCACAAAACTTAGCTTGAAGTTCAACTAAAAATAACCAAAAAACTTAGCTTGAAGTTCAACTGAAAATAACCACAAAACTTAGCTTGAAGTTCAACTGAAAATAACCACAAAACTTAGCTTGAAGTTCAACTGAAAATAACCAGAAAACTTAGCTTGAAGTTCAACTGAAAATAACCACAAAACTTAGCTTGAAGTTCAACTGAAAATAACCACAAAACTTAGCTTGAATATCAACTGAAAATAACCACAAAACTTAGCTTCAAGTTCAACTGAAAATAACCACAAATCTTAGATTGAAGTTCAAATGAAATTAACCACAAAACTTAGCATATGTTCAACTGAAAATAACAAAACCTAGCCTGAAGTTCAACTGAAAATAACCACAAAACTTAGCTTGAAGTTCAACTGAAAATAACCACAAAACTTAGACTGAAGTTCAACTGAAAATAACCACAAAACTTAGCTTGAAGTTCAACTGAAAATAACCACAAAACGTAGCTTGAAGTTCAACTAAAAATAACCACAAAACTTAGCTTGAAGTTCAACTGAAAATAACCACAAACCATAGCTTGAAGTTCAACTAAATATAACCACACAACTTAGCTTGAAGTTCAACTGAAAATAACCACAAAACCTAGCTTGAAGTTCAACAGAAAATAACCACAAAACTTAGAAGTTCAACTGAAGATAACCAAAAAGCCTAGCTTGAAGTTCAACTGAAAATAATCACAAAACTTAGCTTGAAGTTCAACTGAAAATAACCACAAAACTTAGCGTGAAGTTCAACTAAAAATAACAACAAAACCTAGCTTGAAGTTCGACTGAAAATAACCACAAAACTTAGATTGAAGTTCAACTAAAAATAACCACAAAACTTAGATTGAAGTTCAACTGAAAATAACCACAAAACCTAGCTTGAAGTTCAACTGAAAATAGCCACAAAACCTAGCTTGAAGTTCAACTGAAAAGAACCACAAGACTTAGCTTGAAGTTCAACTGAAAATAACAACAAAACTTAACTTGTAGTTCAAATAAAAATAACCACAAAACTTAGCTTGAAGTTCAACTGAAAATAACCACAAAACTTAGCTTCATGATCAACTGAAAATAACCACAAAACTTAGATTGAAGTTCAACTGAAAATAACCACAAAACCTAGCTTGAAGTTCAACTGAAAATAACCACAAAACTTAGCTTGAAGGTCAAATAAAAATAAACACAAAACTTAGCTTGAAGTTCAACTGAAAATAACTACAAATCGTAGCTTGAAGTTCAACTGAAAATAACCACACAACTTAGATTGAAGTTCAGCTGAAAATAACCACAAAACTTAGCTTGAAGTTCAACTGAAAATAACCACAAAACGTAGCTTGAAGTTCAACTAAAAATAACCACAAAACTTAGCTTGAAGTTCAACTGAAAATAACCACAAAACTTAGCTTGAAGTTCAACTGAAAATAACGAGAAAACTTAGCTTGAAGTTCAACTGAAAATAACCACAAAACTTAGATTGAAGTTCAACGGAAAATAACCACAAAACATAGCTTGAAGTTCAACGGAAAATAACCACAAAACTTTGCTTGAAGTTCAACTGAAAATAACCATAAAACTTAGCTTGAAGTTCAAATAAAAAACCACAAAACGTAGCATGTAGTTCAACTGAAAATATACAAAAAACTTAGCTTAAAGTTCAACTGAAAATAACCACAAAACTTAGCATGAAGTTCAACTGAAAATAACCAGAAAACTTAGCTTGAAGTTCAACTGATAATAACGACCAAACTTAGCTTTAAGTTCAACTGAAAATAACCACAGAACTCAGATTGAAGTTCAACTGAAAATAACCACAAAACTTAGCTTGAAGTTCAACTGAAAATAACCACAAAACCTAGCTTCAAGTTCAACTAAAAATAACCACAAAACTTAGCTTGAAGTTCAACTGAAAATAACCACATCACTTAGCTTGAAGTTCAACAGAAAATAACCACAAAACTTAGCTTGAAGTTCAACTGAAAATAACTAAAAAACTTAACTTGAAGTTCAACTGAAAATAACCGCAAAACTTAGATTGAAGTTCAACTGAAAATAACCACAAAACGTAGCTTGAAGTTCAACTGAAAATAACCACAAAACTTAGCTTGAAGTTCAACTGAAAATAACCACAAAATTTAGCTTGAAGTTCAAGTGAAAATAAGCAAAAAACTTAGCTTGAAGTTCAACTGAAAATAACCACAAAACTTAGCTTGAAGTTCAACTGAAAATAACCACAAAACTTAGCTTGAAGTTCAACTGAAAATAACCACAAAACTTAGCTTGAAGTTCAACTGAAAATAACCACAAAACTTAGCTTGAAGTTCAACTGAAAATAACCACAAAACTTAGCTTGAAGTTCAACTGAAAATAACCACAAAACTTAGCTTGAAGTTCAACTGAAAATAACCACAAAACTTAGCTTGAAGTTCAACTGAAAATAACCACAAAACTTAGCTTGAAGTTCAACTGAAAATAACACAAAACTTAGCTTGAAGTTCAACTGAAAATAACCACAAAACTTAGCTTGAAGTTCAACTGAAAATAACCACAAAACTTAGCTTGAAGTTCAACTGAAAATAACCACAAAACTTAGCTTGAAGTTCAACTGAAAATAACCACAAAACTTAGCTTGAAGTTCAACTGAAAATAACCACAAAACTTAGCTTGAAGTTCAACTGAAAATAACCACAAAACTTAGCTTGAAGTTCAACTGAAAATAACCACAAAACTTAGCTTGAAGTTCAACTGAAAATAACCACAAAACTTAGCTTGAAGTTCAACTGAAAATAACCACAAAACTTAGCTTGAAGTTCAACTGAAAATAACCACAAAACTTAGCTTGAAGTTCAACTGAAAATAACCACAAAACTTAGCTTGAAGTTCAACTGAAAATAACCACAAAACTTAGCTTGAAGTTCAACTGAAAATAACCACAAAACTTAGCTTGAAGTTCAACTGAAAATAACCACAAAACTTAGCTTGAAGTTCAACTGAAAATAACCACAAAACTTAGCTTGAAGTTCAACTGAAAATAACCACAAAACTTAGCTTGAAGTTCAACTGAAAATAACCACAAAACTTAGCTTGAAGTTCAACTGAAAATAACCACAAAACTTAGCTTGAAGTTCAACTGAAAATAACCACAAAACTTAGCTTGAAGTTCAACTGAAAATAACCACAAAACTTAGCTTGAAGTTCAACTGAAAATAACCACAAAACTTAGCTTGAAGTTCAACTGAAAATAACCACAAAACTTAGCTTGAAGTTCAACTGAAAATAACCACAAAACTTAGCTTGAAGTTCAACTGAAAATAACCACAAAACTTAGCTTGAAGTTCAACTGAAAATAACCACAAAACTTAGCTTGAAGTTCAACTGAAAATAACCACAAAACTTAGCTTGAAGTTCAACTGAAAATAACCACAAAACTTAGCTTGAAGTTCAACTGAAAATAACCACAAAACTTAGCTTGAAGTTCAACTGAAAATAACCACAAAACTTAGCTTGAAGTTCAACTGAAAATAACCACAAAACTTAGCTTGAAGTTCAACTGAAAATAACCACAAAACTTAGCTTGAAGTTCAACTGAAAATAACCACAAAACTTAGCTTGAAGTTCAACTGAAAATAACCACAAAACTTAGCTTGAAGTTCAACTGAAAATAACCACAAAACTTAGCTTGAAGTTCAACTGAAAATAACCACAAAACTTAGCTTGAAGTTCAACTGAAAATAACCACAAAACTTAGCTTGAAGTTCAACTGAAAATAACCACAAAACTTAGCTTGAAGTTCAACTGAAAATAACCACAAAACTTAGCTTGAAGTTCAACTGAAAATAACCACAAAACTTAGCTTGAAGTTCAACTGAAAATAACCACAAAACTTAGCTTGAAGTTCAACTGAAAATAACCACAAAACTTAGCTTGAAGTTCAACTGAAAATAACCACAAAACTTAGCTTGAAGTTCAACTGAAAATAACCACAAAACTTAGCTTGAAGTTCAACTGAAAATAACCACAAAACTTAGCTTGAAGTTCAACTGAAAATAACCACAAAACTTAGCTTGAAGTTCAACTGAAAATAACCACAAAACTTAGCTTGAAGTTCAACTGAAAATAACCACAAAACTTAGCTTGAAGTTCAACTGAAAATAACCACAAAACTTAGCTTGAAGTTCAACTGAAAATAACCACAAAACTTAGCTTGAAGTTCAACTGAAAATAACCACAAAACCTTAGCTTGAAGTTCAACTGAAAATAACCACAAAACTTAGCTTGAAGTTCAACTGAAAATAACCACAAACTTAGCTTGAAGTTCAACTGAAAAATAACACCAATATGATCATAAACACAATAGCTGAGTCACTAAATAACCCAACTATGACAACAATAACCACAAACTAATCAACTGAAAAAACCCAACTAAGTAACTAAATACCAAACTAGTGGTCACTGAAAACAACTAGCTTAAGTAAAAATAACAACTTATGAGTAATAATAACACAACTGCTTGAAGTTCACTGAATAACACAAAACTTAGAGTTCACTGAATAACCAAAACTGTTGAAGTTCAACGAAATACACAAAACTCTGAAGTCATAAAACAACAAGTATAAAAAAAACTTGTACTAAAAAATTAGCATCATGAATAACAATGATTACAAATAAAAACAACTAATAAAAAAACAATTAAAAACCAACTAATTCACTGAAAAAAATATATAAAACAAATATGTAAAAACAAACTTGAAGTTCAATAATACAACTTATAAGTAAAAACCACAATAAAAAAACAACTAAGTTAAAAACACAAACTACTAGTCACTAAAAAACAACACAAAACTTAGCTTGAAGTTCAACTGAAAATAACCACAAAACTTAGCTTGAAGTTCAACTGAAAATAACCACAAACTTAGCTTGAAGTTCAACTAAAATAACCACAAAACTTAGCTTGAAGTTCAACTGAAAATAACCACAAAACTTAGCTTGAAGTTCAACTGAAAATAACCACAAAAACTTAGCTTGAAGTTCAACTGAAAATAACCACAAAACCTAGCTTGAAGTTCAACTGAAAATAACCACAAAACTTAGCTTGAAGTTCAACTGAAAATAACCACAAAACTTAGCTTGAAGTTCAACTGAAAATAACACAAAACTTAGCTTGAAGTTCAACTGAAAATAACCACAAAACTTAGCTTGAAGTTCAACTGAAAATAACCACAAAACTTAGCTTGAAGTTCAACTGAAAATAACCACAAAACTTAGCTTGAAGTTCAACTGAAAATAACCACAAAACTTAGCTTGAAGTTCAACTGAAAATAACCACAAAACTTAGCTTGAAGTTCAACTGAAAATAACCACAAAACTTAGCTTGAAGTTCAACTGAAAATAACTACAAATCGTAGCTTGAAGTTCAACTGAAAATAACCACACAACTTAGATTGAAGTTCAGCTGAAAATAACCACAAAACTTAGCTTGAAGTTCAACTGAAAATAACCACAAAACGTAGCTTGAAGTTCAACTAAAAATAACCACAAAACTTAGCTTGAAGTTCAACTGAAAATAACCACAAAACTTAGCTTGAAGTTCAACTGAAAATAACGAGAAAACTTAGCTTGAAGTTCAATTGAAAATAACCACAAAAATTAGATTGAAATTCAACGGAAAATAACCACAAAACATAGCTTGAAGTTCAACGGAAAATAACCACAAAACTTTGCTTGAAGTTCAACTGAAAATAACCATAAAACTTAGCTTGAAGTTCAAATAAAAAAACCACAAAACGTAGCATGTAGTTCAACTGAAAATATACAAAAAACTTAGCTTAAAGTTCAACTGAAAATAACCACAAAACTTACCATGAAGTTCAACTGAAAATAACCAGAAAACTTAGCTTGAAGTTCAACTGATAATAACGACCAAACTTAGCTTTAAGTTCAACTGAAAATAACCACAGAACTCAGATTGAAGTTCAACTGAAAATAACCACAAAACTTAGCTTGAAGTTCAACTGAAAATAACCACAAAACCTAGCTTCAAGTTCAACTAAAAATAACCACAAAACTTAGCTTGAAGTTCAACTGAAAATAACCACATCACTTAGCTTGAAGTTCAACAGAAAATAACCACATAACTTAGCTTGAAGTTCAACTGAAAATAACTAAAAAACTTAACTTGAAGTTCAACTGAAAATAACCGCAAAACTTAGATTGAAGTTCAACTGAAAATAACCACAAAACGTAGCTTGAAGTTCAACTGAAAATAACCACAAAACTTAGGTTGAAGTTCAACTGAAAATAACCACAAAATTTATCTTGAAGTTCAAGTGAAAATAAGCAAAAAACTTAGCTTGAAGTTCAACTGAAAATAACCACAAACCTTAGCTTAAAGTTCAACTGAAAATAACCAAAAAACTTAGCCTGAAGTTCAACTAAAAATAACCACAAAACATAGCTTGAAGGTCATCTGAAAATAACTAAAAAACTTAGCTTCAAGTTCAACTGAAAATAACCACAAAACTTGCCTTGAAGTTCAACTGAAAATAACCACAAACTTAGCTTGAAGTTCAACTGAAAATAACCACAAAACTTAGCTTGAAGATCACCTAAAAATAACCACAAAACTTAGCTTGAAGTTCAACTGAAAATAACTATAAAACTTAGCTTGAAGTTCAACTGAAAATAACCACACTACTTAGATTGAAGTTCAACTGAAAATAACCACAAAACTTAGCTTGACGTTCACCTGAAAATAATTACAAAACTAGCTTGAAGTTCAACTGAAAATAACCACAAAACTTAGCTTGAAGTTTAACTGAAAATAACCACAAAACTTTGCTTGAATATCAACTGAAAATAACCACAAAACTTAGCTTCAAGTTCAACTGAAAATAACCACAAATCTTAGATTGAAGTTCAAATGAAATTAACCACAAAACTTAGCATATGTTCAACTGAAAATAACAAAACCTAGCCTGAAGTTCAACTGAAAATAACCACAAAACTTAGCTTGAAGTTCAACTGAAAATAACCACAAAACTTAGACTGAAGTTCAACTGAAAATAACCACAAAACTTAGCTTGAAGTTCAACTGAAAATAACCACAAAACGTAGCTTGAAGTTCAACTAAAAATAACCACAAAACTTAGCTTGAAGTTCAACTGAAAATAACCACAAACCATAGCTTGAAGTTCAACTAAATATAACCACACAACTTAGCTTGAAGTTCAACTGAAAATAACCACAAAACCTAGCTTGAAGTTCAACAGAAAATAACCACAAAACTTAGAAGTTCAACTGAAGATAACCAAAAAGCCTAGCTTGAAGTTCAACTGAAAATAATCACAAAACTTAGCTTGAAGTTCAACTGAAAATAACCACAAAACTTAGCGTGAAGTTCAACTAAAAATAACAACAAAACCTAGCTTGAAGTTCGACTGAAAATAACCACAAAACTTAGATTGAAGTTCAACTAAAAATAACCACAAAACTTAGATTGAAGTTCAACTGAAAATAACCACAAAACCTAGCTTGAAGTTCAACTGAAAATAGCCACAAAACCTAGCTTGAAGTTCAACTGAAAAGAACCACAAGACTTAGCTTGAAGTTCAACTGAAAATAACAACAAAACTTAACTTGTAGTTCAAATAAAAATAACCACAAAACTTAGCTTGAAGTTCAACTGAAAATAACCACAAAACTTAGCTTCATGATCAACTGAAAATAACCACAAAACTTAGATTGAAGTTCAACTGAAAATAACCACAAAACCTAGCTTGAAGTTCAACTGAAAATAACCACAAAACTTAGCTTGAAGGTCAAATAAAAATGAACACAAAACTTAGCTTGAAGTTCAACTGAAAATAACTACAAATCGTAGCTTGAAGTTCAACTGAAAATAACCACACAACTTAGATTGAAGTTCAGCTGAAAATAACCACAAAACTTAGCTTGAAGTTCAACTGAAAATAACCACAAAACGTAGCTTGAAGTTCAACTAAAAATAACCACAAAACTTAGCTTGAAGTTCAACTGAAAATAACCACAAAACTTAGCTTGAAGTTCAACTGAAAATAACGAGAAAACTTAGCTTGAAGTTCAATTGAAAATAACCACAAAAATTAGATTGAAATTCAACGGAAAATAACCACAAAACATAGCTTGAAGTTCAACGGAAAATAACCACAAAACTTTGCTTGAAGTTCAACTGAAAATAACCATAAAACTTAGCTTGAAGTTCAAATAAAAAACCACAAAACGTAGCATGTAGTTCAACTGAAAATATACAAAAAACTTAGCTTAAAGTTCAACTGAAAATAACCACAAAACTTACCATGAAGTTCAACTGAAAATAACCAGAAAACTTAGCTTGAAGTTCAACTGATAATAACCACAAAACTTAGCTTGAAGTTCAACTGAAAATAACCACAAAACTTAGCTTGAAGTTCAACTGAAAATAACCACAAAACTTAGCTTGAAGTTCAACTGAAAATAACCACAAAACTTAGCTTGAAGTTCAACTGAAAATAACCACAAAACTTAGCTTGAAGTTCAACTGAAAATAACCACAAAACTTAGCTTGAAGTTCAACTGAAAATAACCACAAAACTTAGCTTGAAGTTCAACTGAAAATAACCACAAAACTTAGCTTGAAGTTCAACTGAAAATAACCACAAAACTTAGATTGAAGTTCAACTGAAAATAACCACAAAACTTAGATTGAAGTTCAACTGAAAATAACCACAAAACTTAGATTGAAGTTCAACTGAAAATAACCACAAAACTTAGATTGAAGTTCAACTGAAGATAACCAAAAAACCTAGCTTGAAGTTCAACTGAAAATAACCACAAACTTAGCTTGAAGGTTCAACTGAAAATAACCACAAAACTTAGCTTGAAGTTCAAATGAAAATAACCACAAAACTTAGCTCGAAGTTCAACTGAAAATAACCATAAAACCTAGCTTGAAGTTCAACTGAAAATAACCACAAAACTTAGATTGAAGTTCAACTGAAAATAACCACAAAACCTAGCTTGAAGTTCAACTGAAAATAACCATAAAACCTAGCTTGAAGTTCAACTGAAAATAGCCAGAAAACTTAGCTTGAAGGTCAACTGAAAATAAACACAAAACTTAGCTTGAAGTTCAACTGAAAATAACCACAGAACGTAGCTTGAAGTTCAACTGAAAATAACCACACAACTTAGATTGAAGTTCAACAAAAATAACCACAAAACTTAGCTTGAAGTTCAACTGAAAATAACTACAAAACGTAGCTTACAGTTCAACTGAAAATGACCACAAAACCTAGCTTGAAGTTCAACTGAAAATAACCACAAAACGTAGCTTGAAGTTCAAGTGAAAATAACCACAAAACTTAGCTTGAAGTTCAACTGAAAATAACCACAAAACTTAGATTGAAGTTCAACGGAAAATAACCACAAAACTTAGCTTGAAGTTCAACTGAAAATAACCACAAAACTTAGCTTGAAGTTCAACTGAAAATAACCATAAAACTTAGCTTGAAGTTCAAATAAAAATAACCACAAAACGTAGCTTCAAGTTCAACTGAAAATATAAACAAAACTTTGCTTGAAGTTCAACTGAAAATAACCACAAAACTTACCATGAAGTTAACTGAAAATAACCACAAAACTTAGCTTGAAGTTCAACTGAAAATAACCACAAAACCTAGCTTAAAGTTCAACTGAAAACAACCACAAAACTTAGCTTGAAGTTCAACTGAAAATAACAACAAAACTTAACTTGAAGTTCAAATGAAAATAACCACAAAACTATGAAGATCAAATGAAAATAACCACAAAACTTAGCTTAAAGTTCAACTGAAAATAACCACAAAACTTAGCTTGAAGTTGAACTGAAAATAACCACAAAACTTAACTTGAAGTTCAAATCAAAATAACCACAAAACTTTGCTTGAATATCAACTGAAAATAACCACAAAACTTAGCTTCAAGTTCAACTGAAAATAACCACATATCTTAGATTGAAGTTCAAATGAAATTAACCACAAAACTTAGCATATGTTCAACTGAAAATAACGAAAAAACCTAGCCTGAAGTTCAACTGAAAATAACCACAAAACATAGCTTGAAGTTCAACGGAAAATAACCACAAAACTTTGCTTGAAGTTCAACTGAAAATAACCATAAAACTTAGCTTGAAGTTCAAATAAAAAAACCACAAAACGTAGCATGTAGTTCAACTGAAAATATACAAAAAACTTAGCTTAAAGTTCCACTGAAAATAACCACAAAACTTACCATGAAGTTCAACTGAAAATAACCAGAAAACTTAGCTTGAAGTTCATCTGATAATAACGACCAAACTTAGCTTTAAGTTCAACTGAAAATAACCACAAACTCAGATTGAAGTTCAACTGAAAATAACCACAAAACTTAGCCTGAAGTTCAACTGAAAATAACCACAAAACCTAGCTTCAAGTTCAACTAAAAATAACCACAAAACTTAGCTTGAAGTTCAACTGAAAATAACCACATCACTTAGCTTGAAGTTCAACAGAAAATAACCACATAACTTAGCTTGAAGTTCAACTGAAAATAACTAAAAAACTTAACTTGAAGTTCAACTGAAAATAACCACAAAACTTAGATTGAAGTTCAACTGAAAATAACCACAAAACGTAGCTTGAAGTTCAACTGAAAATAACCACAAAACTTAGGTTGAAGTTCAACTGAAAATAACCACAAAATTTATCTTGAAGTTCAAGTGAAAATAACCAAAAAACTTAGCTTGAAGTTCAACTGAAAATAACCACAAACCTTAGCTTAAAGTTCAACTGAAAATAACCAAAAAACTTAGCCTGAAGTTCAACTAAAAATAACCACAAAACATAGCTTGAAGGTCATCTGAAAATAACTAAAAAACTTAGCTTCAAGTTCAACTGAAAATAACCACAAAACTTGCCTTGAAGTTGAACTGAAAATAACCACAAACTTAGCTTGAAGTTCAACTGAAAATAACCACATCACTTAGCTTCAAGTTCAACAGAAAATAACCACAAAACTTAGCTTGAAGTTAAACTGAAAATAACTACAAAACTTAACTTGAAGTTCAACTGAAATAACCTCAAAACTTACCCTGAACTTCAACTGAAAACAACGAAAAAACTTAGATTGAAGTTCAACTGAAAATAACCACAAAACGTAGCTTGAAGTTCAACTGAAAATAACCACAAAACTTTGCTTAAAGTTCAACTAAAAATAACCACAAAATTTAGCTTGAAGTTCAAATGAAAATAACCAAAAAACTTAGCTTGAAGTTCAACTGAAAATATCCACAAAGCTTGGCTTAAAGTTCAACTGAAAATAATTACAAAACTAGCTTGAAGTTCAACTGAAAATATCCAAAAAACTTAGCTTGAAGTTTAACTGAAAATAACCACAAAAATTAGCTTGAAGTTCAACTGAAAATAACCATAAAATTTAGCTTGAAGTTCAACTGAAAATAATTACAAAACTTAGCTTGAAGTTCAACTGAAAATAACCACAAAACTTAGATTGAAGTTCAACAGAAAATAACCACAAAACTTAGCTTGACGTTCACCTGAAAATGATTACAAAACCTAGCTTGAAGTTCAACTGAAAATAACCAAAAACTTTGATTGAAGTTCAACTGAAAATAACCACAAAAATTAGATTGAAGTTCAAGTGAAAATAACCACAAAACGTAGCTTGAAGTTCAACTGAAAATAACCACAAAACTTAGCTTGAAGTTCAACTGAAAATAACCACAAAACTAACTTGAAGTTCAACAGAAAATAACCACAAAACCTAGCTTGAAGTTCAACTGAAAGTAACCACAAAACTTAGCTTGAAGTTCAAATGAAAATACTCACAAAACTTACCTTGAAGTACAATTGAAATTAACCACAAAACTTAGCTTGAAGTTCAACTGAAAATATCCACAAAACTTGGCTTCAAGTTCATCTGAAAATAACAACAAAACTAACATTGAAGTTCAACTGAAGATAACCACAAAACCTAGCTTGAAGTTCAACTGAAAATAACCACAAAACTTAGCCTGAAGTTCAACTGAAAATAACCACAAAATTAGATTGAAGTTCAATTGAAAATAACCACAAAACTTAGCTTGAAGTTCAACTGAAAATAACCACAAAACTTACCATGAATTTCAACTGAAAATAACCACAAAACTTAGCTTGAAGTTCAACTGATAATAACCACAAAACTTAGCTTGAAGTTCAAATGAAAATAACCACAAACCTTAGCTTGAGGTTCAACTAAAAATAACCACACAACTTGGCTTGAAGTTCAACTGAAAATAACCACAAAACCTAGCTTGAAGTTCAACAGAAAATAACCACAAAACTTAGATTGCAGTTCAACTGAAAATAACCACAAAACTTCGCTTGAAGTTGACCTGAAAATAACCACAAAACTTAGCTTGAAGTTCAACTAAAAATAACCAAAAAACTTGGATTGAAGTTCAGCTGAAAATAACCAGAAAACTTAGCTTGAAGTTCAACAGAATATAACCACAAAACTTAGTTTGAAGTTCAACTGAAAATAACCACAAAACTTAGCTTGAAGTTCAACGGAAAATAACAAAATTTAGCTTAACGTTCAACTGAAAATAACCACAAAACTTAGCGTGAGGTTCAACTGAAAATAACAATAAAACCTAGCGTGAAGTTCAATTGAAAATAACCACAAAACCTAGCTTGAAGTTCAACTGAAAATAACCACAAAACCTAGCCTGAAGTTCAATTGAAAACAACCACAAAACTTAGACTGAAGTTCAACTGAAAATAACCACAAAACTTAGCTTGACGTTAAACTGAAAATAACCACAAAACTTAGCTTGAAGTTCAACTGAATATAACCACAAAACTTAGCTCGAAGTTCAACTGAAGATATCCAAAAAACCTAGCTTGAAGTTCAACTGAAAATAACCACAAAACTTAGACTGAAGTTCAACTGCAAATAAACACAAAACTTAGCTTGAAGTTCAACTGAAATTAACCACAAAACGTAGCTTGACGTTAAACTGAATATAACCACAAAACTTAGCTTGACGTTAAACTGAAAATAACCACAAAACTTAGCTTGAAATTCAAGTGAAAATTACCAAAAAACTTAGAATGAAGTTCAACTGAAAATAAAAACAAGACTTAGCTTGAACTTCAACTGAAAATAACCACAAAACTTTGATTGAAGTTCAACTGAAAATAACAACAAAACTTAGATTGAAGGTCAACTGAAGATAACCAAAAACCCTAGCTTGACGTTCAAGTGAAAATAACCACAAGACTTAGCTTGAGGTTCAACTGAAAATAACCACAAAACTTACCTTGAAGTTCAAATGAAAATAACCACAAAAATTAGCTTGAAGTTCAACTGAAAATAACCATAAAACCTAGCTTGAAGATCAACTGAAAATAACCACAAAACTTAAATTGAAGGTCAACTGAAAATAAACACAAACCTTAGCTTGAAGTTCAACTGAAAATAACCACAGAACGTAGCTTGAAGTTCAACTGAAAATAACCACACAACTTAGATTGAAGTTCAACAAAAAATAACCACAAAACTTAGCTTGAAGTTTAACTGAAAATAACTACAAAACGTAGCTTACAGTTCAACTGAAAATGACCACAAAACCTAGCTTGAAGTTCAACTGAAAATAACCACAAAACGTAGCTTGAAGTTCAATTGAAAATAACCACAAAACTTAGCTTGAAGTTCAACTGAAAATAACCACAAAACTTAGATTGAAATTCAACGGAAAATAACCACAAAACTTAGCTTGAAGTTCAACTGAAAATAACCACAAAACTTAGCTTGAAGTTCAACAGAAAATAACCATAAAACTTAGCTTGAAGTTCAAATAAAAATAACCACAAAACGTAGCTTCAAGTTCAACTGAAAATATAAACAAAACTTTGCTTGAAGTTCAACTGAAAATAAACACAAAACTTACCATGAAGTTAACTGAAAATAACCACAAAACTTAGCTTGAAGTTCAACTGAAAATAACCACAAAACCTAGCTTAAAGTTCAACTGAAAATAACCACAAAACTTAGCTTGAAGTTCAACTGAAAATAACAACAAAACTTAACTTGAAGTTCAAATGAAAATAACCACAAAACTTTGAAGATCAAATGAAAATAACCACAAAACTTAGCTTAAAGTTCAACTGAAAATAACCACAAAACTTAGCTTGAAGTTGAACTGAAAATAACCACAAAACTTAACTTGAAGTTCAAATCAAAATAACCACAAAACTTTGCTTGAATATCAACTGAAAATAACCACAAAACTTAGCTTCAAGTTCAACTGAAAATAACCACAAATCTTAGATTGAAGTTCAAATGAAATTAACCACAAAACTTAGCATATGTTCAACTGAAAATAACGAAAAAACCTAGCCTGAAGTTCAACTGAAAATAACCACAAAACTTAGCTTGAAGTTCAACTGAAAATAACCAGAAAACTTAGACTGAAGTTCAACTGAAAATAACCACAAAACTTAGCTTGAAGTTCAACTGAAAATAACCACAAAACGTAGCTTGAAGTTCAACTAAAAATAACCACAAAACTTAGCTTGAAGTTCAATTGAAAATAACCACAAAACTTAGCTTGAAGTTCAACTGAAAATAACCACAAAACTTAGCTTGAAGTTCAACTGAAAATAACCACAAAACCTAGTTTGAAGTTCAACAGAAAATAACCACAAAACTTAGAAGTTCAACTGAAGATAACCAAAAAGCCTAGCTTGAAGTTAAACTGAAAATAACCACAAAACTTAGCTTAAAGTTCAACTGAAAATAACCACAAAACTTAGCATGAAGTTCAACTAAAAATAACCACAAAACTTAGCTTGAAGTTCAACTGAAAATAACCACAAAACTTAGCGTGAAGTTCAACTAAAAATAACCACAAAACCTAGCTTGAAGTTCGACTGAAAATAACCACAAAACTTAGATTGAAGTTCAACTGAAAATAACCACAAAACTTAGATTGAAGTTCAACTGAACATAACCACAAAACTAGCTTGAAGTTCAACTGAAAATAGCCACAAAACCTAGCTTGAAGTTCAACTGAAAAGAACCACAAGACTTAGCTTGAAGTTCAACTGAAAATAACAACAAAACTTAACTTGAAGTTCAAATGAAAATAACCACAAAACTTAGCTTGAAGTTCAACTGAAAATAACCACAAAACTTAGCTTCAAGATCAACTGAAAATAACCACAAAACTTAGACTGAAGTTCAACTGAAAATAACCACAAAACCTAGCTTGAAGTTCAACTGAAAATAACCACAAAACTTAGCTTGAAGGTCAAATGAAAATAAACACAAAACTTAGCTTGAAGTACAACTGAAAATAACCACAAATCGTAGCTTGAAGTTCAACTGAAAATAACCAAACAACTTAGATTGAAGTTCAGCTGAAAATAACCACAAAACTTAGCCTGAAGTTCAACTGAAAATAACCATAAAACGTAGCTTGAAGTTCAACTAAAAATAACCACAAAACTTAGCTTGAAGTTCAACTGAAAATAACCACAAAACTTAGCTTGAAGTTCAACTGAAAATAACGAGAAAACTTAGCTTGAAGTTCAACTGAAAATAACCACAAGAATTAGATTGAAATTCAACGGAAAATAACCACAAAACATAGCTTGAAGTTCAACGGAAAATAAGCCAAAAAACTTAGCTTGAAGTTCAACTGAAAATAACCATAAAACTTAGCTTGAAGTTCAAATGAAAATAACCACAAAACGTAGCATGAAGTTCACCTGAAAATATACAAAAAACTTAGCTTGAAGTTCAACTGAAAATAACCACAAAACTTACATTGAAGTTCAACTGAAAATAACCAAAAAAAATTAGCTTGAAGTTCAACTAAAAATAACGACCAAACTTAGCTTTAAGTTCAACTGAAAATAACCACAGAACTCAGATTGAAGTTCAACTGAAAATAACCACAAAACTTAGCTTAAAGTTCAACTGAAAATAACCACAAAACGTAGCTTTAAGTTCAACTAAAAATAACCACAAAACGTAGCTTGAAGTTCAACTGAAAATAACCACATCCCTTAGCTTGAAGTTCAACAGAAAATAACCACAAAACTTAGCTTGAAGTTAAACTGAAAATAACTACAAAACTTAACTTGAAGTTCAACTGAAAATAACCACAAAACTTAGCCTGAACTTCAACTGAAAATTACCACAAAACTTAGATTGAAGTTCAACTGAAAATAACCACAAAACGTAGCTTGAAGTTCAAGTGAAAATAACCACAAAACTTAGCTTGAAGTTTAACTGAAAATAACCACAAAACTTAGCTTGAAGTTCAAATGAAAATAACCAAAAAACTTAGCTTCAAGTTCAACTGAAAATAACCACAAACCTCAGCTTAAAGTTCAACTGAAAATAACCAAAAAACTTAGCCTGAAGTTCAACTGAAAATAACCACAAAACATAGCTTGAAGTTCAACTGAAAATAACTAAAAAACTTAGCTTCAAGTTCAACTGAAAATAACCACAAAACTTAGATTGAAATTCAACTGAAAATAACGACAAACTTAGCTTGAAGTTCAACTGAAAATAACCACAAAACTTAGCTTGAAGATCAACTAAAAATAACCACAAAACTTAGCTTGAAGTTCAACTGAAAATAACTACAAAACTTAGCTTGAAGTTCAACTGAAAATAACCACAATACTTAGATTGAAGTTCAACTGAAAATAACGCCAAATTTAGCTTGACGTTCACCTGAAAATAATTACAAAACTAGCTTGAAGTTCAACTGAAAATAACCACAAAACGTAGCTTGAAGTTTAACTGAAAATAACCATAAAAACTAGGATGAAGTTCATCTGAAAATAACCACAAAACTTAGCTTGAAGTTCAACTGAAAATAATTAAAAAACTTAGCTTGAAGTTCAACTGAAAATAACCACAAAACTCAGACTGAAGTTCAACTGAAAATAACCACAAAACTTAGCTTGAAGTTCAACTGAAAATAACCACAAAACGTAGCTTGAAGTTCAACTAAAAATAACCACAAAACTTAGTTTGAAGTTCAACTAAAAATAACCACAAAACTTAGCTTGAAGTTCAACTAAAAATAACCACACAACTTAGCTTGAAGTTCAACTAAAAATAACCACAAAACCTAGCTTGAAGTTCAACAGAAAATAACCACAAACCTTAGAAGTTCAACTGAAGATAACCAAAAAGCCTAGCTTGAAGTTAAACTGAAAATAACCACAAAACTTAGCTTGAAGTTCAACTAAAAATAACCACAAAACCTAGCTTGAAGTTCGACTGAAAATAACCACACAACTTAGATTGAAGTTCAACTGAAAATAACCACAAAACTTATATTGAAGTTCAACTGAACATAACCACAAAACCTAGCTTCAAGTTCAACTGAAAATAGCCACGAAACCTAGCTTGAAGTTCAACTGAAAAGAACCACAAGACTTAGCTTGAAGTTCAACTGAAAATAACAAAACTTAACTTGTAGTTCAAATGAAAATAACCACAAAACTTAGCTTGAAGTTCAACTGAAAATAACCACAAAACTTAGCTTCAAGATCAACTGAAAATAACCACAAAACTTAGATTGAAGTTCAACTGAAAATAACCACAAAACCGAGCTTGAAGTTCAACTGAAAATAACCACAAAACATAGCTTGAAGGTCAAATGAAAATAAACACAAAACTTAGCTTGAAGTTCAACTGAAAATAACCACAAATCGTAGCTTGAAGCTCAACTGAAAATAACCAAACAACTTAGATTGAAGTTCAGCTGAAAATAACCACAAAACTTAGCTTGAAGTTCAACTGAAAATAACCACAAAACGTAGCTTGAAGTTCAGCTAAAAATAACCACAAAACTTAGCTTGAAGTTCAACTGAAAATGACCACAAAACTTAGCTTGAAGTTCAACTGAAAATAACGAGGAAACTTAGCTTGAAGTTCAACTGAAAATAACCAAAAGAATTAGATTGAAATTCAACGGAAAATAACCACAAAACATACCTTGAAGTTCAACGGAAAATAACCATAAAACTTAGCTTGAAGTTCAACTGAAAATAAACATAAAACTTAGCTTGAAGTTCAAATGAAAATAACCACAAAACGTAGCATGAAGTTCAACTGAAAATATACAAAAAACTTAGCTTGAAGTTCAACTGAAAATAACCACAAAACATACCATGAAGTTCAACTGAAAATAACCAAAAAAATTAGCTTGAAGTTCAACTGAAAATAACGACCAAACTTAGCTTTAAGTTCAACTGAAAATAACCACAGAACTCAGATTGAAGTTCAACTGAAAATAACCACAAAACTTAGCTTGAAGTTCAACTGAAAATAACCACAAAACGTAGCTTGAAGTTCAACTAAAAATAACCAACAAACTTAGCTTGAAGTTCCACTGAAAATAACCACATCCCTTAGCTTGAAGTTCAACAGAAAATAACCACAAAACTTAGCTTGAAGTTAAACTGAAAATAACTACAAAACTTAACTTGAAGTTCAACTGAAAATAACCTCAAAACTTAGATTGAAGTTCAAGTGAAAATAACCAAAAATAGTAGCTTGAAGTTCAACTGAAAATATCCACAAAACTTAGCTTAAAGTTCAACTGAAAATAACCACAAAACGTAGCTTGAAGTTCAAGTGAAAATAACCAAAAAACTTAGCTTGAAGTTCAACTGAAAATAACCAAAAAACTTAGCTTGAAGTTCAAATGAAAATAACCAAAAAACTTAGCTTGAAGTTCAACTGAAAATAACCACAAACCTTAGCTTAAAGTTCAACTGAAAATAACCAAAAAACTTAGCCTGAAGTTCAACTGAAAATAACCACAAAACATAGCTTGAAGTTCAACTGAAAATAACTAAAAAACTTAGCTTCAAGTTCAACTGAAAATAACCACAAAACTTACCTTGAAGTTCAACTGAAAATAACCACAAACTTAGCTTGAAGTTCAACTGAAAATAACCACAAAACTTAGCTTGAAGATCAACTAAAAATAACCACAAAACTTAGCTTGAAGTTCAACTGAAAATAACTACAAAACTTAGCTTGAAGTTCAACTGAAAATAACCACAATACTTAGATTGAAGTTCAACTGAAAATAACGCCAAAACTTAGCTTGACGTTCACCTGAAAATAATTACAAAACTAGCTTGAAGTTCAACTGAAAATAACCACAAAACTTAGCTTGAAGTTTAACTGAAAATAACCACAAAACTTAGGATGAAGTTCAGCTGAAAATTACCACAAAACTTAGCTTGAAGTTCAACTGAAAATAATTACAAAACTTAGCTTGAAGTTCAACTGAAAATAACCACAAAACTTAGATTGAAGTTCAACAGAAAATAACCACAAAACTTAGCTTGACGTTCACCTGAAAATAATTACAAAACCTAGCTTGAAGTTCAACTGAAAATTACCACAAAACTTTGATTGAAGTTCAACTGAAATTAACCACAAAACTTAGATTGAAGTTCAAGTGTAAATAACCACAAAACGTAGCTTGAAGTTCAACTGAAAATAACCACAAAACTTAGGTTGAAGTTCAACTGAAAATAACCACAAAACTAACTTGAAGTTCAACAGAAAATAACCAAAAAACCTAGCTTGAAGTTCAACTGAAAATAAACACAAAACGTAGCTTGAAGTTCAACTGAAAATATACAAAAAACTTAGCTTGAAGTTCAACTGAAAATAACCACAAAACTTACCATGAAGTTCAACTGAAAATAACCAAAAAACTTAGCTTTAAGTTCAACTGAAAATAACCAAAGAACTCAAATTGAAGTTCAACTGAAAATAACCACAAAACTTAGCTTGAAGTTCAACTGAAAATAACCACAAAACATAGCTTGAAGTTCAACTGAAAATAACCACAAAACTTAGCTTAAAGTTCAACTGAAAATAACCCCAAAATTTAGCTTGAAGTTCAAATGAAAATAACCAAAAAAACTTAGCTTGAAGTTCAACTGAAAATAACCACAAAACGTAGCTTGAAGTTCAACTAAAAATAACCACAAAACTTAGCTTGAAGTTCAACTGAAAATAACCACATCACTTAGCTTGAAGTTCAACTGAAAATAACAACAAAATTTAGCTTGAAGTTAAACTGAAAACTACAAACCTTAACTTGAAGTTCAACTGAAATAACCACAAAACTTGGCCTGAACTTCAACTGAAAATAACCAAAAAACTTAGATTGAAGTTCAACTGAAAATAACCACAAAACGTAGCTTGAAGTTCAAATGAAAATAACCACAAAACTTAGCTTAAAGTCCAACTGAAAATAACCACAAAATTTAGCTTGAAGTTCAAATGAAAATAACCAAAAAACTTAGCTTGAAGTTCAACTGAAAATAACCACAAAGCTTAGCTTAAAGTTCAACTGAAAATAACCAAAAAACTTAGCTTGAAGTTCAACTGAAAATAACCACAAAACATAGCATGAAGTTCAACTGAAAATAACTAAAAAAAAACTTACCTTGAAGTTCAACTGAAAATAATCACAAAACTTGCCTTGAAGTTCAACTGAAAATAACCACAAACTTAGCTTGAAGTTCAACTGGAAATAACCACAAAACTTAGCTTGAAGATCAACTAAAAATAACCACAAAACTTAGCTTGAAGTTCAACTGAAAATAACTACAAAACTTAGTTTGAAGTTCAACTGAAAATAACCACAATACTTAGATTGAAGTTCAACTGAAAATAATCACAAAACTTAGCTTGACGTTCACCTGAAAATAATTACAAAACTAGCTTGAAGTTCAACTGAAAATATCCAAAAAACTTAGCTTGAAGTTTAACTGAAAATAACCACAAAACTTAGCTTGAAGTTCAGCTGAAAATAACCACAAAATTTAGCTTGATGTTCAACTGAAAATAATTACAAAACTTAGCTTGAAGTTCAACTGAAAATGACCACAAAACTTAGACTGAAGTTCAACAGAAAATAACCACAAAACTTAGCTTGAAGTTCAAGTGAAAATAACCACATAACGTAGCTTGAAGTTCAACTGAAAATAACCACAAAACTTAGATTGAAGTTCAACTGAAAATAATCACAAAACTAACTTGAAGTTCAACAGAAAATAACCACAAAACCTAGCTTGAAGTTCAACTGAAAATAACCACAAACCTTAGCTTGAAGTTCAAATGAAAATACTCACAAAACTTACCTTGAAGTACAATTGAAATTAACCACAAAACTTAGCTTGAAGTTCAACTGAAAATATCCACAAAACTTGGCTTCAAGTTCAACTGAAAATAACAACAAAACTAACATTGAAGTTCAACTGAAGATAACCACAAAACCTAGCTTGAAGTTCAACTGAAAATAACCACAAAACTTAGCCTGAAGTTCAACTGAAAATAACCACAAAACTTAGATTGAAGTTCAACTGAAAATAACCACAAAACTTAGCTTGAAGTTCAACTGAAAATAACCACAAAACTTACCATGAATTTCAAATGAAAATAACCACAAAACTTAGCTTGAAGTTCAACTGAAAATAACCACAAAACTTAGCATGAAGTTCAACTGAAAATAACGACAAACCTTAGCTTGAAGTTCAACTAAAAATAACCACACAACTTGGCTTGAAGTTCAACTGAAAATAACCACAAAACCTAGCTTGAAGTTCAACAGAAAATAACCACAAAACTTAGATTGCAGTTCAACTGATAATAACCACAAAACTTCGCTTGAAGTTCAACTGAAAATAACCACAAAACTTAGCTTGAAGTTCAACTAAAAATAACCACAAAACTTGGATTGAAGTTCAGCTGAAAATAACCACAAAACTTAGCTTGAAGTTCATCAGAAAATAACCACAAAACTTAGCTTGAAGTTCAACTGAAAATAACCACAAAACTTAGCTGAAGTTCAACTGAAAATAACCACAAAATTTAGCTTGAAGTTCAAATGAAAATAACCACAAAACGTAGCCTGAAGTTCAAATGAAAATAACCACAAAACTTAGCTTGCCGTTAAACTGAAAATAACCACAAAACATAGCGTGAAGTTCAACTGTAAATAACAATAAAACATAGCGTGAAGTTCAATTGAAAATAACCACAAAACCTAGCTTGAAGTTCAACTGAAAATAACCACAAAACCTAGCCTGAAGTTCAACTGAAAACAACCACAAAACTTAGCTTGAAGTTCAACTGAAAATAACCACAAAACTTAGACTGAAGTTCAATTGAAAATAACCACAAAACTTAGCTTGAGTTAAACTGAAAATAACCACAAAACTTAGCTTGAAGTTCAAATGAAAATAACCACAAAACTTAGCATGAAGTTCAACTGAAAATAACCACAAAACTTAGCTTGAAGTTGAACTGAAAATAACCACAAAACTTAGCTTGAAGTTCAACTGAAAATAACCACAAAACTTAGCTTGAAGTTCAACTGAAAATAACCACAAAACCTAGCTTGAAGTTCAACTGAAAATAACCACAAAACTTAGCTTGAAGTTCAACTGAAAATAACCACAAAACTTAGCTTGAAGTTCAACTGAAAATAACCACAAAACGTAGCTTGAAGTTCAACTGAAAATAACCACAAAACTTAGATTGAAGTTCAACTGAAAATAACCACAAAACTTAGATTGAAGTTCAACTGAAAATAACCACAAAACCTAGCTTGAAGTTCAACTGAAAATAACCACAAAACCTAGCTTGAAGTTCAAATGAAAATAACCACAAAACTTAGCTTGAAGTTCAACTGAAAATAACCACAAAACTTAGCTTGAAGTTCAACTAAAAATAACCACAAAACTTAGCTTGAAGTTCAACTGAAAATAACCACAAAACGTAGCTTGAAGATCAACTGAAAAATAACCACAAAACTTAGATTGAAGTTCAACTGAAAATAACCACAAAACTTAGCTTGAAGTTCAACTGAAAATAACCACAAAACCTAGCTTGAAGTTCAACTAAAATAACCACAAAACGTAGCTTGAAGTTCAACTGAAAATAAACACAAAACTTAGCTTGAAGTTCAACTGAAAATAACCACAAAACTTAGCTTGAAGTTCAACTGAAAATAACCACAAAACTTAGATTGAAGTTCAACTGAAAATAACCAAAAAACTTAGCTTGAAGTTCAACTGAAAATAACCAAAAAACTTAGCTTGAAGTTCAACTGAAAATAACCACAAAACTTAGCTTGAAGTTCAACTGAAAATAACCACAAAACTTAGCTTGAAGTTCAACTGAAAATAACCACAAAACTTAGCTTGAAGTTCAACTGAAAATAACCACAAAACTTAGCTTGAAGTTCAACTGAAAATAACCACAAAACCTAGCTTGAAGTTCAACTGAAAATAACCATAAAACTTAGCTTGAAGTTCAAATAAAAATAACCACAAAACGTAGCTTCAAGTTCAACTGAAAACATACACAAAACTTTGCTTGAAGTTCAACTGAAAATAACCACAAAACTTAGCTTGAAGTTCAACTGAAAATAACCACAAAACTTAGCTTGAAGTTCAACTGAAAATAACCACAAAACTGTAGCTTGAAGTTCAACTGAAAATAACCACAAAACTTAGCTTGAAGTTCAACTGAAAATAACAACAAAACTTAACTTGAAGTTCAAATGAAAATAACCACAAAACTTTGCTTGAAGATCAAATGAAAATAACCACAAAACTTAGCTTAAAGTTCAACTGAAAATAACCACAAAACTTAGCTTCAAGTTCAACTGAAAATAACCACAAAACTTAACTTGAACTTCAAATAAAAATAACCACAAAACTTTGCTTGAATATCAACTGAAAATGACCAGAAAACTTAGCTTCAAGTTCAACTGAAAATAACCACAAATCTTAGATTGAAGTTCAAATGAAATTAAAAACAAAACTTAGCATAAGTTCAACTGAAAATAACAAAACCTAGCCTGAAGTTCAACTGAAAATAACCACAAAACTTAGCTTGAAGTTCAACTGAAAATAACCACAAAACATAGACTGAAGTTCAACTGAAAATAACCACAAAACGTAGCTTGAAGTTCAACTAAAAATAACCACAAAACTTAGCTTGAAGTTCAACTGAAAATAACCACTAACCTTAGCTTGAAGTTCAACTAAAAATAACCACACAACTTAGCTTGAAGTTCAACTGAAAATAACCACAAAACCTAGCTTGAAGTTCAACAGAAAATAACCACAAAACTTAGATTGAAGTTCAACTGAAGATAACCAAAAAGCCTAGCTTGAAGTTCAACTGAAAATAACCACAAAACTTAGCTTGAAGTTCAACTGAAAATAACCACAAAACTTAGCTTGAAGTTCAACTGAAAATAACCACAAAACATAGCTTGAAGTTCAACTGAAAATAACCACAAAACTTAGATTGAAGTTCAACTGAAAATAACCACAAAACTTAGATTGAAGTTCAACTGAACATAACCACAAAACCTAGCTTGAAGTTCAACTGAAAATAACCACAAAACCTAGCTTGAAGTTCAAATGAAAATAACCACAAGACTTAGCTTGAGGTACAACTGAAAATAACCACAAAACTTACCTTGAAGTTCAAATGAAAATAACCACAAAACCTAGCTTGAAGTTCAACTGAAAATAACCATAAAACCTAGCTAGAAGATCAACTAAAAATAACCACAAAACTTAGATTGAAGTTCAACTGAAAATAACCAAAAAACGTAGCTTGAAGTTCAACTGAAAATAACCATAAAACCTAGCTTGAAGTTCAACTGAAAATAACCAGAAAACTTAGCTTGAAGGTCAACTGAAAATAAACACAAAACTTAGCTTGAAGTTCAACTGAAAATAACCACAAAACGTAGCTTGAAGTTCAACTGAAAATAACCACAAAACTTAGATTGAAGTTCAACTGAAAATAACCACAAAACTTAGATTGAAGTTCAACTGAAAATAACCACAAAACCTAGCTTGAAGTTCAACTGAAAATAACCACAAAACCTAGCTTGAAGTTCAACTGAAAATAACCACAAAACTTAGCTTGAAGTTCAACTGAAAATAACCACAAAACTTAGCTTGAAGTTCAACTAAAATAACCACAAAACTTAGCTTGAAGTTCAACTGAAAATAACCACAAAACTAGCTTGAAGTTCAACTGAAAATAACCACAAAACTTAGCTTGAAGTTCAACTGAAAATAACCACAAAACTTAGCTTGAAGTTCAACTGAAAATAACCACAAAACTTAGCTTGAAGTTCAACTGAAAATAACCACAAAACTTAGCTTGAAGTTCAACTGAAAATAACCACAAAACTTAGCTTGAAGTTCAACTGAAAATAACCACAAAACTTAGCTTGAAGTTCAACTGAAAATAACCACAAAACTTAGCTTGAAGATCAACTGAAAATAACCACAAAACTTAGCTTGAAGTTCAACTGAAAATAACCACAAAACTTAGCTTGAAGTTCAACTGAAAATAACCACAAAACTTAGCTTGAAGTTCAACTGAAAATAACCACAAAACTTTGCTTGAAGTTCAACTGAAAATAACCACAAAACTTAGCTTGAAGTTCAACTGAAAATAACCACAAAACTTAGCTTGAAGTTCAACTGAAAATAACCACAAAACTTAGCTTGAAGTTCAACTGAAAATAACCACAAAACTTAGCTTGAAGTTCAACTGAAAATAACCACAAAACTTAGCTTGAAGTTCAACTGAAAATAACCACAAAACTTAGCTTGAAGTTCAACTGAAAATAACCACAAAACTTAGCTTGAAGTTCAACTGAAAATAACCACAAAACTTAGCTTGAAGTTCAACTGAAAATAACCACAAAACTTAGCTTGAAGTTCAACTGAAAATAACCACAAAACTTAGCTTGAAGTTCAACTGAAAATAACCACAAAACTTAGCTTGAAGTTCAACTGAAAATAACCACAAAACTTAGCTTGAAGTTCAACTGAAAATAACCACAAAACTTAGCTTGAAGTTCAATGAAAATAACACAAAACTTAGTTGAGTTCAACTGAAAATAACCAAAAACTTAGCTTGAAGTTCAACTGAAAATAACAACAAAATAGCTTGAAGTTCAACTGAAAATAACAAAAAACTAGCTTGAAGTTCAACTAAAAAAAAAACCACAAACTTAGATTGAAGTTCAACTGAAAAAACCAAAAACTAGCTTGAAGTTCAACTGAAATAACAAAAATTAGCTTAAGTTCAACTGAAATACCAAAAATTAGCTTGAAGTTCAACTGAAATAACCACAAAACTTAGCTTAAGTTCAACTGAAATAACACAAAACTTAGTTGAAGTTCAACTGAAAAAAACAAAACTTAGCTTGAAGTTCAACTGAAAATAACCACAAAACTAGTTGAAGTTCACTGAAAATAACCAAAAACTTAGCTTGAAGTTAACTGAAAATAACCACAAACTTAGCTTGAAGTTCAATGAAAATAACACAAAACTTAGTTGAAGTTCACTGAAAATAACCACAAAACGTAGCTTGAAGTTCAACTGAAAATAACCACAAAACTTAGCTGGAAGTTCAACTGAAAATATCCACAAAACTTAGCTTGAAGTTCAACTGAAAATAACCACAAAACTTAGCTTGAAGTTCAACTGAAAATAACCACAAAACTTAGCTTGAAGTTCAACTGAAAATAACCACAAAACTTAGCTTGAAGTTCAACTGAAAATAACCACAAAACTTAGCTTGAAGTTCAACTGAAAATAACCACAAAACTTAGCTTGAAGTTCAACTGAAAATAACCACAAAACTTAGCTTGAAGTTCAACTGAAAATAACCACAAAACTTAGCTTGAAGTTCAACTGAAAATAACCACAAAACTTAGGTTGAAGTTCAACTGAAAATAACCACAAAACTTAGCTTGAAGTTCAACTGAAAATAACCACAAAACTTAGCTTGAAGTTCAACTGAAAATAACCACAAAACCTAGCTTGAAGTTCAACTGAAAATAACCACAAAACTTAGCTTGAAGTTCAACTGAAATAACCAAAAACTTAGCTTAAGTTCAACTGAAAATAACCACAAAACTTAGTTGAAGTTCAACTGAAAATAACCACAAAACTTGCTTGAAGTTCAACTGAAAATAACCACAAAACTTAGCTTGAAGTTCAATGAAAATAACCAAAACTTAGCTTGAAGTTCAATGAAAATAACCACAAAACTAGCTAAGTTCAACTGAAAATAACCACAAAACTAGCTTGAAGTTCAAATGAAAATAACCACAAAACTTAGTTGAAGTTCAAAGAAAATAACCACAAAACTTAGCTTGAAGTCAACTGAAAATAACCACAAAACTTAGCTTGAAGTTCAACTAAAAATAACCACAAACTTAGCTTGAAGTTCAACTGAAATAACCACAAAACTACTTGAAGTTCAACTGAAAATAACCACAAACTAAAAACTTACCCTTTGACTTAAACAAAAAACAACCACAAAAACATAGCTTGAAGTTCAAACTGAAAATAACCCACAAAATTTAGCTTGAAGTTCAACTGAAAATAAAAAAAAAATTAGTTTGAATTTAAAATAAAAATAACCACAAAACTAGCTTGAAGTTCACGAAAAAAACCCTAACAAAACTAAGCTTGAGGTTCAATGAAAAAAACCAAAAACTTTGCTTGAATTTCAACTGAAAATAACCACAAAATTTAGCTTGAAGTTAAAGGGGAAAAAATAAAAAAATTTAGCTTGAAGAAAAAACTAAATAAACCACAAAGAAGTTGAATTAACTGAAAATCCCCCACAAAATTTAAAATGAAGTAAACGAAAATAACCCCCAAACTTTAGTTGAAGTTTAAATTGTATAAATAACCAAAAAACTTAGCTTGAGTTCAATGAAATAACCACAAACTTAGCTTTTGAAGTTTCCCCTGAAAATAACCACAAAACTACTAAATTCAACTGAAAATCCCAACAACCTTAGTGAAGTTAAACCCTAAAAAAACCCAAAACTAGGTAAAAATTCAATTTAAAATACCAAAAAACTTATTTGAAGTTCAACGAAAAAACCACAAAACAAAATTGAGTTCAACTGAAAAAAAACCACAAAAATTACTTAAGTCAACGGGGGAAAATAACAACAACCTTTTTTAGTTAAATTCCCACGAAAAAACCCCCAAAATTTCGCTGAAGTTCAACTGAAAAAAACCCACAAAACTTTCCCTTGAAAGTAATGAAAAAAAACCACAAACTTTAGCTTTGGAGTTCCGACTAAAAATTAAACCAAAAAACTTAGTTAAAAGTTCAACTAAAAAACCCACAAAACTAAATTAAAGTTCAACTGAAAATAACAAAAAACTGGGCTGGAAGTTAAAACTAAAATAACCAAAAAAACCTATTTTAAAGTCAACGAAAAAACCACAAACTACCCTTGAATTCAACCAGAAAAAAACCCAAAAAAACTTATTTTGAAGTTCAATGAAAATACCAAAAAACTTAGCTTTGAGTTCAACAAAAAATAACCACAACTACTTAAGTTCAACGAAAATAACACAAATTTTTTAAAATTTTAAACCCTTTGAAAAAAAAACCACAAAACTTAGTTGAAGTCAAACTGAAAAAAACCAAAAACTTAGCTTGAATTCAACGGGAATAAACAAAAACTTAGCTTGAAGTTCAACTGAAAATAACCACCAACCCTTAAAAAAAGGTCAACAAAAATAACAACAAAACTTAGGATTGAAGTTCAACTGAAAAAAACAACAAAACTTAGCTTGAAGTATCCAACTTGAAAATAACCACATGAACTTAATTGAAAGATCACTGAAAATACCCACAAAACTTAGCCTAAAGTTCAACTGAAAAACCGCAAATCTTAGCTTACCATACGTTCAACATGGAAAATAATCAAAAAACTTAGCCTGAATGTTCAACTGAAAATAGACCAAAAATTAAGATTGAAGACAATCAAAATGAAAATCTACCACATAAACTTAGCTTGAAGTCCAACTTGAAAATAACCACAAAACCTTAGCTTTGAAGTACACAACTGAAATAACCAAAAAAGAGTAAAGCTGAGAGTTCAATGGATCATCAAACCACAAAATTATTAGCTTGAAGTCAACAGAAAATAACCCACAAACTTAGCTTGAAGTTCAACTGAAAATAATCCACAAAAATTACTTTGAAGTATCAACTGAAAATGACCACAAAACTTACTTGAAGTTCAACTAAAATATCCACAAAACCTAGGACAGTAGTCAGAATGAAAATAACCACAAAATTTAGCTTGAATTCAAAATGAAATAAAGGACAAAAAACACAAGATTGAGAGTCCAAACTTGAAATATACCATACAACAAGCGCTTACACGCTTTGAGCTGAGAGAGCACTTGCAACAAATAACCACAAAACCTAGATGAAGTCTCAACTGATCTCAATAACCACAATACACTTAACTTGATGCGTTCCCAACTAAAAAAAACCAGTAATTGCAACATTAGCTCTTTAAGTTCACTGAAAAATAACTCCACAAACTTAAATTGACGTGTTACACTGGAAAATAACCACAAAACATAGCTTGAAGTCAATCTGAAAACAAAACCACAAAATCACTAGACTTGAAGTCAACTCTGACAATAACATATCAAAGTGCCCCCCCCACTTAAGCTCCTGGAAAGTTCAACAAATGAAAGAATAACCTACATAAGAACTTAGCTTGAACGTTCAACGGAAACCAACACAGATACACAAAAGTGTTTAGCTTGTCAAGTTCAAATAGAAAATAACACAAAACAATAACTTAGGAAGATTCAACTGACAAATAACCAGTACTAACTTAGCATGAAGTTCAACAGAAATAAACGACAAAACTTTCGGCATTGAAGTTCAACTGTAAAATATTAACAAAACTTCGCTTTGAAAGTCAACTGAAAAAATAACCTAAAAACTTAGCTTGAAGATTTACAACTGAAAATCACCACAAAATACAACAATAGACTTTGACAAGTTCAAAATGACAATAACCACACAAACAGTAGCATGAAGGTTCAACGTGATAAACTAACCATAATTAAAACTTTACAGATGAGAGCAGTAGAGCAAAACCACGAACATAACCACAAAACTTCACCCTCAACTCAAGTTCTACTGAAATACCCACACAAACTTAGCTTGAAGTTCAACTAAAAATAACCACAACACAACATCCTTGAAGTTCAACTGAAAATACCGAGAAAACGGGTCCTTGAAGTTCATCTGAAAATAACCACAAAATTAGAATGAATTCAACTGAAACTAACCCCAAAACTTAGGCTTGGAGTTCAACTGAAAATAACAAAACTCTACTTGAAGTTTCAACTGAAAATAACCACCAAACCTTACCTTGAAGTCCAACTAAAATAACCACAAAAACTTAGACTTGAAGTTCAACTGAAAATAACAACAATCCCTTAGCTTGAAGTTCAACTGAAAATAACCACAAACGTTATATTGAAGTTTCAACTGAAATATAAACCACAAAACTAGCTAACTATCAACTGAATAATATCCAGAAATACTTAGCTTTAAATGTTCAACTGAAAATAACCAAAAACGCTTACGCTCTCTGAAGTTCAAAAGAAAATAACCAAAATTAGCTGAAAGTTCAACTGAAAATATAACCACAAAACAACATGGCTTGCAAGTTTCAACTGATAATTAACCCAACCAAAAAACTAAGCTTGCAGATTAAATGAAAATATAACCATAAAACTATAGCTTGAAGTTCAACTGAAAATAACCATAAAATTTAGATTGAAGTTCAAATGAAATATTAACCACAAAACTTAGCATGAAGTTCAACTGAAAATATATTCCTACCAACTTAGATTGAAGTTCAACTGAAAATATCTTCCAACAAAATTAGCTTGATGTTTAACTGAAAATAACCACAAACTTAGCTTGAAGTCAACTGAAAATAACCAACAAAAACCCTAGATTGAAGTTATTCAAACATATGAGCAATAAACCCACAAAAACTTAGCTTCTGAGTTTCGAAATTATAAAATAAAGAAAAAAACTTTATTATTGAAGTTAAACTCAAAATACATACAAAACTTAGACATTGAAGCTTCATATGAATATAACCATCAAAAACCTAAGTTTGAAGTTCAACTGGAACACAATAACACAACACAAATTTCAGCTTGATGTTCAACTAAAAATAACCACAACAAACATAGATAGAAGTACAGACTGCAAATAACCACAAAACTTAACTTGATGTTTAAACAGAAACTAAACCACAAAATATAGCTTGAAGTCTTCAACTCGAGAAAATAACCCAAAAAAATTTACCTTGAAGTTCAACTGATAAATAACCACAAAACCTCAGCTTGTAAGTTCAACGGAAAAACAACATAGAAAATTTACTTGAAGTTCAAAATGAAAACAACAACAAACTGTAACTTCTGAAGTCCACAACTGAAATTAACCAGAAAAAAAACTTAAGACTTTGACACTAGTCAACAGATAATAACCATCAAAACGAGTAGCTTGACAGGTAACTGAAATAAAAGAACAAAACCTCGATTGTAAGTCAACTGAAAATAAGCCACAAAACATAGCTTGAACAGTTCACAACCTGAAATATAACCACAAAACATAGCTTGAAGTTCAACTGAAAATAACCACAAAACTAGCTTGAAGTCAAAAACGGAAAACAACAACACGAAAAAGTTAGCTTGAAATATAGAAATAAAAAAACCACAAAACACTTAACTTGAATTTGAACTGAACATAATCAGAAAACTAGCTGAAGTTCAGCAAGAAAATAAACCACAAAACCTAACTTGAAGTTCATCTGAAAATACTGAGTAAACACTACAACTTGCGGCTTAGAAGGTACAAACTGAAAATATCAACCCAACAAAACTTATCTTGAAGTTCAACTGAAAATAACCACACATAAACATAGTCTTTGAAGTTAGCAACTGTAAACAATAACCACAAACCTTAGCTTGAAAGTTCATCTCAACTGAAAACATAACCACAAAACTATAGCTTGAAGTTCATAAAGAAAATCTCTCCACAAAACTTAGGCTTGAAGTTCACAATCTGAAACTTTAACCGTCTTCTCAAAACTTAGCTTGAACGTCAACGATAATAACCAAAAACTAACACCTTAGATTGAAGTTGAACTCTGGATACAAATGACCACAAAACTCCTAGCTTGAAGTTCAACGGAAAATAACAACTAAACTTAGCTTAAGTTCAACAGAAAATAATCACAAAAGTTAGCATTGAAGTTCAACAGAAAATACGCCACAAAACTTAAGCTTGGAAGCTTCACAAAATGAAAATAATCTCACAAAAATTAGCTACTAAGTTCAAACTGGAAAATAACCGACAAAACATACGCTTGAAGTTGTCTATCTGCTCAAATAAACCTCTCAAAACTTATCTTTACTTCACTGAAAATATCACACACAAAACTTAGCTTGAAGAGTTTCTCAAACAAAAATAACAACAAAAGACATAGCTTGAAGTTCAACTGAAAATAACACAAAAATCTCCTTGAAGTTCAACTGAAAATAACCACAAACTTAGATTATAACAGTTCAACTGACAAATAACCACAAAACTTAGGCTGAAGTTCCCAACTGAAAATAACAACAAAACTAGCTTGAAGTTCAACTGAAAATAACCAAAACCTTACATTGAAGTCCACCCTGAAAATAACCAACAAAACGATAGAATTGAAGGTTCAACTGAACTCAACAATACTAGCTGTAAGTTCAAATGAAAATAACCACAAAACTTAGATTTGTCAGTTCACAAAAACTGACTAAATAACCACAAAACTAGCACTTAAGTTCAATTGAAAATATCCAGAAAACTTAGCTTTAAGTTTCAACTGAAAATAACCAACAAAACATAGCTTGAAGTTCAACTGAAAATAACCAATAAAACTTAGCTTGATAGTTCAACAAAATAACCAAAACAATTCTAAGATTTAGTTCAAATGAAAATAACCACCACAAACCTAGCTTGAAGTTCAACCTGAAAATAACCACAAAAATTATCTTGAAGTTCAACTGAAAATAACTACAAAACTTAGCTTGAAGGTTCAAGGGAAAATAACGACAAAACTTAACTCTTGAAGTTTCTCAACTGCGCGCATAGCGTAACTAACTAACTTTCGTCTTAAGTTCAACTGAAAATAACCAAACAAAAACTTAGCTATGAAAGTCTCCAAACTGACGGAAATAAACTCTACAAAATTAGCTTGAAGTTCTACTGACAATAACCATAAAAAACGTAGCTTCATCAGTTCCAACTTAAAAATAACCACAAAAACATGGCTTTCAGTTCAAATGAAAATAACCACAAAGCGTTAGCTTGAAGTTTTTTTCAAACTAGAACTATAACCACAAAGACGTAGCTTGAATTCACTGAAATAACCACAAAACTTAATCTTGAAGTTCAACTGAAAATAAACCACAAAACCTAGCTTGAGTTCAAATAAAAATAACCACAAAACATGGCTTGAAGTTCACGCTGAAAATACCCACAAAACTTTCCTTAGAAGTTCACACAGCCTACAAACAAATTAACCACAAATTCTTCTCAGATTGAAAGTTTCAAACTGAAAATTACCACAAAACACATTAGCTTGAAGTTCTTCATCTCTGAACAAAATAACAAACAAAACTTAAGTCTTGAAGTTCAACTGAAAATAAAACACATAACCTTACCTTGAAGATCCAACTGAAAATAATCCAACAAACTTAGCAACTGCGAGCGAGATTCACTGATAAATCAAACAACTTAATAACTTAGCTTGTAACTTCAACTAGAAAACAGAAATTCCACAAAACTTAGATTGAAGTTCAACTGACACAAATAACCAACAAAAGGTAGTCCGCCTAAATTCAACTTTAAAGCAGTACATATCCAGAAAAACTTAGCTTGAAGTTTCAAACTGAATCTAACTAGACCAACAAACCTAGAACCTTGAATTACACAACTGACAAATACCACAAAACTTGGCTTGAAATTCCATGAAAATAACGAAAAATTTATGATTGATAGTTCACGATCAGACAAAATAACCAAATAAAACTTAGCTTCTGAAGGATGAGCGCAAACATGACAACAATAAACCACAAAGTACCAAAACTTAGCTGAAGTTCAACTGAAAATAACCAAAAAACTAAGCTTGAAGTTTCAACTGAAAACTAAACTTTTTCTAAAACTAGTCTGAAGTTCAATGATAATAACCAATCTCTATTTAGATTGTGCGCGTACTTAAAATGAAAATAACAAAAAAATTAGCTTATCAACTTCAGCTGAAAATAAACCCAAACGTAGCTTGAAGTGCAACTGAAACATATCATCAACAAAAATTAGCTTGAAGTCAACTGAAAAATAAAACCACAAAACTTAGCTCTCTTGCAAGTTCAACTGAAAAATAACACAAAACCTAGATTTAGACATCAAAATGAAAATAACCACAAAACTAGCTGTAGTTCAAAGAAAAAAAAGACAACACACTTAGTTTAAAGTTCAAACTGGAAAATATCACCACAAAACTTATGCTTGAGTTCCAAATGACAAATAAACCACAAAAATTTAGCTATGAAGTTCAACTGATACAAAATAACCACAATCACATAGTGAAGTTGAACTTAAAATAACCACAAAAATCATATCTAGGACACTTCAATGCTTGACAAAATACCCACAAAACTTAGCTTATAAGTTCTATCAACTACAAAATAACACAAAACCATAGCTTGGTAAGTTCAACTAGAAAAATAACGACAAAAATTTCCTTGAAGTTCAACTGAAAATAACCACAAAACAAACTTAGACTATAAAGTTCAACGAAAATAACCACAAATCCTATAGCTTGAAGTCTCTTCAACTGAAAACAAATAACAACCAACTTACTGCTTGAACTCAACTGAAAATAACCTACAACCTTTACATTGAAGTCCAACTGAAAAATAATCTCCACAAAACTTATGAACAGTTCAACTGAAAAATAACAATACTTAGCTTGAAGTTCAAAACACTGAAAATAACACACACAACAAACTTAGATTGAAAGTTCAACACGAAAAATAACCACAAAACGAACCCTAAAGTTCAAAACTTGAATCTATAGACCAAAAACACACTTATAGCTTGATAGTCTCAACCTGAAAACAACTCACAAAACTTCTCTGCTACTGAAGTTCAAACATGACAAAATAACCACAAAACTTAGCTTGAAACGTCTCAACTGAAAAATAACCAAAATTTAGATTGCGAAGTTCAAATGAAAATATCCACAAAACCTAGCTTGAAAGTTCAAACTGAAAATACCACAAAAAATATCTTGAAGTCAACTGAAAATAACTACAAAACTTAGCTTGAAGTTCAAGGGAAAATAACGACAAAACTTAGCTTGAAGTTTCAACTGAAAATAATAACAAAACTTCGCTTGAAGGTCAACTGAAAATAACCAAAAAATTAGCTTGAAGTTTCAACTGAAAATAACCACAAAATAATAGGCCTTGAAGTTCAACTGAAAAAATAACCATAAAAAGAAGCTTGAAGTTCAACTGAAAATAACCACAAAAAACCGGCCCTTGCAGTCAAATGAAAAATAACACAAAACTTAGCTTTAAGTTCAACTGAAAATAAACCACAAAACGTAGCTTGAAGTTTCATCCTGAAAATAAACCACAAACCTATCTTGAAGTTCAACACTGAAAATAACCGAACAAAACCTAGCTTGAAGTTCAACTAAAAACATCCATACAAAACTGGCGCTTGAAGTTCAAGACTGAAAAATGCACCCACAAAACTTACCTTTGAAAGTTCTACTAAAATAACTCACAAAACTTAAGCTTTGAAGTTCAACTGAAACAAAAACCACAACAAATTTAGAATTGAAGTTTCAAATGAAATAACCACAAAACCAGCTTGAAGTTCAACTGAAAATAACCACAAAAATTATCTTGAAGTTCAACTGCGAAAATAAAACTCCTACAAAAACTTAGCTTGAAGTTCAAGGGAAAGATCAATACGACAAAAGCATATACTATGTGAAGTCTCAAACTGTCATAAAATAATAAAACAAAACTCGCTTGAAGGTCACTGAAAATAACCAAATCAACTTAGCTTGAAGTTCAACTGAAAATAACCACAAATATAGCTTGAAGTTCAACATGAAAATAAACATAAAACCGTCTAGCTTGAAGTTCACACACTGAACATTACCACAAAACTTGCTTGCCGTTCAAACTTCAAATGAAAATAACCGACAAAACTTAGCTTGAAGTTTCAACTGAAAATAACCACAAAACGTAGCTGAAGTTCAACTGAAAATAACCACAAAACTTAACTTGAAGTTTCACCTGAAATAACCACAAACCTAGCTTGAAGTTCACAACTAAAAATTAACGGCACAAAACAGGCTTGAAAGTTCAACTGGAAAATACCCACAAAACTTTTCCTTGAAGTCTCAACTGAAACGCGTGCGCACCACAGCGTCTTAGATATGAAGTCATCACACTGAAAATTACAACGCCACAAAACTATAGCATCTGATCAGGTTCAACTGAAATCATAAACAACGAAAAACTTAGCTTGAAGTTCCAACATAGAAAAAAAACACAAACCTTACCTTATAGTGAAAGTCCCAACTTGAAATCAACCACAAAACTTTAGAACATGAATGTTCAACTGAAAATAACAATAACAATAACTTAGCTTGAAGTTCAACTGAAAATAACACACAAAACTTCTCAGATTGAAGGTTCAACTGAAAATATCCACAAAAGGTACCTAAAGTCTTCAACTTTAAATACATCCAGAAACTTAGCTTGAAGTTTCAACTTGAAAATAACCAAAAAACTTAGCTTGAGAATACAACTGAAATAACCACAAAACATTAGCTTGAAATTCAATGAAAATAAAAACGAAAAATTAGATTGAAGTCAAAAGAAAATAAACCACAAAACTTAGCTTGAAGGTCAACTGCAAATAACCACATAACTTAGCTGAAGGTCAACTGAAAATAACCAACCAACTCACAACTTACTTCTCGACGTGTCTATCTATACACAAATTACAAACAACTCATCTCACAACACCACCTACTCAATCTAAAACAACTTCTGACTGCTCACCGACATATATACATCAAATCGGCGATCTCACTCAAATATCAATCTCTGGAGAATCAATTAGGTAGGGCGCTGAGAGTCACACATAGATAACCGTACATCACACACAACTCACTCATTATCTCACAGCGATCTATAGAGCATCTGATCTATCAGCCTTCCATAACACCACATACAGTCTTCTCCGCACAACTTCTCTCAGACTGCAGATCTTAAGATCAACTTCTCACATCATCACTCAGCTACAAACACAAATCAACAGCTTTTCTACCGCGAGAACCACTACTAACCAACAATTCTCTCTCCGACACGCGCTTCTTCTCACACAGTTCTCGCTCAATCAATAACTCCGCGCGCACACTAATACTCTCCACACGCCACTCTCTCATGTCACAGGACTTCCTTAAAACAACCATACACCCACCATAACACAAACACAATTCATACATTCTCTAAACTGTGCCTCATCACACATCTATCCGGAGCCAAGGACACTACCCTTGTTTGTTTCTTTCTTACCTTCTCAACCTCTAATAGCCTCGTATCCAATATATCTCCTAACAGGAGCTAGTCTACAAATACACTTAACAGAGAGCGAGCACACACACACAACACACTCTACTATCTATTAGTCACTATCTAATCTTACCATTCTATCGCTTACATCTAACTAGCGCACACACATACACATCTCGATACTTAGTCTCATACTCGATTCTCAAGAGGCGTGGGCAACACGAACCATACTCAACCTCACTATACATCATAACACACTCTCTTAGATGCATATCTATAATCTCAGGAGCACTCTCTCTATAGCGCACACGTCATAGCGCGCACTTCTCTACATGTCATACACTCCAATCACGATCACTTCTAGGAGAGCGCACGTGATGCGCGAAACACAACAGTTTTCACTCTCTAGCCGCGAGCCATATATCTAATAGAGACCCGCAAACTTCTCTGATATCACACTCTGCGCCACACTAACTCATCACTCTCGGTCACTATGATCTCTACTTATCTTCAAACACAACAAAAACAATGACACTAACAACACATCAAAACAACAACACTCAGGCGCGGCAATGACACACACACATTGATCTATCACGCAAATGAGACAACAACATGACACACCTAGCGAGTCAGAAGCCAATTCTCTTTGCTCGTATTGTGGAGAGAGAGGTTATTGTATAGCACTTTTTGAGACTAGAGTTACCATACGATAATACATAACAACATATCTCACTCTTAACAATTACATTCTCTGTATACGATATTTGAGATTTAAATACCGAGTCACTAGTAAACTACTGTAACTCGGTGGAGAAGAGAAGTATTGGAGTAGAGTGACTTATCAAGAGTTAGACACAGTTCACTTGTCAGGTAATTATGATACCATCACACAACATCACTCTGACTATTATATCAACAGACTCGAGTAGCGATGTCAGATAACTCTACTCCATCTAACACTTGCTCCTATGACACTGACTAAGAGGGATATGTTGATATATCTCATCACTTGAGAGACAACATTACTATCACTCCTAGTTCAACTCAGATTACAACTGTAAAAGCATTAGAGATCAAATGTGGATATCTCTTCACACACAAACTGACACTTTCTCAATAATTGATTCATTACTGACAATATGCAGCACAAACTCAAACACCTAGTCACAATAGAATGTCTTACAACGCACAACTTAAGACAGCTACAGTCATTCTCTATCAACGGTTGCTCAGGAGTTTACATGAAGAGATTTGTAGCTGTTTTACTCGCTTCACGATCACCGTAACATTCGCTTATTAAGTGTTCGAAACTGTTATACTACAATATCACCTTACAACAGACACTCTTCCATGAGTTCTATTCTGTGCGATTCTGGTATCACATCACTAGTAACACAATTAACAACCTCGGAAGTATACTTTAGCTTATCGTCTAGATTGTTCAACTGAAAGTAATAAGCCACTTACATCATCTTACATGCTTAGGCACAGTACGGGGTCTTCTAATCGGTGACATGAATAGACCAGGAATACAACATTTATATCATATCATGAATAGAGATTACATTCTAAATACTATACAACTCTTCTCTACTAAACTCTCTCTGATAGTAGATCTATCACAGAGTGATATTCACTAGCTAATGCGAGACATCATCCTCGACTTATACACAACATTCTACGTCTCTTCAAGCAAAGTTCACATATGTCATAATTCTAAGAATAGATATCCACAGGACATCTACGATACAAACTACTCTACACATATTAGAGAATCAGCTATATTATCACGAGAGTGGTCTACTTATAACGACTCAACTTATATATATATGCGATCTGACACAAGATCTAATCAGAACTAGAGAAGAACACAGATACTCTACTTACACAAGTCAATCTTCCGAGGGTAGTTATAATGTAGTGTGGGTTATATGTATATGCACAGGTCGACTAACTACACGTCACATCATATGACATCTCACATCTACAAGACATAGAATCATCTCTATATAGACATCAGAGAGTATGGAGCGTCATCCATCTATGGTGGGAATCTCGTCTACAACACTATCGCTCTCACACACGATCGGCGTTAGCACAAGATTTCGATATGCTATTTAAGAAAGACAATAGACCATAGGGTAGAGGCACTTCGGTCTTAGAGCTATAGGGAGCAGCAACATCTAGCTGTCGCTGAACACACATCTCTCTCGTACTTCTGAACATGACACGTGTATAGTTTGCTTTGACATAGTATTCGAGAGAACGACTCGACATAACCGCTCTCTCTAAGAGCATTACACATACTGTGACGTTGATGAGCTAACACTGTACATTTTACACTCAATACTACACAAAAACGTTGCACAGTATTCTATATTGTGATAATATCTCGAGCTTAAGAGAGTCTACACATAACACAAATACACATTAATACAAGTTCGTTAATTGAGAGCATCTAGAGCGATACAACTGTTTACAACCTCTCTTAGTAGTCAACATTCTACATGGATAGCCTAGAAGGGAGACATAAACTATCGAGTCTTTAAAGACGTCACAGAGCTTAAGAGAACACTCACTTATTACCGATCGAGAGAGTATCTATTGTTGCGTATTAGACACACAGTTATGACACAAAGGCTGAAAAACTCATTCTCTCTCTCAAGGAACATACACTCATTGATACGAGAATTGTTCTCTGATACTGAACAGAATTCAGACAGCATCTTCTACATGCTCCTAACACACTTTTCGTTGAAGGTGTATCAGACTTCAGTCACTAGAGATATTCTCAATCCACATACACAGCGTGAGTCACTGCGTTGTTAAACTGTCGGACATACTGATATTCTAACTTCACACACATCCATTTATCATCAATTCAAAACTAGTTAGGCACTGGATAATAGAGTATACTCGCTCATAGAAGGACAATACAAAGACATCTCTCTGTTTTTTTATGTGTTGTGTATGATGGGAGATGTGTTATAGTTACATGACATATTTTTAATAGTTTGGGTTTGGGATATTTATATCTATTTTAGAATTTTAATTTTATAATGATGATGAAGTTATATATTTTGATGAGTGACGACATACCACATGGGAGCACTATTAGAGGATATCAATTAGTTGCGCGACTACACTTACTGACTCTCTGGGATCTCCTCTCGAATCAGATCTATACCCAACAAGAACAAGTATTTAAGATTCAACTGACAGAACATTAGACACAGCAGCTGACTTACTACTCATATTCAGATACTGATCCCAAGTATCGTACACAGAACCATATTATAACTCTACCATATATGAGCCAAGAGACATTATGATTCTTGGTCTATTCTTAACTATGAGAGGAAAGACCAAGAGAGCACTTTCTGACTGACTATGAGAGAGAGATTACTGAGACACTCACCTGGTGATGTAATAAGTATCCACAAAACCTAGCTTGAAGTTCCAACTGAAAAATAACCACAAAAATTATCTTGAATTTCAACTGAAAATAACTCTACAAAAACTTAGCTTGAAGTTCAGCTGAAAATAACCACAAACGTACTTGAAGTTCAAACTGGAAAATCACACAAAAATTAGAGTTGAATTTTCCACTGAAAATAACCACAAAATTAGCTTGAATTAAACTGAAATAACAATAAAACCTAGATTGAATTCAAATGAAAATACCCAGCAAAAACCTTAGCTTTGTAGTTTCAAAGAAAATAAAGACAAAACTTAGATTGAAGTTCAACTGAAAATACACACAAAACTAGCATTGAAGTTTCAATTGAAAATAACCACAAAACCTAGTTTTGAAGTTCAACTGAAAATAACCTCAAAATTTAGCTTTGATGTTCAACTAAAATAAACCACAAAACATATCTTGAAGTTCAACAGGAAATAACAACAAAAACTTAACTTGATGTTTAAAAGAATCTAACCACAAAATATACTTGAAGTTCAACTGAAATAACCACAAAATTTAACTTGAAGTTCAACTGAAAATAACCACAAACTTAGCTGAAGTTCAACTGAAAATAACCACAAAACATAGCTTGAAGTTCAACTGAAAATAACCACAAAACTTAGCTTGAAGTTAAACGGAAAACAACAAGAAAAGTTAGCTTGGAAGTTTCAAATGAAAATAACCACAAAACTTAACTTAAGTTCAACTGAAAATAATCAGAAAACACGTAAGCTTAGAAGTTCAACAGAAAATTACCACAAAACTTAGTTTGAAGTTCAACTGAAAATAATAACAAAACTTCCCTTGAAGGTCAACTGAAAATAACCACAAAAACTTAGCTTGAAGTTCAACTAGAAATAACCACAAAACATAGCTTGAAGTTCAACTGAAAATTAACCATAAAACTAAGCTTGAAAGTTCAACTGAAAATAACACAAAACTTACTTAATTCAAATGAAAATAATCCACAAAACTTAGCATGAACTTCAACTGAAAATAACCAAAAAACCTTAGCTTGAAGTACATCTGAGAATAACCCAAAAAACTTAGATTGAAGTTGAACTGAAAAATGACCACAAAACTTACTTGAAGTTCAACGGAAAATAAGAACAAAACCGAAAATAACCAAAAACTTAAGCTGAAGTTTCAACTGAAAATAACCATAAAATTAGATTGAAGTCCAAATGAAAATAACCACAAAACGTAGCTTGAAGTTTCAAACTGAAAATAACCACATAACTTAGATTTGAAGTTCAACTGAAAATAATCACCAAAAATTACTTGAAGTTTAACTGAAAATAACCACAAAAACTTAGCTTGAATTCAACGAAAAATAACCCAAAACCTAGATTGAAGTTCAATATGAAAATAACCACAAACCTAGCTTGAAGTTCAAATGAAAATAAAGAAAAAACATAGATTGAAGTAAACACTTCAAAATACACACAAAACTTAGCTTGAAGTTCCATTGAAAATAACCACAAAACCAAGTTTGAAGTTCAACTGAAAAATAACCACAAAATTTAGCTTGATGTTCAACTAAAAATAACCAAAAAACAGAGATTGAAGTCACAACTGAAAATAACACAAAACTTAACTTGATGTTTTAACGAAAAAACTAACCACAAAATATAGCTTGAAGTTCCACTGTAAAAATAACCAAAAATTTAACTTGAAAGTACAACAGAAAATAACCACAAAACCTAGCTTGAAAGCTCAACGGAAAAACAACAAGAAAATTTAGCTTATGAAGTTCAAATGAAAATAACAACAAAACTTAACTGAAGTATCAACTGAAAATAACCGAAAACTTAGCTGAAGTACAACATAATATAAACACAAAACTTACCTATTGAAGGTCCAACAGAAAATAATAAGAAAACATCGCTTGAAGGTCAACTGAAAATAACCACAAAACTTAGCTGAAGTTCAACTGAAAATAATAACAGAAAACATAGCTTGAAGTTACAACTTAAAATAACCACAAAACCTTAGCTTGAAGTTCAAACTGGAATAACCACAAGAAAAATTTAGCTTGAAGATGAAATTGAAAATAACCACAAACAACATAACTTGAAGTTTGAACTGAAAATAACCAGAAAACTTAGCTTGTAGTTCAGCAGAAATTAACCACAAAAACTTAGCTTGAAGTTCAACAGAAATAATAACAAAACTTCGCTTTAAGGCAACTGAAAATAACCACAAAAATTAAGCTTGAAGTATCAACTGAAAATGACCACAAAACATAGCAGAAGTTCAACTGAAATAACACAAAACTTAGCTTGAAGTTCAACTGAAAATAACCACAAAAAATTAGCTTGAAGTTCAAATGAAAATAACCTCAAAACTTAGCTTGAAGTATCAACTGAAAATAACCACAAAACATAAGCTTGAAGTTCACTGAGAATAACCAAAAAACATAGAATTGAAGTTGAACTGAAAATGACCACAAAACTAGCATAAGTTTCAACGAAAATAACACCAAAACTTAGCTTGAAGTTCAACCTGAAAATAATCACAAAGTTAGCATGAAAGTCCAACTGAAAATAACCACAAAACTTAGCATTGAAGTTCAAATGAAAATAACACAAAAGTATAGCTTGATTCAACTGAAAATTTACCAACAAAACGTAGCTTAAGTTCAACTGAAAATAACCACAAAACTTATCTTGAATTTCAACTGAAAATAACCACAAAACTAGCTTCAATCTTCAATTAAAAATAACCAAAAAACATAACTTGAAAGTTCAACTGAAAATAACGACAAAAATTTCTTGAAGTTCAACTGAAATAACCACAAAACTTAGATTTAGTTTCAACAGAAAATAACACAAAACTTAGCTTGAATTCAACAGAAAATAACCAACAAAAACTTAGCTTGAAGTTCAACTAAATAACTCACAAACCTTACATACAGCCGATGCCAAAAGCAGCGGCAATTCACGCATAACCCTCTCAAACTGAATCTCTCAAGATATATGACGATATTACAGATCACAAACTGAGACACGATCAACACTTCTACAATCTTAATTCTCTACTGCTCTGATCACACTAAACCTCATACTCTCCCATCAACACAATATCGACAACATGTATAGGAGAGAGACTAGGCTCTCTCTTGGCACAGAGACTGTAGTATATCTTCTCGCTAACACACACTATAAGTACTATTTTCGAACATTCACACACAACACCGTTGAATTTCTCTTCAGCTAATGAAACTACTTTACTTCAGGTATCTATCTTATTAGTACACACAATAAGGCAAACTATATACGCCGGTGAGGCAGTGCGAGATTTTGAGGAGAGTATATGTGTTATATATATATATATATCTTCTTGATACTGAGTGCTAACACACAGCCTACAATATACATTCTGTGTTGTTAAAGTTTATATCTCATTGTCAAGCACACACCACTCCACATTAAATGATGGATTATAGATATGAGGAGATTATGTTTAAGTTATAATATTCCCATATTAATCCTGAGAATACTCTCACAGATATCGATAGAGGTGTCTATCTCTATATCTTGAGTGTTCACAATTCATCACAATGAACTTCGCAAATTATATATTACTGATGATCTACATTATCTATATTACTCATTAGCAGAGTATTAGAAGAGTTTCTATTATATAACAACATTCAGATCTTTGAAAAAAAAAAGTTTGTTTGGGCTAATAAATTTCACTGTTTATTTACGTAAAAATTTACTAAAATAAAAAAAGTAGAGATTTCTTATAAATCCAAATAAGACAAGGTAAGAAAATATGTAACACTGTATAACGACATCCCGGGTAGAATACAATTGCGTTTTGTTTGTTGTATATGTCTCTGAATTAAAGTCGTTTAATCATTAAAATATTACATTCATTATAAATTTCTCATTGGATCATATATTGGGATATTTATTTTCACGAGGTTAGGGAAAGCACCACAATGATACATATTTTTCATGATTATTCAAAGCTTTATTAAAGCAAGTTTGACAATGTCAAAATTCGATTATTGAAAGCAAAAGTTTTTTTCATGGGCTAAAAAATACCCTAACTATTTCCTGTAAGAGATTCTTCGCCTTCTTTCAACTGACTCTCATTCAAGAAACTTATATACTCTCACATAGGCTCTCTCACAAACTCATCACACACTTCAGAGAAAGTTCAGTCACTCAAACTAACAACATAACTATACACCTCTGTCTGTGATCGAGTTTATTCAATCTTCAAGCTCCGCCTAGTAGCACACTGCATTGTTGTTTCTTTTTTTACATTGAACTCTCCCGCAATTAAGTCGTTAATCATTAAACAATGCTAAAATATTACTATATTTCATTGATTTAATGTGTATTTTCATTGGCTAGGGGCAAGCATTATATATATAAATTTCTTAATGATTATTGCAGGCTTAGAAGGAATTTTCATTATGTTAAATTTCGAATTTTGTGAGAGTAGACGAGCGAGTCACTCTCTCGTGGGCTAGAAAATCTTTCTCCGGCAGAGACAACTCACATTTTTCAACCAGTACTACATTCAGTCGACGTCCTCGCGCAAGATCTACATCGCTTCGCGACGAGAGCCAACTGCGAGAGATATTATCTACTAGATGCGCCACAACACCTCAAGATCTACAGCATTCACTTGCGTAGGATTACTCATCTTTTCAATCGCGCTACTTCTAGTAAACTAGATGCATTCGTGCGAGGAAGGACTGTGCTCGAGCTCATGATGCTTTTCTATAGTATAAGAGCATGTATTCTATAGCAGTACAACTCAGCCACACTATTCTAGATCTGCGAACACAGCGGAGATTTTCTATCCATTCACATCTACTCAAGATAACTAGCACACATCACATGATAGAATTGTATTAGAGTATACATTTCTCTTATCCGTGAGGTCATACACACTACATCGCACTAATTCTTCATCTGTGATATCTCTGTGATGGCTATACACACTCTCATCTTCTACAGTCTATATACATACTATTCCACTGATCGTGAGTCTTTATTCGAAGATTACATACTACGACATGCTTACAGTTGAACTTCAAGTAAGTTTTGTTTATTTTCAGTGAACTTCAAGCTAAGTTTTGAGGTTATTTTAGCTTCATATCTAGCGTGACACACCACTCAAACTACATCACAGACTCTTGAATGAGTTTGCGAATCACTCATCATTAAGCCAGCCTATTCAGCGCGTGGTAATATCAACAATATCGACGTGCGTGATAAATATACTCTGATGAGTTAAAACTCTACTCTCTGCTCAGACATCACTCTCTAGTGGTCACATCACACAGTGTTTATGTGGACACATTGCGCGCGTACGAGCGTTTATGAACAAATGTGAGTGTGATCTACTTAGAGAGATCACGATTGACCCATTCCCTAGCGCGAAAGTTTTGTTCAAACCTTCTAATCCATTATACCATATTACATCTTCTAACATCACTTAGATTCACTATTCCATCAGAAACACATTCATTATGAGTGATTATATAATTAGGCGATATATTTTCTCTAGCATACACACACTCACGACCAGCCTTTCAACAGATCACAACTCTTATAGATTCTCATTAATTAGATTTCATATATATATTTCATCTACGTTATTGAGTTATATTTATACTTCTATCTATAGAGGAGGAGCAGATCACTAGAGGATTAACTATATAGGTTGGGAAGAGTGAGTTACACATAACAAGATGACGATATTCTGCCTCAACTCACACAACAGCTAACACATATAACTAATCTTTATATAATATAGCGAGAGTTTAGTACTCCATCGAATAGTCACATATCACACTATCTCTTGGATACACTGTAGTATCAGAGTATATATCTTCATCATACTGTATATTAGGAGCTACTAATTACATATATTTCAACAAGCTGCGTGATTTTAATTTAGAGTGTGGAATACTTTCTCAGATTCTAACTACACACTATGCAACAGACCTAAGAGTATTCACAGCGCTATGAGAGGAGAATATTTTTGGAGCGACACATATAGACTCTTATCACAGCGACAAAAAAGTCACATCATCTCGTTACTCTTATTATACAACTTTGTTCACACACATTCTCTAGCATCACATGCACGGTAACTGACCATACGTGTTCATTAAGGTTAGTCTGTTTTATATTACACGTTCTCATTCACTAGATCGATTGTGATGAGAAAACTTATGCGAAGGCTGAGATTTATTATATGTATATATCTTATTATTCTGGAGAGAACATCTCTACACCTAAGTTACGATAGTATTATGCGTTCTTTCTTTTCACTTACTTACCACCTTCCTAGCTACACAACTTTTCATCTGAGTTATAGTTTTCCGTAATAGTCTATATTCTATCGAGATGCAGACTAGATTTATATTAGAGAGTGTGTGAACTATTTGCAGAGGTTCTAGTACACATCTTAGCACTAGATAAAAATTATTAGGTGATTATATTTATCATAGTTTCATTACACCTATCACATAGACGACACACCTAGGTATTCTAAGTGATTAGAGTAGTAAGTGAATCTAATATTCCGAGATTTCAACTCTATCTCACGGATATGCTAGAGTATTCACATATATATAGTGAGTATATCTTTAATCAAGGCTTCTATCATCTCTTCTTCTCTTCATCTCACTGCGTTATTTTCTCTAGATCTAGAGAGTACTACACTTTGATCTCTAGTAGTATTATATGAGAAGCCAACCCTCAACTAATTCTTCTATCTCAGAATCTTTACTTCTTCAACAGAGCTCTAGATCTCACCGACAACATCATTCAATCATTCTCTTAGAGAAGTTATGAGTCACTTCAATTTTGAGTCAGCTCACTATCAAGTCTACACTCAGTCTCTATCTACAAGTATAGTGTTGATTGTTAAGTCAGTTAGGTGATCAGGGTTTTTTTTAGTCATTCACAGTCATCTACAGAGATTTATCACTATATTATTATCTATATTCATTCAGACAATTCTGAGACACAATCTCTATACACAAGACTACTACAGAGTATTATATTTTGAGAGATGGAGACATATTATTATCGCGAGAGTGAGACACATACAGAACTCTCTCTGATGAGTTATTTTAGAAATCCATGGTTACTAGAGTTAGACACAGTCATGACGATCATACGTCATCCTACACAGCTCCGTTTTTTTATAGAGAGAGATAGTGATTACAGTTATTATATCAACTTGTGTATCATCTATTGTCATCAACTACACACTGATTTTTATTGTATGCGTGACTTATACTAATAAGTTTATACGCGGGTATCGTAGAGCGAAGCAACAATCACTCACAAGACTCTCTCACTTGTTGTTTGGGATATTTATATGAAAATGATATTTGTAATGGTTTTGTTGGTAATGTTAATAATAAAAATTGATTTTAATTAATAGAAGCGCGTATTATCAGTATTTTACAGAATATTCAGTCTGTCTACTCTTCAAGCTTATCGTGACAGATTCTCTTGACAGTGTAGATTCTCGTTCAATATTGTAAGGACATCTCTATCACGGGTATCGTACAATCTATATGAGAATGGTATTTATCTTATACACATGAGATTAGAAACTTCACACTTCTAGATCAGAGATATCTCATAGAGGTCTGTATGAGTATCATATACTCATATCGATCAACAGTATCTTCACTCTTTCTCACACTATCTTACATATAGTACACATTATCGACTACTCTCAAGTTATAAATTATGTATCTGTAGCGTTCGAGGTTTATTTACGCGATGTCTTCCATCTTCATCGAATCTATTAGATCATATAATTGATCTCTTTGAGTTAATAATATGTAACACCACACGTATCACCAGCACAAGCTTACTACTATTTACTATAGTATAGAGCACTTAAATATTATCTTCAGTGATTATGACTCAGTTTCACTCTTACTATCTACTGTTTAGTGATGTTGAGGTTGTCTTTATTCACTATTATTGTTAAACTAATCACAAGTCATCGAAGTCGTTGTTCTATGTATATAGGAGTGATAATGCATGCAGAGTTAACCACAATTCTCACACTGGCGTAGATGAGTTATGAGAGCAGGGGGGAGGGTGAGAGAGAGGAGATAACATCACCCAATGTTAAGTACATCTTGTCAATATCTTATGATTTATAGTGGAGATTCGTAACTTCACGAGTGAGGTGACACGAGCTCAGAAGTCTCAAAGTGTGGTTAGGAGACGAGAGTCTAGTATAGATGTGCAAGTAGATATAGCGCTTGACATGACGTAGGTACATATAATTATTTCTATGAGTACTAGAGATGTACAGAGATTGTACAGTGTTCAGAGATGGAGCGTTACATCTATATCTGCTACAAGTTAGATATTGGAGATGTGGAGTTGGGATATGAGATTTATAGCTTGTGTCTATTAGTGCGTTTAGAGGGCTGTTCGAAGCGTATATGATGGGTTAGCTGAGAGTCATTGAGAGGACTGTTCTGCCATAGCAGAATGTGCACTAAGGACAGATGTGTATTCTGTATGTATGATATTTATTTGTACCGGTAGCTCATTTATTGCAGATCTTATAACACATGGTACACCATTCTGTAATAGCTGAGTGTTATTGTATATCCACAAGAGTGAGTCTTTCTACACTCATGCCGCGTCTTGCAGAGTTTTTAGTAGGTATTTCTATACAATGTTATTTATCTCTGAGAAGCGAGCTATATACTTCACATACTACTTCTTATTCATTACTCTCGAGTAGTGGACAACAATCTTTATTTCACGTCTATAAAGAACTATCAAGGACAAGAGAGAGAGCTTACAAATATATATTGCAGTGTTAATGTATACTCTGTCATCAGAGATGTGAACGAGTACACAACTGTAATAATGCTTTATTTATGTGGGTATTATCGTTTTCTTATTATCGAACCATATATATACATATACATCTATATCTTCATTACTATTGTGGTTAGTTACTTTGTTCTAAATCTTTTATAATTTCTATTGTACTTGTTGATTTAGGGATTATCGCTAGATGTGCCGGGTGAGTGTTCTCACTAGATCACAGCTAATGGTATCTTATGGTACATCGATATAATAGTTTAGAGGATCTCGTGCAGCCACACAATGCGAGACTGTCTAGACCATCACATAACTCATAGGTTCTATGGATATATTATAATTAGATATATCTTATCAGACACAAGTTATGCAACTATTCTATGCGAGACAAAACACTAGGTTAGATTCTATTTAGAGTGTGAGTCCACATTAGTCCACAACACAACATATAGAACTTCGTTATCTCTCTACTACTGAGGTATTATTATTGAGAACTAAGAGGGACGCGTCTTGATATCTATCTATACTAGTCCCTGAAAATTCTATCTAAGTGTTGTATTATTTTAATTTGAAATAAAAGCTAAGTTTTGTGGTTATTTTCATTTGAAATTCAATCTAGGTTTGTTGTTATTTTCAGTTTTAACTTCAAGCTAAGTTTTGTGGTTATTTTCAGTTGACTTCAAGCTAATTTTGTGATGATTTTCAGTTGAACTTCAAGCTACGTTTTGTGGTTATTTCCAGCTGAACTTCAAGCTAAGTTTTTGTAGAGTTAATTTCAGTGAACTTCAAGATAATTTTTGTGGATTATTTTCATTGAAACTTTCAAGCTAGGTTTTGTGGTTATTCATGTAACTTCAATCTAAATTTTTGGTTATTTTTCACAGTAGTATTCTCTTGTCGACCACCATGATAGTCTATCATACTAGATCACATATCAAACTTCTACAATATCTCGAACTCACATCTCACAAGTCTCAAGACGAGTGATACATTTCATGTAATACATGTATCTCTAATAGATCTTAACAGTTGACTAACTATCTCTCACAGACTGCGACTGTGTCTCTTCACTAGTAGTGAGTGTATAGCATATAAGTAGCATATAGATCTCTATTACACATCTATCAGTCTATAGTTACTAGTCTACAGTAAACTACTAGAGCTAACAACACTCTACAGAATGCGCGCAGAGCGAGAGAGATCTTACACACAGACATATGAGTGAGACTTATGTTCTACACTACTTCATTTATGGAACTTACCGAGCTTACAGGATGTTGTATCTAAGTGCTCTTATAACTGTTAACTTCCTATTATGCACAAGCTTTCACACTTTAACACAGAGTCTAATGTGTGCGCAGAACACAATTGTCTCAGTGTGATCACACTAGCATATCATACTGCAGAGACCTGATAGTTTCTTCATGTCAAGGACAATATAGAGTTTCAGATATATTATCTCTCGAAGCACGTCACAAACACTTACTCTGCGTGAGTAACAATTCACCTTCATATTTCTCGCGACTTACTCTTTTCTCTACTAGGAACAGCATATATATCTGCGACCATTCCTCTCAGACACGACTGCTATCACTATCTCCCGAGACACACAACACAACCTTCTTACTAGCAAGACTAACTACAACTAATCAGACATGAGCTAGAACTTCAAGCACGTTAGAGATATATCAGGATTTACAAACTATCTCCTCAGATCAGTGACTTATGTAAGAGCGATATCATCCACACTCTTGAGATTTTATGAGTGATACTTGAGAGTAATACACACAATGTACGCGAGAGACAACTATAGACACACACACAGAGTATATCATATGAGAGTGATAGCTAATGATTGATCACACAGTACTGACACACATCCAATGCTACACTTACATACTATATGATATTTAGATACTGGGAGAGAGAGCACTTATATGAATACATCAACATACACATCCTGTTAGACAGTGTTTAGACACTTAGATACCAGATATATCTATGACAATCACATATCACAAGCTAACTTTTTATTATACATGTCAGAGAACTACATATCCTCGAGGTGTATTGAGACGCACATACTCGAGCAGAGAACACTGTGGATCAAGTCTAGCGCTGTGAGAGTCACACCATTTACCATTTGAGCACCAAGATCATCAATCAATGCATTAAGTTTATTATTGAGCTGTAGAGAGGAGTCTATACTAATAATCTCTTGAACATCAAGAGCTCTCTCGTAATATTCTGATAGCACTAGTATTATATCCTCACAACATACTCTATCTACGCAACCTACAACCTCAAACACAAAACATATCTCTTGACGTGAGCACTATTATATACAACAGATACTGATCTCTATCCAACCTCATGAGAGAGTCTCTGAGAGGCTGTATGAATCTCGCGGAGTTGTGATCGGACATACACTGAGTTCTTTCTCTCATTATAAGATGGACACTGTCATTTATCGTACAACTTTCACTCACATCGTATTTTTTTATGCGATATATGAAGATCAATCATTATACTACAACAGTCGCGCAAGCGTGCGAGCGTGAGAGAGATGATGGTATAACTTACTACAATGTATATCAACCTAGACGCGGAATACTTACAAGTTTTTCGAGAGATATGAAGATGTAACACAACATTAAGAGACAACGAGGATATTCAGGCTACGATGATGTGACAGAGAGATCCAAGTATTCAGTTGGAACTCACACTCTTAGTTATATATATATACTCGACAACTTATATATCCTACGATCTAGAAGTCTGATATATCTATCGCGTAGAGAGGGATTCTATGTTTAGTATCTACAAGTATGTTCTCAGTCTTAGCAAAATCTAACAGAGTAAGATCTCCTTAGAGAGAGTATGAATATATGAGGAGAATTCTTAACATTACTTGACGCACTATCGAACGATATCTCATATACTATGTAATCTACATTTTCATACAGTAGATGACACACATGTCGAAGCTGAGACAGATCGTTTATTAATGCATGATTATCACACATCAATTCCTCTCTCAAGTATGATAATTCACACGAACTCACCGTCATTAAATCTGCCTGGGTACTAGTAGTAGAGATATATGTCATTGTCTGTTACTATTATAACACGTATTGACTAACGATCATTATCATGTAACGATGTGTTGTAGGTGTGAAATGGTGGAGAATGAGGTGTTCATGAGTGGGTTGTATGAATGTACACTCTTGCACTTTGATATGTCTATGTAGACTTATATATAGAGATGATCACACACATCATTGCTATGAGACACACATTCACGATGACACTGATACAATGGTGTATTACACTCTTCTATAGTTTTAGAGTGTTATTGATACTACCTCTCACTGTCTATTACGAAGTGATTGGAGAGGATGGTGATTGTATAGTACATTAGATCGTACACAGTACAACATGAGTTGGATTTATCTTTTAGAGAAGGTGGTTACATACATGCTATAATTCTTTGCACGACACTAAATCTTAATATATCTTTGTCAACAATCGATTATTAGGATCACAGTCACTATATTTAGAGAGTGAGATTTATCACTGCCTATTTATTATATATTATGTTAGAGGATGTCACTTATTCTCTAACTTTTTATTGCGATACCGTAACAAGAGGGCTCAATAGAATTTATGTAGTATCAGATTCTCTCATTATTATTACTATTAGTTATTCTCTATTCTATACTAACACATCACAACAACTATCTCTCTGCTGAGAGAGACTTTCTCCTAGGATATCACCATTCAGTTGCACAAACACTACGTATAATGAGTTTATATCTCAGTTGGGTGTGAGTAGTGATCGGATCATGACTATATAGACTTAGCAATATATCTAGCTGTGTGTGTATGTGAGTATATGTACATTTAGAGTAACACGATGTTACATACTTCAACAAGTGCTACATCGTTATTATTCAGACTGGATCTACATACTTGTCTCATGTATCATCATCTACATGTATGTCACTGTCATACACTTATATGAGTGTTATTTCTGTCTTTTATATTTACACACAGGGTATCTGAGAGACTGAGCGTTAGACAAGCTAGTGGTTGGATGGATGTATGCGCACATTATATAATGTCTATGTTTCGTTCAATGATCACTTTTATTATCTCTAAATAAGGTATTATCTATCTCTCTTAAGTGGACATCATTATTATACACTCTCGATCTGGTCACTATATTTGAGTGGATTCTACTATATGTGTTGATTGTATCTATCTAATTATTAACTGAGGACGAGATTGCATAGATGCACAGAACACTCAGAGTATTATAACACGTGCACATTACATCTTAATTAATGAGCGAGTATGTGTATGAACGTTATGCATACATCTATGTTGTATAGAGGTCTAGATATTCATTGTATGGTAAGCATTTCACTTCTGCAGGCTACGGTATTTTATTTTGAGTGTTTTATCTAGATTATAGAAGTGACTCTGACAATTATTGATACACAGATGTGTGGAGGAGTGAGCACACTTACTGTATTATCTGCGAAATGATGACGTGATAGATTATTCTGGCCACTAATAGTATTCGCGTTTATTTTCGACATATTTGATCTCTTTACTTCAGAGGCGTTTTTCATACACATGTGGGTATAGTATTTATTGAGTGTTTTTATACAAGTGTATAGTGTGAATAGACATCTGGAATACACAGTAGTTGTTATACTAGATATACTTGTAGTTTACGATGTGGTCGATACGTATATGATTGTGGTTTATGGACACTTGATTCTGTGTTACGGTGTGAGATCACAATGTATGACAATTTATATAGGAAGTACTTGACACAGGATTTGGTCACTCGCAGTGTGGTTATGAGATGTGTGCAAGTTGGTAGCGGTGGGGCTATGATAGGTTTGATGAGAGTTCTACGTGTAGATATGTCATTACACACTGTGTTGGGCTAGATCTATATAGACACACATCTCACGGAGAGGATAGAGTACATAGGCACACATAGTCTGAGGTTGTCTGTGGTATACTGGGTGAGGGGTCTCCGATAAGACATCAATTATATGATTGTATAACTCACACAGGATAGTTGATTGTAGAGCACGATCCACTCTGTTGTATTGGACATCAGATAGTATGCGTAGTAGATTAGTGTTTACGGTGTGTGTATTGAGTAGATGATATCTTATCACGGTGACGATTATACATATAGTCTTCTACATGCAATGGAGTAGATGATTTTTGGGGAGTGGGAGTGTGTATTAGATGTCTACTCTGTCCTTTGATATATCACATAGTTCAGATACTCTTCACAGTCTAGTGATATGGTGTGAGGTATTCATGATGGTACAAAGTGATAGATTTCTAGGGATCATATGGAGACACACAAGGAGAGGGGTGTGTAGATGAGAGAGCGAGATCTGGTTGAGAGAGTATTCTTGGATCTCTTATGATTGTGTGTGTGTGATAGGGGGTGTTATGGGGTGTGGACAGTAGTCTGAACACTATGAGGGTTGTTATATGAGTGTGAGGATGATGTTGGATTGATATGATCTATACTGAGGAGCACACACAGCACATGTTAGGAGTGGTTATATAGTGTGGGATGTAGAGGTATGATCTAGGACATGAAATTGCAGTGACACTCAAGAGTATTACTATATTGTATATGTTAATATGTAGTATATAAGTGACACTAATTGAGTACACATTCAGCACATGATACGAGAGGTGGGTGTAGTGTGGTCGTAGGGAGGGAAGAGCAGTAGTTTATGATATATCACTGGTGATTGAGTGCGCACACAACACACATCTTGACGTCTGAAGATGACATTATGGATGGTGTGATCTGTTTACTTATGCGTAGTTAACTGATGAGATTGAACCGATTGGGAGGAGGACGTGGAAGTGCACTGATAGTGACAATTATTATACACTATGAACTGTATATATAGGGCGGTATATCGTATTGTATGAGATTGATGACGGGAGTCTCTTAGAGACTATTACGTAGAGATAGCGAGACACATTTTGTAATAGTTCTTATCTCTACGAGGAGTATTTATTAGGAGTAGACACACTGGAGTATGTGATTAGATATGAAATATATGCATATGAGGTAGTTGGCGGTTGGTGTGATGGGTTTGGACGAGGTAGAAGACACACAACACATTTGCATATGCATTTATCTGGATAGGTGACGCACATATGATGGATGGCAAACATGTATAGTCTCACTATGAGTAGACGATGAGTCTCTGATTATGGATGTGATGGCTGATAGAGTTAGACGGATCTCAGATGGATATCTGTCATGGCTGATGGTGGAGTGTTGTGGTGTTTCTATATATGAATTATGTGACATGGAGTATGAGTGGCATGCGATGGGAGGTCACGAGATATATGAGTTTGTAAAGGTTAGTTGTAATGGTTGGGGGGGTTAGGGTAGATTTTTTTTTTTTTGTTTGGAAGGTTTTTTTAATATGATTTTTGGTTGTTTTAGTTGGTACGTGTGAGTTTATATATATTAGATATCATGTGATTCGGATATATACATTGTGTCTGTAGATGTGGTGTGAGATTGTTGAGTGGATGGGTTATATCTCACTTTATACAAGTGGGGAGTAACGTGCACAGAATTTCAGATTAGGTAGTGTGAGGTTGTTTTATCAACACATCTGTATTGATCTATACGTTCTATCTCATCTCTCTGAGGGATATGGATGAGTAGAGAGTGGTGATGAGTGTATGGAGACATGTAGAGACAAGACTATGGCTCACTGTGAGGAGATAGATTATAGTGGTTGAGTGTGGCGTGTGTTATAGGCAATGAGGAAGTATATTTAGAACACACACACACGCACTCTCTCATAGTGGGATATGTGGTGTGTACATGGCACAGAAGATAGAGTGATACATCTCACAGAGACATAGACTGACAGTTCTTGTAGGATGATAGATGTTGACACTATATATATGTTACTGCAGATTGAGATTAGTGAGAGCGTGGAGAGAGATGATACTGATGAATTAGATATGTGAGATACACAATACAGGTATACTTGATTATTGCATTATTCGTGTATCACTTAACGGTCAGTTATGTGGATAGATACTGTGTGGTGGTGGATCAGCATATATCATCTGATATTGTGTTTAATGTGCATTTCGATGTAGAGGTAGGATGTGAGGATGATATATAAAGAATATGTTATTCAGACATTTGTATATTAGTTCATTGTCGTTGACACTCACTCTAGGGTATAGGGCGTATGTGTTGTTGGTGTATGATTTATTCATCAGGATAGACAGACGAGAGACAAGGCATGAGACTGACGGGTTCTTGTGGAGGATACTCATAGGGTTAGACACTCTATAGCACTGTTATATGAACATCAGAGAGAGTTATTTGATAGGAGAGAGGATAGAGCAAAGTGAGAGGATATGATACTCATATGGATGTATATGAAGAGACGTGCATGAGAGTGAGGAGATGGAGGATTAGTGTGAGAAGCACAGTGAGACTCTATGTAAGGTAAGACACTGTTCAGTGTGTCTGGATATTAGAGGGTGTATTGGGTAGATGATATGGGACAAGGAGAATAATAGGATTGATCTAATCTAACATGTGGTAGAGTATTGTCACGTGAGGATTAGGTTTTACACGTTATATGTGATATCTTGCGACGTGACATGTCTCTCTGTCTAGTGGGTGTATATTGGGAGTGTGAGTGGTGGGGGTGTGGATCTCTGATGATAGACTACAATCAGATGCATTCATGAGAAGTGGATTGGTGTGTGTGTGAGCATTGGAGATATGATCTAACATGATAATATATTATATAGCTGACACAGGAGATGAGTAATATGGAGTGAGCGCGTGTGCATGACTTCTTTTTTTGTCACACACACATCTAGGGTGTTCATGGCAGACATGCACACTGACTACCTATTAGGGATCAGTGTGGCGTGGTATCTTCTTGAGCATGGAGAGGGATGTAAGAGGTGAGAGGCTAGCGGTGAGATGGACACTCTGGTTCAGAGTGGTGAGATGGGGGATTCTTAGAGTGTTATCACACACTATATATTTTCTTCTCATATAGACACAGACGTGATCTGTGGATGTGGATAATGGTGTGGGTCAGTATGGATATGTATTGCTGACTATTAGTGTCGTTGTGGGGGATGAGTATGAGTCTAGGGGTTTGTAAAGATCAATGGATGGGTTCAAGACATAGTAATGGTGACACTTTAGTCAGTATACGTATTGTGGAGTGTTCTTGGGGCACTAGATATGATAAGTTAGTGATGACGCTTTCAACACACTCAGTAGAGTCACATTTTGTTATGTAGGCATTCTTAGAAGAGGTCTTGGTAGCGGGGACACATAGGTGGCGAAATCTCTTATTATAGAGCGTGGTTGAGGTCATATGTAATGAGAGCAGAAATATGACGAGTTGGACACGGGGTGAATTCTTATCAGGTTGATAGATGCCATGTGTATATGAGATGAATATACACAATTGGTCATCAGTCTGTGTTTAGAAGTAGTGTGATTTGTCTTCACACACACTCACGTCTTCACACGACACACTATGTCTAGTCTGGTATATGGCTATGAGTGTCAAACGTGTGGTACAACTGTTACACGAGGATTGTTATAACTATATATATGAGGATAGAGTTGGAGGGTATGTGTGGAGAGAGAACTATATGTAGCACGCCATAGATTCAGTATGTAGTACTTGACGTGACACAGTCCTAGTAGGATGGGGTTTATAGGAGAGGCACTTGGAGATTATATTGTACATATAGGGATACTTGTAGATGGTGGTATGTGACAGTAGATGAGGGATGGTGGTGCACTATATTGATGTGTAGGTAGCATACACGTTGATTGGTGTGTGTATTGTGCAGTATAGTGTAGTGGTGTAGGTCAGTACGGAGAGAAGTGCGAGCAACCTCTTGGAATATCAGATTTGGAGGATAGAGAGTGAGGTAGGTGAGTGTGGGTGCGATGGGATGATTTTTGGCAGGATGACTCTATGTGATAGATGTGGTGGATGGAGGACAGATGGTGTGGAGGAGATTGTATATCTCTGTTGGGGAGATTATAGAGCAGAGAGCGTTCACGAGAGGACTATCTTAGGATATAGGTGTGAACATACGTTAGGTAGATAGAATCGTGTTGAGAGGATATGAGCATGACATGAGCATACATGGTTCACAGATATGTGTATTCTGGTGGAGTACTTATGCACTATATCATGTGCAAGAGTCTATAGCAGCATGATGGGGATAAGTTGGTGAACATGATTGGGTACTCAGTGTCTTATATTCACATGTCTTGTGTCGGATAGTAGTGAGGACAGGGTGTATCGTCACCAGAGCTTGAGTGATGAGCGTGGGTACTGTCTGACGTTGGATATAGGCACAGTGGTAGTGTATTCTAGATTGGGATGATGTGAGAGTACATCTAGGATGTACTACTTAGTGAGAAGGTACTAACTCATTGTGTGAGATGAGAGGTGAGAGAGTAGACAGTGTGGGTGGGGCACAGAGGAGATAGTAGGCAACATACAGTTGGAGACACGGAAGGCGTGGATTAGTCAGTGGAGTGTGACACACATGATATAGGAGATGTCTACATTAGAGAGAGATCATTAGGTGTGTGGATGAAGGATCGATCAGAGGTATATGGCTACTATCACACATACACATTTGATTCGTTGCATATAGTAAGGGTATTGTAGAGACATCTGACATGAGGTTCGATAACTGATTTGAGGTCTGTCATAGCGATTAAGCGGTATGTAGAATACGCTTACTGAGGTATACACTGGGTATTATAGTTTTTGAAGGAGATAGATTGGTGTGTGGGTATGGGACACATAGTAGGTTATTTACTCCTGACACATTTCATACACTATGTACGAGTGAGGGTATCATAGTTAATCTGTTATGTATAGCACTATGAATCTACGATACAGTTAGGGCATGGGAGGGGTGTATAAGTATAGACTATGTAGGTGTTAGGAGAGACTCACGCTAATAGTGTTTGACGACTGAGTGTACACGGTGGGCAGTGCACAAGACCTGAAACACACATTGATTCTGGTGTGTGGGGGGTGGGTATTGGTTATTCAATTGAGTTTCATCATGTCTCGGACGAACACTGAGTGATTACACATCTGGCACACTCCTACACGAGAGACACATAGGAACTTGAGCTGTAGGTATGAGATAGGTGAGTGTTGGGAGTAAGAGTGATGTACTCTATGTGCATGATCTGGTATAGAGGGTGGCATCAGTAGCTGGTCAAGCAGCGTCGAGGTTGTTATATAACAGTATATGGTATGAGACTTCTTCATCTATTGAGTTCTGTGGGTATTACACATGGTTTAGTGTTTATATTTTACAGTCTACATGACTATGTCAGAGGCAAAATGAGGCACAAATGTCAACTGGGAGCTCAACTATAGGTAGGATTGTAGCAGATGTGTGTGACCCTGACACTTTATAGTACACATCACAGACACTATTTGTGTGCGACACGTGTAACACAGGAGCAACTGGTGCGCTTAAGATGGCAACATTCATGCTCAGATGTATATACGATTGCGTAGCGTAGCAGAATGCGGAACTCTGCATCTGTTGAGGCATAGGAATATGACTCTGTGTCACGTGGGTGGAGTTCTAGGGCCACACACACATGTGTTGGAGTTCACATGGGAGTATTGTCACAGTTTCATTGTGTTCTGGTATGAAAGGTGGGTGGTTTGTGTAGGGTAGTTTAGTAGTATTATGTGTGGGCACACAACACATGGTGGTGGTATAATGAGTGGTGACATTGTCTGTGGTTGGTGGAGTTGGGGTAAGTACTTTTAGGATGGGTGAGTGTTTGGGAGGGTATCGTGGTGTGTTGGGTTGGGTGGGGTAACACACACACGAGACGGAGTGTCACATTACGTAAGAATCTGATTGGTGTGTGTAGATGTGGGTTCTTGAGTTGTGATCACTCTGAGATTATGTCTCATCAACACACTACTGATTACGTGAGTGACTGGTATGGTGTGTGTACATAGGACAATTCAGGTATATCAATTGTGTGTTATCTAGATGATAAGTGAGTTCTTTAGTTTATCGCTGTGTGTTTGTGGACACAATATGTGTGTTTATATTATTGCACACATGAATATATTAGATATGTTCGAGGTTTTGGTATTCAGGTGCACAAGGCGGGCAAATATTACTTTAGTGTGTGTGTAGTATTATATGTGTTGGGGGGGAGGTGATGGTATATAGATTGAGTTTGGATGGTGTTTGGTTTGGGGTGGGATGTTAGAGTTAGGTTTTGTGAGGGTAAGATATGTAGAGGTTTAGGGAGTTATTGTTTGTAGGTGTTAAGTGGAATGTAGGTATTATTTGTGATTGGGATATCATATTTTAAATTAGTATATAACACTCGAGATCGGATATTTACATGTGTTTTGGAAGTGGGTACTAATGTTAGACAACTGTGTAGTATTGTCTAATCTAACTCGATCATTATGGTATGACAAGAGCTGTTTTAGTATTGGTATTATACTTTGGGATTCATATGTGACACACAGTGGAGTTCTTGGATTGGGTGTAGATAGATTGTGGTGCAGAGTGTAGATGTGGTGCTAGATAGCTGGGTGAGTAAGTAGTGAACATACTGTCAACTTATATGGGATGTGTGTTGATAGTATGATGACAATGTGTGGTGAGACACACTATAATTCTTCAGTAGTAACACAGGACGATCAATCTCTGGAGGGTGGGGTGTAGAGTGCACCATAGAGGTCTGTGACGGTAACACATAGAGTGATCTGTGGTGAGTGGTGGATTAGATGACAGATGATGTGCACGATAGGGGGATATGCGTACACTGAAGAACTGATGGGTATATTATGTTATAGCGAGGTATTATAGTAGTGTGTGTCATCTCGTTAGGATGTACAGGCACCGTGGGGCACAAGAGGATCAGTCTTCTTAGGATGGGATTATATCGCAGACACATACTGGTACATACGCACACTGTGGAGGACTCTCACCATAGAAGTACAGTATGTGAGTTGGAGGGGAGATGGAGCAGTATTGTATAGGTGGGAGTCACACACACAAAGTGTGTGCGAGGGTATCTTCTATTAGAGGTCAGTACAGAGTGAGGTGTGTATATGAGGCTTTTCAGGTGTATGACGATATCATAGCATGATTAGCTACTATATGAGTTTTGTGTTGTGTGAAGATGTGATACAATGGTATGATATATGATAGAGAGCGCTTAACACTATTGACACCCAATCTGTTATGCAGTCTCTATGGATACAGAGACGATATCTTTCGAATTTGAACAGTTTGGGTATGTATAGGACAGTTATAAGTGTACAGACTTTATCTGGTTGGGTGACGTCAAGATCTATAGGAGACGACACACACGACTTACAGGGATCACTAGATGTGAACACTTTCTCAGGAGTGATTATGAGGTGAGCAGTGACTATGTGTTGGAGAATTGTGAGAGCACAGATTTAGCGTGATTGTGCACATCATGTGTATGGTATTGATAGTGGGGTGGTGGGGATTGGAGGGACACTCTATTAGTGATTTCAAGTGGTCTTTGTAGTAATCTATGAGGGATTGTGGGTATGTGAGTTGATATGAATTCTCTTGTGTGGTGTCATGCTGATTGTATGTCAGTGAACGGGGTATGGTATCACAAGAGGACACTCTGATTCACGATTCAGAGTCAGACAATCGAGCATCACGTTCTCATTGCACACAATAGAGATGAGATGAGGAGAAATGGCTATTATATTGGAGGCAGTTACACACGATACAGACACAGGACTCAGATGGTGAATGTAGTGGACACGATATGTATGTGAACTCTATATATTGCGGGATGAGGACACCTTGGACAGATGTAGCTACATTTTATGATGCAAGTGTAGGGAGAGGCTGGTAGTGAGTGGAGTGAATGTCTGAGGAGGGTGTTGGGTAGAGAGTGGGTGATGCATGAGTTATATGATTAGACACACGTGAGAGAACAGTTCAGATGACATCTTGTGTCAATGAGGAATTGCGTTGGTGGAGAGATCTAGGAGGGGACAGCAGTAGTAGAGTGTGTTTCTAATGTGAGCGATATGACAGAGAGTGGGGGTGTTTTGATCCTTGTTAGTGATTAGATTCAGTGACATTCGGATGAGGTGTGTGAGATGCAGTACATGGAGACACATGATGAATGTGTTTAGTATAGGTTTGGTGTATTTTTTTATGTGTTAGTATTGAGTTGTTGTGTGGTTTGTTGTTGGTGTTAGGATAGAGTTGTGGTGGGGTTGTGGTTATGTTTTAGTATTGTTAGTGTTTGGTGTGTGTTATGGGATTAGGAATTAGTGTGGTGTTGGGTTTGGTTGGATGGTGTTAGGATTGATTTTTTGTGGTTTTGTGTATGTGGTTATGAATGAATTTGGTTGTGGTGGTTTTTGGGATGTTGGTTATGATTGGAGTATGTGTGTGTGTTGTTTATGTTGGTTATGTATTGAGTAGTTGTGTTGTTTTTTTAAGTTGTTATTATTGATTTGGGTGGGGGTATTTTATGTTATTATTCTATCTAAGTTTTTGTTATGCTCAGTTTGACGTCAAGCTAAGTTTGTGGTTATTTTTCAGTTGAAATTCAAAGCTAAGTTTTGTGGTTATTTTCTTTTGGAACTTCAATGCTAAGTTTTTTGTGGTTATTTCCAGTTTGAACTTCAAGCTTGGTTGGTGGGTTATTTGCAGTTGAAACTTTCAAGCTATGTTTTTGAGGTTATTTTCAGTTGAACTTCAAGCTAAGTTTTGTGTTATTTTCAGTTGACCTTCAAGCGAAGTTTTTTGTTATATTTTTCAGTTGAACTTCAAGTTAAGTTTTGTGGTTATTTTCTGCTGAACTTCAAGCTAAGTTTTCTGATTATTTTCAGTTCAACTTCAAGTTAAGTTTTGTGGTTATTTTCATTTCAACTTCAAGCTAACTTTTCTTGTTGTTTTCCGTTGAACTTCAAGCTAAGTTTTGTGGTTATTTTCAGTTGAACTTCAAGCTATGTTTTGTGGTTATTTTCAGTTGAACTTCAAGCTAAGTTTTGTGGTTATTTTCAGTTGACCTTCAATCGAAGTTTTGTTATTATTTTCAGTTGACCTTCAAGCTAAGTTTTGTGGTTATTTTCTGTTGAACTTCAAGCTAAGTTTTCTGGTTATTTTCAGTTGAACTTCAAGTTAAGTTTTGTTGTTATTTTCATTTGAACTTCAAGCTAAATTTTCTTGTTGTTTTCCGTTGAACTTCAAGCTAGGTTTTGTGGTTATTTTCAGTTGAACTTCAAGTTAAATTTTTTGGTTATTTTCAGTTGAACTTCAAGCTATATTTTGTGGTTAGTTTCTGTTAAACATCAAGTTAAGTTTTGTGGTTATTTTCAGTTGTACTTCAATCTATGTTTTGTGGTTATTTTTAGTTGAACATCAAGCTAAATTTTGTGGTTATTTTCAGTTGAACTTCAAACTAGGTTTTGTGGTTATTTTCAATTGAACTTCAAGCTAAGTTTTGTGTGTATTTTGAGTTTAACTTCAATCTAAGTTTTTTCTTTATTTTCATTTGAACTACAAGCTAAGTTTTGTGGTTATTTTCATTTGAACTTCAATCTAGGTTTTGTGGTTATTTTCAGTTGAACTTCAAGCTAAGTTTTGTGGTTATTTTCAGTTGAACTTCAAGCTAATTTTTGTGATTATTTTCAGTTGAACTTCAATCTAAGTTTTGTGGTTATTTTCAGTTGAACTTCAAGCTAAGTTTTGTGGTTATTTTCATTTGAACTTCAATCTAAATTTATGGTTATTTTCAGTTGAACTTCAAGCTAAGTTTTGTGGTTATTTTCATTTAAACTTCAAGCTTAGTTTTTTGGTTATTTTCAGTTGAACTACAAGCTAAGTTTTGTGGTTATTTTCAGTTGAACTTCAAGCTAAATTTTTGGTTATTTTCATTTGAACTTCAAGCTAAGTTTTTTGGTTATTTTCAGTTGAACTTCAAGCTAAGTTTTCTGGATATTTTCAGTTGAACTTTAGGCTACGTTTTGTGGTTATTTTCAGTTGAACTTCAATATAAGTTTTGTGGTTATTTTCAGTTGAACTTCAAGCTAAGGATTGTTGTTATTTTCAGTTGAACTTCAATCTAAGTTTTGTGGTTATTTTCAGTTGGACTTCAAGGTAAGGTTTGTGGTTATTTTCAGTTGAACTTCAAGCTAAGTTTTGTTATTTTCAGTTGAACTCCAAGCTAAGTTTTGTGGTTAGTTTCAGTTGAACTTCAATCTAAGTTTTGTGGTTATTTTCAGTTGAACTTCAAGGAAAGTTTTCTCGGTATTTTCAGTTGAACTTCAAGCTATGTTTTGTGGTTATTTTTAGTTGAACTTCAAGCTAAGTTTTGTGGTTATTTTCAGTTGAACTTCAAGCTAAGTTTTGTGGTTATTTTCGTTTGAACTTCAAGCTAAGTTTTATGGTTATTTTCAGTTGAACTTCAAGCTACGTTTTGTGGTTATTTTCAGTTGAACTTCAAGCTATATTTTGTGGTTATTTTCAGTTGAACTTCAAGCTAAGTTTTTGGTTATTTTCAGTTGACCTTCAAGCGAAGTTTTGTTATTATTTTCAGTTGAACTTCAAGCTAAGTTTTGTCGTTATTTTCTGTTGAACTTCATGCTAAGTTTTCTGGTTATTTTCAGTTGAACTTCAAGTTAAGTTTTGTGGTTATTTTCATTTGAACTTCAAGCTAACTTTTCTTGTTGTTTTCCGTTGAACTTCAAGCTAAGTTTTGTGGTTATTTTCAGTTGAACTTCAAGCTAAGTTTTATTGTTATTTTCAGTTGAACTTCAAGCTAAATTTTGTGGTTATTTTCAGTTGAACTTCAAGCTATGTTTTGTGGTTATTTTCCCTTAAACGTCAATTTAAGTTTTGTGGTTATTTTCAGTTGAACTTCAAGCTATGTTTTTACTGGTTATTTTTAGTTGAACATCAAGCTAAGTTTTGTGGTTATTTTCAGTTGAACTTCAAACTAGGTTTTGTGGTTATTTTCAATTGAACTTCAAGCTAAGTTTTGTATGTATTTTCAGTTGAACTTCAATCTAAGTTTTGTCTTTATTTTCATTTGAACTTCAAGCTAAATTTTGTGGTTATTTTCATTTGAACTTCAGTCTAGGTTTTGTGGATATTTTCAGTTGAACTTCAAGCTAAGTTTTGTGGTCATTTTCAGTTGAACTTCAAGCTAATTTTTGTGATTATTTTCAGTTGAACTTCAAGCTAAGTTTTGTGGTTATTTTCAGTTGAACTTCAAGCTAAATTTTGTGGTTATTTTCCATTGAACTTCAAGCTTAATTTTTTGGTTATTTTCAGTTGAACTTCAAGCTAAGTTTTGTGGTTATTTTCAGTTGAACTTCAAGCTAAGTTTTGTGGTAATTTTCATTTGAACTTCAATCTAAATTTTTGGTTATTTTCAGTTGAACTTCAAGCTAAGTTTTTTGATTATTTTCAGTTGAACTTGTAGCTAAGATTTGCGGTTTTTTCAGTTGAACTTTAGGCTACGTTTTGTGGTTATTTTCAGTTGAACTTCAATCTAAGTTCTGTGGTTATTTTCAGTTGAACTTCAAGCTAAGTTTTGTTGTTATTTTCAGTTGAACTTCAATCTAAGTTTTGTTGTTATTTTCAGTTGGACTTCAAGGTAAGGTTTGTGGTTATTTTCAGTTGAACTTCAAGCTAAGTTTTGTTGTCACTTCCAGTTGAACTTCAAGCTAAGTTTTGTGGTTATTTTCAGTTGAACTTCAATCTAAGTTTTGTGGTTATTTTCAGTTGAACTTCGAAAAAAGTTTTGTCGTTATTTTCAGTTGAACTTCAAGATATGTTTTGTGGTTATTTTTAGTTGAACTTCAAGCTAAGTTTTGTGGTTATTTTCAGTTGAACTTCAAGATAAGTTTTGTGGTTATTTTCAGTTGAACTTCAAGCTACGTTTTGTGGTTATTTTCAGTTGAACTTCAAAATAGGTTTTTTGGTTATTTTCAGTTGAACTTCCAGCTAAGTTTTATTGTTATTTTCATTTGAACTTCAATTTAAGTTTTGTGGTTATTTTTAGTTGAACTTCAAGCTAAGTTTTGTGGTTATTTTCAGTTGAACATCAAGCTAAGTTTTGTGGTTATTTTCAGTTGAGCTTCAAGGTAAGTTTTGTGGTTATTTTCAGTTGAACTTCAAGCTAAATTTTGTGGTTATTTTCAGTAGAACTTCAATCAAAGTTTAGTGGTTATTTTCACTTGAACTTCAAGATAATTTTTGTGGTTATTTTCAATTGAACTACAATTTAAGTTTTGTGGTTATTATCAGTTGAACTTCAAGATAAGTTTTTTGGCTATTTTCCGTTGAACTTCAAGCTATGTTTTGTGGTTGTTTTCAGTTGAACTTCGATCTAAGTTTTGTGGTTATTTTCAGTTGAACTTTAAGCTAAGTTTTGTGGTTATTTTCAGTTGAACTTCAAGCTAAGTTTTGTGGTTATTTTCACTTGAACGTCAAGCTAAGTTTTTTGGTTATTTTCATTTAAACTTCAAGCTAAGTTTTGTGGTTATTTTCAGTTCAACTTCAATCTAAGTTTTGTGGTTATTTTCAGTTCAACTTCAAGCTACGTTTTGTGGTTATTTTCAGTTTAACTTCAAGCTAACTTTTCTTGTTATTTTCCCTTGAACTTCAAGCTAAGTTTTGTGGTTATTATCAGTTGAACTTCAAGCTAAGTTTTATGGTTATTTTCAGTTGAACCTCAAGCTAAGTTTTGTGGTTATTTTCAGTTGAACTTCAAGCTATGTTTTGCGGATAGTTTCTGTTGAACGTCAAGGTAAGTTTTGTGGTTATTTTCTGTTGAACGTCAAGCTAAGTTTTGTGGTTATTTTCAGTTGAACTTCAAGCTATGTTTTGTGGTTATTTTCAGTTTAACTTCAAGCTAACTTTTCTTGTTGTTTTCCGTTGAACTTCAAGCTAAGTTCTGTGGTTATTTTCAGTTGAACTTCAAGCTAAGTTTTATGGTTATTTTCAGTTGAACTTCAAGCTAAGTTTTGTGGGTATTTTCAGTTGAACTTCAAGCTATGTTTTGTCTGTAGTTTCTGTTGAACGTCAAGGAAAGTTTTGTGGTTATTTTCTGTTGAACGTCAAGCTAAGTTTTGTGGTTATTTTCATTTGAACTTCAAGCCAAGTTTTGTGGTTATTTTCAGTTGAACTTCAAGCTATGTTTTGTGGTTAGTTTCTGTTGAACGTCAAGGTAAGTTTTGTGGTTATTTTCTGTTGAACGTCAAGCTAAGTTTTGTGGTTATTTTCATTTGAACTTCAAGCTATGTTTTGTGGTTATTTTCAGTTTAACTTCAAGCTAACTTTTCTTGTTATTTTCCGTTGAACTTCAAGCTAAGTTTTGTGGTTAGTATCAGTTGAACTTCAAGCTAAGTTTTATCGTTATTTTCAGTTGAACTTCAAGCTAAGTTTTGTGGTTGTTTTCAGTTGAACTTCAAGCTATGTTTTGTGGTTAGTTTCTGTTGAACGTCAAGGTAAGTTTTCTGATTATTTTCTGTTGAACGTCAAGCTAAGTTTTGTGGTTATTTTCAGTTGAACTTCAAACTATGTTTTGTGGTTATTTTCTGTTGAACGTCAAGCTAAGTTTTGTATGGTTATTTTCATTTACACTTCAAGCTAAGTTTTTTGGATATTTTCTGTTGAACATTAGGCTACGTTTTGTGGTTTTTTCAGTTGAACTTCAATCTAAGTTGTGTGGGTATTTTCATTTGAACTTCAAGCTAAGTTTTGTGGTTATTTTCAGTTGACCTTCAAGCTAAGTTTTTTGGTTATTTCATTTGAACTTCAAGCTAAGTTTTTTGGTTATTTTCAGTTGAACTTCAATCTAAGTTTTGTGGTAATTTTCAGTTGAACTTCAAGGAAAGTATTTTGTTCATTTTCAGTTGAACTTCAAGCTACGTTTTGTGGTTATTTTCAGTTGAACTTCAAGCTAGGTTTTGTGGTTATTTTCAGTTGAACTTCCAGCTAAGTTTTGTAGTTATTTTCATTTGAACTTCAATTTAAGTTTTGTGGTTATTTTTAGTTGAATTTCAAGCTAAGTTTTGTGGTTATTTTCAGTTGAACATCAAGTTAAGTTTCGTGGTTATTTTCAGTTGAGCTTCAAGGTAAGTTTTGTGGTTATTTTGAGTTGAACTTCAAGCTAAGTTTTGTGGTTATTTTCAGTAGAACTTCAATTCAAGTTTAGTGGTTATTTTCAGTTGAACTTCAAGATAATTTTTGTGGTTATTTTCAATTGAACTTCAAGTTAAGTTTTGTGGTTATTATCAGTTGAACTTCAAGCTATGTTTTGTGGTTATTTTCAGTTGAACTTCAATCTAGGTTTTCTGGCTATTTTCAGTTGAACTTCAAGCTAAGTTTTGTGATTATTTTCAGTTGAACTTCAAGCTAAGTTTTGTGGTTATTTTCAGTTGAACTTCAAGCTAAGTTTTGTGGTTATTTTCATTTAAACTTCAAGCTAAGTTTTGTGGTTATTTTCAGTTCAACTTCAATCTAAGTTTTGTGGTTATTTTCAGTTGAACTTCAATCTAGGTTTTGTGGTTATTTTCATTTGAACTTCAAGCTACGTTTTGTGTGTATTTTCAGTTGAACTTCAATCTAATTTTTGTGGTTATTTTCATTTCAACTTCAAGCTAAGTTTTGTGGTTATTTTCAGTTGAACTTCAATCTAGGTTTTGTGGTTATTTTCAGTTGAACTTCAAGCTAAGTTTTGTCGTTATTTTCACTTGAACTTCAAGCTAATTTTGTGATTATTTTCAGTTGAACTTCAAGCTAAGTTTTGTGCTTATTTTCAGTTGAACTTCAAGCTAAATTTTGTGGTTATTTTCAGTTGAACTTCAAGATTAGTTTTTTGGTTATTTTCAATTGAACTTCAAGCTAAGTTTTGTGGTTATTTTCAGTTGAACTTCAAGCTAAGTTTTGTGGTTATTTTCATTTGAACTTCAATCTAAATTTTTGTTTATTTTCAGTTGAACTTCAAGCTAAGTTTTGTGGTTATTTTCATTTGAACTTCAAGCTAAGTTTTGTGGTTATTTTCAGTTGAACTTCAAGCTAAGTTTTATGGTTATTCTCAGTTGAACTTCAAGCTAAGTTTTGTGGGTATTTTCAGTTGAACTTCAAGCTATGTTTTGTGGTTATTTTCACTTGAACTTCAAACTAATTTTGTGATTATTTTCAGTTGAACTTCAAGCTAAGTTTTGTGGTTATTTTCAGTTTAACTTCAAGCTAAATTTTGTGGTTATTTTCCGTTGAACTTCAAGCTTAGTTTTTTGGTTTTTTTCCGTTGAACTTCAAGCTAAGTTTTGTGGTTATTTTCAGTTGAACTTCAAGCTAAGTTTTGTGGTTATTTTCATTTGAACTTCAATCTAAATTTTTGGTTATTTTCAGTTGAACTTCAAGCTAAGTTTTGTGGTCATTATCAGTTGAACTTCAAGCTAAGTTTTTTGGATATTTTCAGTTGTACTTTAGGCTACGTTTTGTGGTTATTTTCAGTTGAACTTCAATCTAAGTTTTTGGTTATTTTCAGTTGAACTTCAAGCTAAGTTTTGTGGTTATTTTCAGTTGAACTTCAAGCTAAGTTTTGTGGTTATTTTCACTTGAGTTTCAAGCTAAGTTTTGTGGTTATTTTCAGTTGAACTTCAAGCTAAGTTTCTTGGATATTTTCAGTTGTACTTTAGGCTACGTTTTGTCGTTATTTTCAATTGAACTTCAATCTAAGTTCTGTGGTTATTTTCAGTTGAACTTCAAGCTAAGTTTTCTTGTTATTTTCAGTTGAACTTCAATCTAAGTTTTGTGGTTATTTTCAGTTGGACTTCAAGGTAAGGTTTGTAGTTATTTTCAGTTGAACTTCAAGCTAAGTTTTGTTGTTATTTTCAGTTGAACTTCAAGCTAAGTTTTGTGGTTATTTTCAGTTGAACTTCAATCTAAGTTTTGTGGTTATTTTCAGTTGAACTTCAGGGAAAGTTTTGTCGTTATTTTCAGTTGAACTTCAAGCTATGTTTTGTGGTTATTTTTAGTTGAGCTTCAAGCTATGTTTTGCTGGTTATTTTCAGTTGAACTTCAAGCTAAGTTTTGTGGTTATTTTCAGTTGAACTTCAAGCTACGGTTTTGTGGTTATTTTCAGTTGAACTTCAAGCTAGGTTTTGTGGTTATTTTCAGTTGAACTTCCAGCTAAGTTTTGTAGTTATTTTTATTTGAACTTCAATTTAAGTTTTGTGGTTATTTTTAGTTGAACTTCAAGCTAAGTTTTATGGTTATTTTCAGTTGAACATCAAGCTAAGTTTTGTGGTTATTTTCAGTTGAGCTTCAAGGTAAGTTTTGTGGTTATTTTCAGTTGAACTTCAAGCTAAGTTTTGTGGTTATTTTCAGTAGAACTTCAATCTAAGTTTAGTGGCTATTTTCAGTTGAACTTCAAGATAATTTTTGTGGTTATTTTCAATTGAACTTCAAGTTAAGTTTTGTGGTTATTATCAGTTGAACTTCAAGATAATTTTTTTCTTATTTTCCGTTCAACTTCAAGCTATGTTTTGTGGTTATTTTCAGTTGAACTTCAATCTAGGTTTTGTGGTTATTTTCAGTTGAACTTTAAGCTAAATTTTGTGGTTATTTTCAGTTGAACTTCAAGCTAGGTTTTGTGGTTATTTTCACTTGAACTTCAAGCTAAGTTTTGTGGTTATTTTCATTTAAACTTCAAGCTAAGTTTTGTGGTTATTTTCAGTTCAACTTCAATCTAAGTTTTGTGGTTATTTTCAGTTGAACTTCAAGCTACGTTTTGTGGTTATTTTCAGTTCAACTTCAAGCTAACTTTTCTAGTTATTTTCCGTTGAACTTCAAGCTCCTTTTTGTGGTTATTATCAGTTGAACTTCAAGCTAAGTTTTATGGTTATTTTCAGTTGAACTTCAAGCTAAGTTTTGTGGTTATTTTCAGTTGAACTTCAAGCTATGTTTTGTGGATAGTTTCTGTTGAACGTCAAGGTAAGTTTTGTGGTTATTTTCTGTTGAACGTCGAGCTAAGTTTTGTGGTTATTTTTAGTTGAACTTCAAGCTATGTTTTGTGGTTATTTTCAGTTTAACTTCAAGCTAACTTTTCTTGTTATTTTCCTTTGAACTTCAAGCTAAGTTTTGTGGTTATTTTCAGTTGAACTTCAAGGTAAGTTTTATGGTTATTTTCAGTTGAACTTCAAGCTAAGTTTTGTGGTCATTTTCAGTTGAACTTCAAGCTATGTTTTGTGGTTAGTTTCTGTTGAACGTCAAGGTAAGTTTTGTGGTTATTTTCTGTTGAACGTCAAGCTAAGTTTTGTGGTTATTTTCATTTGAACTTCAAACTAAGTTTTGTGGTTATTTTCAGTTGAACTTCAAGCTATGTTTTGTGGTTAGTTTCTGTTGAACGTCAAGGTAAGTTTTGACGTTATTTTCTGTTGAACGTCAATCTAAGTTTTGTGGTTATTTTCAGTTGAATTTCAAGCTATGTTTTGTGGTTATTTTCAGTTAAACTTCAAGCTAACTTTTCTTGTTATTTTCCGTTGAACTTCAAGCTAAGTTTTGTTGTTAGTTTCAGTTGAACTTCAAGCTAAGTTTTTTGGTTATTTTCAGTTGAACTTCAAGCTATGTTTTGTGGTTAGTTTCTGTTGAACGTCAAGTTAAGTTTTCTTGTTATTTTCTGTTGAACGTCAAGCTAAGTTTTGTGGTTATTTTCAGTTGAACTTCAAGCTATGTTTTGTGGTTATTTTCTGTTTAAGGTCAGGCTAAGTTTTGTGGTTATTTTCATTTGCACTTCAAGCTAATTTTTTTGGATATTTTCTGTTGAACATTAGGCTACGTTTTGTGGTTATTTTCAGTTGAACTTCAATCTAAGTTTTGTGGGTATTTTCATTTGAACTTCAAGCTAAGTTTTGTGGTTATTTTCAGTTGACCTTCAAGCTAAGTTTTGTGGTTATTTTCATTTGAACTTCAAGCTAAGTCTTTTGGTTGTTTTCAGTTGAACTTCAATCTAAGTTTTGTGGTAATTTTCAGTTGAACTTCAAGGAAAGTTTTGTGGTTATTTTCAGTTGAACTACAAGCTACGTTTTGTGGTTATTTTCAGTTGAACTTCAAGCCAGGTTTTGTGGTTATTTTCAGTTGAACTTCCAGCTAAGTTTTGTAGTTATTTTCATTTGAAATTCAATTCAAGTTTTGTGGTTATTTTTAGTTGAACTTCAAGCTAAGTTTTGTGGTTATTTTCAGTTGAACATCAAGCTAAGTTTTCTGGTTATTTTCATTTGAGCTTCAAGGTAAGTTTTGTGGTTATTTTCAGTTGAACTTCAAGCTAAGTTTTGTGGTTATTTTCAGTAGAACTTCAATCTAAGTTTAGTGGTTATTTTCAGTTGAACTTCAAGATAATTTTTGTGGTTATTTTCAATTGAACTTCAAGTTAAGTTTTGTGGTTATTTTCAGTTGAACTTCAAGATAAGTTTTTTGGTTATTTTCCGTTGAACTTCAAGCTATGTTTTGTGGTTATTTTCAGTTGAACTTCAATCTAGGTTTTGTGGTTATTTTCAGTTGAACTTCAAGATAAGTTTTGTGGTTATTTTCAGTTGAACTTCAAGCTAAGTTTTGTGGTTATTTTCAGTTGAACTTCAAGCTAAGTTTTGTGGTTATTTTCAGTTGAACTTCAAAATAAGTTTTGTGGTTATTTTCAGTTGAGCTTCAAGCTACGTTTTGTGGTTATTTTCAGTTTAACTTCAAGCTAACTTTTCTTGTTATTTTCCGTTGAACTTCAATCTAAGTTTTGTGGTTATTTTCAGTTGAGCTTCAAGCTACGTTTTGTGGTTATTTTCATTTTAACTTCAAGCTAACTTTTCTTGTTATTTTCTGTTGAACTTCAAGCTAAGTTTTGTGGTTATTATCAGTTGAACTTCAAGCTAAGTTTTATGGTTATTTTCAGTTGAACTTCATGCTAAGTTTTGTGGTTATTTTCAGTTGAACTTCAAGCTGTGTTTTGGGGATAGTTTCTTTTGAACGTCAAGGTAAGTTTTGTGGTTATTTTCTGTTGAACGTCAAGCTAAGTTTTGTGGTTATTTTCAGTTGAACTTCAAGCTACGTTCTGTGGTTATTTTCAGTTTAACTTCAAGCTAACTTTTCTTGCTATTTTCCGTTGAACTTCAAGCTAAGTTTTTTTATTTTCAGTTGAACTTCAAGCTAAGTTTTATGGTTATTTTCAGTTGAACTTCAAGCTAAGTTTTGTGGTTATTTTCAGTTGAACTTCAAGCTATGTTTTGTGGTTATTTTCTGTTGAACGTCAAGGTAAGTTTTGACGTTATTTTCTGTTGAACGTCAATCTAAGTTTTGTGGTTATTTTCAGTTGAATTTCAAGCTATGTTTTGTGGTTATTTTCAATTAAACTTCAAGCTAACTTTTCTTGTTATTTTCCGTTGAACTTCAAGCTAAGTTTTGTTGTTAGTTTCAGTTGAACTTCAAGCTAAGTTTTGTGGTTATTTTCAGTTGAACTTCAAGCTATGTTTTGTGGTTAGTTTCTGTTGAACGTCAAGTTAAGTTTTCTTGTTATTTTCTGTTGAACGTCAAGCTAAGTTTTGTGGTTATTTTCAGTTGAACTTCAAGCTATGTTTTGTGGTTATTTTCTGTTTAAGGTCAAGCTAAGTTTTGTGGTTATTTTCATTTGCACTTCAAGCTAATTTTTTTTGGATATTTTCTGTTGAACATTAGGCTACGTTTTGTGGTTATTTTCTGTTGAACTTCAATCTAAGTTTTGTGGGTATTTTCGTTTGAACTTCAAGCTAAGTTTTGTGGTTATTTCAGTTGACCTTCAAGCTAAGTTTTGTGGTTATTTTCATTTGAACTTCAAGCTAAGTCTTTTGGTTGTTTTCAGTTGAACTTCAATATAAGTTTTGTGGTTATTTTCAGTTGAACTTCAAGGAAAGTTTTGTGGTTATTTTCAGTTGAACTACAAGCTACGTTTTGTGGTTATTTTCAGTTGAACTTCAAGCCAGGTTTTGTGGTTATTTTCAGTTGAACTTCCAGCTAAGTTTTGTAGTTATTTTCATTTGAAATTCAATTCAAGTTTTGTGGTTATTTTTAGTTGAACTTCAAGCTAAGTTTTGTGGTTATTTTCAGTTGAACATCAAGCTAAGTTTTCTGGTTATTTTCATTTGAGCTTCAAGGTAAGTTTTGTGGTTATTTTCAGTTGAACTTCAAGCTAAGTTTTGTGGTTATTTTCAGTAGAACTTCAATCTAAGTTTAGTGGTTATTTTCAGTTGAACTTCAAGATAATTTTTGTGGTCATTTTCAATTGAACTTCAAGTTAATTTTGTGGTTATTATCAGTTGAACTTCAAGATAAGTTTTTTGGTTATTTTCCGTTGAACTTCAAGCTATGTTTTGTGGTTATTTTCAGTTGAACTTCAATCTAGGTTTTGTGGTTATTTTCAGTTGAACTTCAAGATAAGTTTTGTGGTTATTTTCAGTTGAACTTCAAGCTAAGTTTTGTGGTTATTTTCAGTTGAACTTCAAGCTAAGTTTTCTGAATATTTTCATTTAAACTTCAAAATAAGTTTTGTGGTTATTTTCAGTTGAGCTTCAAGCTACGTTTTGTGGTTATTTTCAGTTTAACTTCAAGCTAACTTTTCTTGTTATTTTCCGTTGAACTTCAATCTAAGTTTTGTGGTTATTTTCAGTTGAGCTTCAAGCTACGTTTTGTGGTTATTTTCAGTTTAACTTCAAGCTAACTTTTCTTGTTATTATCTGTTGAACTTCAAGCTAAGTTTTGTGGTTATTATCAGTTGAACTTCAAGCTAAGTTTTATGGTTATTTTCAGTTGAACTTCATGCTAAGTTTTGTGGTTATTTTCAGTTGAACTTCAAGCTGTGTTTTGGGGATAGTTTCTGTTGAACGTCAAGGTAAGTTTTGTGGTTATTTTCTGTTGAACGTCAAGCTAAGTTTTGTGGTTATTTTCAGTTGAACTTCAAGCTACGTTCTGTGGTTATTTTCAGTTTAACTTCAAGCTAACTTTTCTTGCTATTTTCCGTTGAACTTCAAGCTAAGTTCTGTGGTTATTTTCAGTTGAACTTCAAGCTAAGTTTTATGGTTATTTTCAGTTGAACTTCAAGCTAAGTTTTGTGGTTATTTTCAGTTGAACTTCAAGCTATGTTTTGTGGTTATTTTCTGTTGAACGTCAAGGTAAGTTTTGACGTTATTTTCTGTTGAACGTCAATCTAAGTTTTGTGGTTATTTTCAGTTGAATTTCAAGCTATGTTTTGTGGTTATTTTCAGTTAAACTTCAAGCTAACTTTTCTTGTTATTTTCCGTTGAACTTCAAGCTAAGTTTTGTTGTTAGTTTCAGTTGAACTTCAAGCTAAGTTTTGTGGTTATTTTCAGTTGAACTTCAAGCTATGTTTTGTGGTTAGTTTCTGTTGAACGTCAAGTTAAGTTTTCTTCTTATTTTCTGTTGAACGTCAAGCTAAGTTTTGTGGTTATTTTCAGTTGAACTTCAAGCTATGTTTTGTGGTTATTTTCTGTTTAAGGTCAAGCTAAGTTTTGTGGTTATTTTCATTTGCACTTCAAGCTAATTTTTTTTGGATATTTTCTGTTGAACATTAGGCTACGTTTTGTGGTTATTTTCTGTTGAACTTCAATCTAAGTTTTGTGGGTATTTTCATTTGAACTTCAAGCTAAGTTTTGTGGTTATTTTCAGTTGACCTTCAAGCTAAGTTTTGTGGTTATTTTCATTTGAACTTCAAGCTAAGTCTTTTGGTTGTTTTCAGTTGAACTTCAATATAAGTTTTGTGGTAATTTTCAGTTGAACTTCAAGGAAAGTTTTGTGGTTATTTTCAGTTGAACTACAAGCTACGTTTTGTGGTTATTTTCAGTTGAACTTCAAGCCAGGTTTTGTGGTTATTTTCAGTTGAACTTCCAGCTAAGTTTTGTAGTTATTTTCATTTGAAATTCAATTCAAGTTTTGTGGTTATTTTTAGTTGAACTTCAAGCTAAGTTTTGTGGTTATTTTCAGTTGAACATCAAGCTAGGTTTTCTGGTTATTTTCATTTGAGCTTCAAGGTAAGTTTTGTGGTTATTTTCAGTTGAACTTTAAGCTAAGTTTTGTGGTTATTTTCAGTAGAACTTCAATCTAAGTTTAGTGGTTATTTTCAGTTGAACTTCAAGATAATTTTTGTGATCATTTTCAATTGAACTTCAAGTTAATTTTGTGGTTATTATCAGTTGAACTTCAAGATAAGTTTTTTGGTTATTTTCCGTTGAACTTCAAGCTATGTTTTGTGGTTATTTTCAGTTGAACTTCAATCTAGGTTTTGTGGTTATTTTCAGTTGAACTTCAAGATAAGTTTTGTGGTTATTTTCAGTTGAACTTCAAGCTAAGTTTTGTGGTTATTTTCAGTTGAACTTCAAGCTAAGTTTTGTGGTTATTTTCATTTAAACTTCAAAATAAGTTTTGTGGTTATTTTCAATTGAACTTCAATCTAAGTTTTGTGGTTATTTTCAGTTGAGCTTCAAGCTACGTTTTGTGGTTATTTTCAGTTTTACTTCAAGCTAACTTTTCTTGTTGTTTTCCGTTGAACTTCAAGCTAAGTTTTGTGGTTATTATCAGTTGAACTTCAAGCTAAGTTTTATGGTTATTTTCAGTTGAACTTCATGCTAAGTTTTGTGGTTATTTTCAGTTGAACTTCAAGCTGTGTTTTGGGGATAGTTTCTGTTGAACGTCAAGGTAAGTTTTCTGGTTATTTTCTGTTGAACGTCAAGCTAAGTTTTGTGGTTATTTTCAGTTGAACTTCAAGCTACGTTCTGTGGTTATTTTCAGTTTAACTTCAAGCTAACTTTTCTTGCTATTTTCCGTTGAACTTCAAGCTAAGTTTTTTTTATTTTCAGTTGAACTTCAAGCTAAGTTTTATGGTTATTTTAACTTGAACTTCAAGCTAAGTTTTGTGGTTATTTTCAGTTGAACTTCAAGCTATGTTTTGTGGTTAGTTTCTGTTGAACGTCAAGGTAAGTTTTGTGGTTATTTTCTGTTGAACGTCAAGCTAAGTTTTGTGGTTATTTTCAGTTGAACTTCAAGCTAACTTTTGTGGTTATTTTCAGTTGAACTTCAAGCTATGTTTTGTGGTTAGTTTCTGTTGAACGTCAAGGTAAGTTTTGTGGTTATTTTCTGTTGAACGTCAAGGTAAGTTTTGTGGTTATTTTCAGTTGAACTTCAAGCTACGTTTTGTGGTTATTTTCAGGTGAACTTCAATCTAAGTTTTGTGGTATTTTCATTTGAACTTCAAGCTAAGTTTTGTGGTTATTTTCAGTTGAACTTCAATGTAGGTTTTGTGGATATTTTCAGTTGAACTTCAAGCTAAGTTTTGTGGTTATTTTCAGTTGAACTTCAAGCTAAGTTTTGTGGTTATTTTCAGTTGAACTTCAAGCTAAGTTTTGTGGTTATTTTCAGTTGAACTTCAATCTAAGTTTTGTGGTTATTTTCAGTTGAACTTCAAGCTACGTTTTGTGGTTATTTTCAGTTGAACTTCAAGCTACGTTTTCTGGTTATTTTCAGTTGAACTTCAAGCTACTTTTTGTGGTTATTATCAGTTGAACTTCAAGCTAAGTTTTTTGGTTATTTTCAGTTGAACTTCAAGCTAAGTTTTGTGGTTATTTTCAGTTGAACTTCAAGCTATGTTTTGTGGTTATTTTCAGTTGAACTTCAAGCTAAGTTTTGTGGTTATTTTCAGTTGAACTTCAAGCTAAGTTTTGTGGTTATTTTTAGTTGAACTTCAAGCTAAGTTTTGTGGTTATTTTCAGTTTAACTTCAAGCTAAGTTTTTTTGTTATTTTCCTTTGAACTTCAAGCTAAGTTTTGTGGTTATTTTCAGTTGAACTTCAAGCTAAGTTTTGTGGTTATTTTCAGTTGAACTTCAAGCTAAGTTTTGTGGTTATTTTCAGTTGAACTTCAAGCTAAGTTTTGTGGTTATTTTCAGTTGAACTTCAAGCTAAGTTTTGTGGTTATTTTCTGTTGAACTTCAAGCTAAGTTTTGTGGTTATTTTCATTTGAACTTCAAGCTAAGTTTTGTGGTTATTTTCAGTTGAACTTCAAGCTATGTTTTGTGGTTATTTTCAGTTGAACTTCAAGCTAAGTTTTGTGGTTATTTTCAGTTGAACTTCAAGCTAAGTTTTGTGGTTATTTTCAGTTGAACTTCAAGCTAAGTTTTGTGGTTATTTTCAGTTTAACTTCAAGCTAACTTTTGTGTTATTTTCAGTTGAACTTCAAGCTAAGTTTTGTGGTTATTTTCAGTTGAACTTCAAGCTAAGTTTTGTGGTTATTTTCAGTTGAACTTCAAGCTATGTTTTGTGGTTAGTTTCTGTTGAACGTCAAGTAAGTTTTGTGGTTATTTTCTGTTGAACGTCAAGCTAAGTTTTGTGGTTATTTTCAGTTGAACTTCAAGCTATGTTTTGTGGTTATTTTCAGTTGAACTTCAAGCTAAGTTTTGTGGTTATTTTCATTTGAACTTCAAGCTAAGTTTTGTGGTTATTTTCAGTTGAACTTCAAGCTAAGTTTTGTGGTTATTTTCAGTTGAACTTCAAGCTAAGTTTTGTGGTTATTTTCAGTTGAACTTCAAGCTAAGTTTTGTGGTTATTTTCAGTTGAACTTCAAGCTAAGTTTTGTGGTTATTTTCAGTTGAACTTCAAGCTAAGTTTTGTGGTTATTTTCAGTTGAACTTCAAGCTAAGTTTTGTGGTTATTTTCAGTTGAACTTCAAGCTAAGTTTTGTGGTTATTTTCAGTTGAACTTCAAGCTAAGTTTTGTGGTTATTTTCAGTTGAACTTCAAGCTAAGTTTTGTGGTTATTTTCAGTTGAACTTCAAGCTAAGTTTTGTGGTTATTTTCAGTTGAACTTCAAGCTAAGTTTTGTGGTTATTTTCAGTTGAACTTCAAGCTAAGTTTTGTGGTTATTTTCAGTTGAACTTCAAGCTAAGTTTTGTGGTTATTTTCAGTTGAACTTCAAGCTAAGTTTTGTGGTTATTTTCAGTTGAACTTCAAGCTAAGTTTTGTGGTTATTTTCAGTTGAACTTCAAGCTAAGTTTTGTGGTTATTTTCAGTTGAACTTCAAGCTACGTTTTGTGGTTATTTTCAGTTGACCTTCAAGCTAAGTTTTGTGGTTATTTTCAGTTGAACTTCAAGGTAAGTTTTTTGGTTATTTTCCGTTGAACTTCAAGCTAAGTTTTGTGGTTATTTTCAGTTGAACTTCAATCTAGGTTTTGTGGTTATTTTCAGTTGAACTTCAAGCTAAGTTTTGTGGTTATTTTCAGTTGAACTTCAAGCTAAGTTTTGTGGTTATTTTCAGTTGAACTTCAAGCTAAGTTTTGTGGTTATTTTCATTTGAACTTCAAGCTAAGTTTTGTGGTTATTTTCAGTTGAACTTCAAGCTAAGTTTTGTGGTTATTTTCAGTTGAACTTCAAGCTAAGTTTTGTTGTTATTTTCAGTTGAACTTCAAGCTAAGTTTTGTGGTTATTTTCAGTTGAACTTCAAGCTAAGTTTTGTGGTTATTTTCAGTTGAACTTCAAGCTAAGTTTTGTGGTTATTTTCAGTTGAACTTCAAGCTAAGTTTTGTGGTTATTTTCAGTTGAACTTCAAGCTAAGTTTTGTGGTTATTTTCAGTTGAACTTCAAGCTAAGTTTTGTGGTTATTTTCAGTTGAACTTCAAGCTAAGTTTTGTGGTTATTTTCAGTTGAACTTCAAGCTAAGTTTTGTGGTTATTTTCAGTTGAACTTCAAGCTAAGTTTTGTGGTTATTTTCAGTTGAACTTCAAGCTAAGTTTTGTGGTTATTTTCAGTTGAACTTCAAGCTAAGTTTTGTGGTTATTTTCAGTTGAACTTCAAGCTAAGTTTTGTGGTTATTTTCAGTTGAACTTCAAGCTAAGTTTTGTGGTTATTTTCAGTTGAACTTCAAGCTAAGTTTTGTGGTTATTTTCAGTTGAACTTCAAGCTAAGTTTTGTGGTTATTTTCAGTTGAACTTCAAGCTAAGTTTTGTGGTTATTTTCAGTTGAACTTCAAGCTAAGTTTTGTGGTTATTTTCAGTTGAACTTCAAGCTAAGTTTTGTGGTTATTTTCAGTTGAACTTCAAGCTAAGTTTTGTGGTTATTTTCAGTTGAACTTCAAGCTAAGTTTTGTGGTTATTTTCAGTTGAACTTCAAGCTAAGTTTTGTGGTTATTTTCAGTTGAACTTCAAGCTAAGTTTTGTGGTTATTTTCAGTTGAACTTCAAGCTAAGTTTTGTGGTTATTTTCAGTTGAACTTCAAGCTAAGTTTTGTGGTTATTTTCAGTTGAACTTCAAGCTAAGTTTTGTGGTTATTTTCAGTTGAACTTCAAGCTAAGTTTTGTGGTTATTTTCAGTTGAACTTCAAGCTAAGTTTTGTGGTTATTTTCAGTTGAACTTCAAGCTATGTTTTGTGGTTATTTTCTGTTGAACGTCAAGCTAAGTTTTGTGGTTATTTTCATTTCCACTTCAAACTAAGTTTTTTGGATATTTTCTGTTGAACATTAGGCTGCGTTTTGTGGTTATTTTCAGTTGAACTTCAATCTAAGTTTTGTGGGTATTTTCATTTGAACTTCAAGCTAAGTTTTGTGGTTATTTTCAGTTGAACTTCAATGTAGGTTTTGTGGATATTTTCAGTTGAACTTCAAGCTAAGTTTTGTGGTTATTTTCAGTTGAAACTCAAGCTAATTTTTTGTTATTTTCAGTTGAACTTCAAGCTACGTTTTGTGGTTATTTTCAGTTGAACTTCAAGCTAGGTTTTGTTGTTATTTTCAGTTGAACTTCAAGCTAAGTTTTGTGGTTATTTTCAGTTGAACTTCAAGCTACGTTTTGTGGTTATTTTCAGTTGAACTTCAAGCTAAGTTTTCTGGTTATTTTCAGTTGAACTTCAAGCTAAATTTTGTGGTTATTTTCAGTTGAACTTCAAGCTAAGTTTTGTGGTTATTTTCAGTTGAACTTCAAGCTAAGTTTTGTGGTTATTTTCAGTTGAACTTCAAGCTAAGTTTTGTGGTTATTTTCAGTTGAACTTCAAGCTAAGTTTTGTGGTTATTTTCAGTTGAACTTCAAGCTAAGTTTTTTGGTTATTTTCAGTTGAACTTCAAGCTAAGTTTTGTGGTTATTTTCAGTTGAACTTCAAGCTAAGTTTTGTGGTTATTTTCAGTTGAACTTCAAGCTAAGTTTTGTGGTTATTTTCAGTTGAACTTCAAGCTAAGTTTTGTGGTTATTTTCAGTTGAACTTCAAGCTAAGTTTTGTGGTTATTTTCAGTTGAACTTCAAGCTAAGTTTTGTGGTTATTTTCAGTTGAACTTCAAGCTACGTTTTGTGGTTATTTTCAGTTTAACTTCAAGCTAACTTTTCTTGTTATTTTCCGTTGAACTTCAAGCTAAGTTTTGTGGTTATTTTCAGTTGAACTTCAAGCTAAGTTTTATGGTATTTTCAGTTGAACTTCAAGCTAACTTTTGTGGTTATTTTCAGTTGAACTTCAAGCTAAGTTTTGTGGTTATTTTCAGTTGAACTTCAAGCTAAGTTTTGTGGTTATTTTCAGTTGAACTTCAAGCTAAGTTTTGTGGTTATTTTCAGTTGAACTTCAAGCTAAGTTTTGTGGTTATTTTCAGTTGAACTTCAAGCTAAGTTTTGTGGTTATTTTCAGTTGAACTTCAAGCTAAGTTTTGTGGTTATTTTCAGTTGAACTTCAAGCTAAGTTTTGTGGTTATTTTCAGTTGAACTTCAAGCTAAGTTTTGTGGTTATTTTCAGTTGAACTTCAAGCTAAGTTTTGTGGTTATTTTCAGTTGAACTTCAAGCTAAGTTTTGTGGTTATTTTCAGTTGAACTTCAAGCTAAGTTTTGTGGTTATTTTCAGTTGAACTTCAAGCTAAGTTTTGTGGTTATTTTCAGTTGAACTTCAAGCTAAGTTTTGTGGTTATTTTCAGTTGAACTTCAAGCTAAGTTTTGTGGTTATTTTCAGTTGAACTTCAAGCTAAGTTTTGTGGTTATTTTCAGTTGAACTTCAAGCTAAGTTTTGTGGTTATTTTCAGTTGAACTTCAAGCTAAGTTTTGTGGTTATTTTCAGTTGAACTTCAAGCTAAGTTTTGTGGTTATTTTCAGTTGAACTTCAAGCTAAGTTTTGTGGTTATTTTCAGTTGAACTTCAAGCTAAGTTTTGTGGTTATTTTCAGTTGAACTTCAAGCTAAGTTTTATGTTATTTTCAGTTGAACTTCAAGCTAAGTTTTGTGGTTATTTTCAGTTGAACTTCAAGCTAAGTTTTGTGGTTATTTTCAGTTGAACTTCAAGCTAAGTTTTGTGGTTATTTTCAGTTGAACTTCAAGCTAAGTTTTGTGGTTATTTTCAGTTGAACTTCAAGCTAAGTTTTGTGGTTATTTTCTGTGAACTTCAAGCTAAGTTTTGTGTTATTTTCAGTTGAACTTCAAGCTACGTTTTGTGGTTATTTTCAGTTGAACTTCAAGCTAAGTTTTGTTGAACTTTCAAGCTAAGTTTGTGGTTATTTTCAGTTGAACTTCAAGCTAAGTTTTGTGGTTATTTTCTGTTGAACGTAAGCTACGTTTTGTTGTTATTTTCAGTTGAACGTCAATCTAAGTTTTGTGGTTATTTTCTGTTGAACTTCAAGCTAAGTTTTGTTGTTATTTTCTGCTGAACTTCAATGTAAGTTTTGTGTTTATTTTCATTTGAACTTCAAGGTAAGGTTTGTGGTTATTTTCAGTTGAACTTCAAGCAAAGTTTTGTGGTTATTTTCAGTTGAACTTCAAGCTAAGTTTTGTGGTATTTTCAGTTGAACTTCAAGCTAAGTTTTGTGGTTATTTTCAGTTGAACTTCAAGCTAAGTTTTGTGGTTATTTTCAGTTGAACTTCAAGCTAACTTTTTTGGCTATTTTCAGTTGAACTTCAAGATAAGTTTTGTGGTTATTTTCAGTTGAACTTCAAGCTAAGTTTTGTGGTTATTTTCAGTTGAACTTCAAGCTAAGTTTTGTGGTTATTTTCAGTTGAACTTCAAGCTAAGTTTTGTGGTTATTTTCAGTTGAACTTCAAGCTAAGTTTTGTGGTTATTTTCAGTTGAACTTCAAGCTAAGTTTTGTGGTTATTTTCAGTTGAACTTCAAGCTAAGTTTTGTGGTTATTTTCAGTTGAACTTCAAGCTAAGTTTTGTGGTTATTTTCAGTTGAACTTCAAGCTAAGTTTTGTGGTTATTTTCAGTTGAACTTCAAGCTAAGTTTTGTGGTTATTTTCAGTTGAACTTCAAGCTAAGTTTTGTGGTTATTTTCAGTTGAACTTCAAGCTAAGTTTTGTGGTTATTTTCAGTTGAACTTCAAGCTAAGTTTTGTGGTTATTTTCAGTTGAACTTCAAGCTAAGTTTTGTGGTTATTTTCAGTTGAACTTCAAGCTAAGTTTTGTGGTTATTTTCAGTTGAACTTCAAGCTAAGTTTTGTGGTTATTTTCAGTTGAACTTCAAGCTAAGTTTTGTGGTTATTTTCAGTTGAACTTCAAGCTAAGTTTTGTGGTTATTTTCAGTTGAACTTCAAGCTAAGTTTTGTGGTTATTTTCAGTTGAACTTCAAGCTAAGTTTTGTGGTTATTTTCAGTTGAACTTCAAGCTAAGTTTTGTGGTTATTTTCAGTTGAACTTCAAGCTAAGTTTTGTGGTTATTTTCAGTTGAACTTCAAGCTAAGTTTTGTGGTTATTTTCAGTTGAACTTCAAGCTAAGTTTTGTGGTTATTTTCAGTTGAACTTCAAGCTAAGTTTTGTGGTTATTTTCAGTTGAACTTCAAGCTAAGTTTTGTGGTTATTTTCAGTTGAACTTCAAGCTAAGTTTTGTGGTTATTTTCAGTTGAACTTCAAGCTAAGTTTTGTGGTTATTTTCAGTTGAACTTCAAGCTAAGTTTTGTGGTTATTTTCAGTTGAACTTCAAGCTAAGTTTTGTGGTTATTTTCAGTTGAACTTCAAGCTAAGTTTTGTGGTTATTTTCAGTTGAACTTCAAGCTAAGTTTTGTGGTTATTTTCAGTTGAACTTCAAGCTAAGTTTTGTGGTTATTTTCAGTTGAACTTCAAGCTAAGTTTTGTGGTTATTTTCAGTTGAACTTCAAGCTAAGTTTTGTGGTTATTTTCAGTTGAACTTCAAGCTAAGTTTTGTGGTTATTTTCAGTTGAACTTCAAGCTAAGTTTTGTGGTTATTTTCAGTTGAACTTCAAGCTAAGTTTTGTGGTTATTTTCAGTTGAACTTCAAGCTAAGTTTTGTGGTTATTTTCAGTTGAACTTCAAGCTAAGTTTTGTGGTTATTTTCAGTTGAACTTCAAGCTAAGTTTTGTGGTTATTTTCAGTTGAACTTCAAGCTAAGTTTTGTGGTTATTTTCAGTTGAACTTCAAGCTAAGTTTTGTGGTTATTTTCAGTTGAACTTCAAGCTAAGTTTTGTGGTTATTTTCAGTTGAACTTCAAGCTAAGTTTTGTGGTTATTTTCAGTTGAACTTCAAGCTAAGTTTTGTGGTTATTTTCAGTTGAACTTCAAGCTAAGTTTTGTGGTTATTTTCAGTTGAACTTCAAGCTAAGTTTTGTGGTTATTTTCAGTTGAACTTCAAGCTAAGTTTTGTGGTTATTTTCAGTTGAACTTCAAGCTAAGTTTTGTGGTTATTTTCAGTTGAACTTCAAGCTAAGTTTTGTGGTTATTTTCAGTTGAACTTCAAGCTAAGTTTTGTGGTTATTTTCAGTTGAACTTCAAGCTAAGTTTTGTGGTTATTTTCAGTTGAACTTCAAGCTAAGTTTTGTGGTTATTTTCAGTTGAACTTCAAGCTAAGTTTTGTGGTTATTTTCAGTTGAACTTCAAGCTAAGTTTTGTGGTTATTTTCAGTTGAACTTCAAGCTAAGTTTTGTGGTTATTTTCAGTTGAACTTCAAGCTAAGTTTTGTGGTTATTTTCAGTTGAACTTCAAGCTAAGTTTTGTGGTTATTTTCAGTTGAACTTCAAGCTAAGTTTTGTGGTTATTTTCAGTTGAACTTCAAGCTAAGTTTTGTGGTTATTTTCAGTTGAACTTCAAGCTAAGTTTTGTGGTTATTTTCAGTTGAACTTCAAGCTAAGTTTTGTGGTTATTTTCAGTTGAACTTCAAGCTAAGTTTTGTGGTTATTTTCAGTTGAACTTCAAGCTAAGTTTTGTGGTTATTTTCAGTTGAACTTCAAGCTAAGTTTTGTGGTTATTTTCAGTTGAACTTCAAGCTAAGTTTTGTGGTTATTTTCAGTTGAACTTCAAGCTAAGTTTTGTGGTTATTTTCAGTTGAACTTCAAGCTAAGTTTTGTGGTTATTTTCAGTTGAACTTCAAGCTAAGTTTTGTGGTTATTTTCAGTTGAACTTCAAGCTAAGTTTTGTGGTTATTTTCAGTTGAACTTCAAGCTAAGTTTTGTGGTTATTTTCAGTTGAACTTCAAGCTAAGTTTTGTGGTTATTTTCAGTTGAACTTCAAGCTAAGTTTTGTGGTTATTTTCAGTTGAACTTCAAGCTAAGTTTTGTGGTTATTTTCAGTTGAACTTCAAGCTAAGTTTTGTGGTTATTTTCAGTTGAACTTCAAGCTAAGTTTTGTGGTTATTTTCAGTTGAACTTCAAGCTAAGTTTTGTGGTTATTTTCAGTTGAACTTCAAGCTAAGTTTTGTGGTTATTTTCAGTTGAACTTCAAGCTAAGTTTTGTGGTTATTTTCAGTTGAACTTCAAGCTAAGTTTTGTGGTTATTTTCAGTTGAACTTCAAGCTAAGTTTTGTGGTTATTTTCAGTTGAACTTCAAGCTAAGTTTTGTGGTTATTTTCAGTTGAACTTCAAGCTAAGTTTTGTGGTTATTTTCAGTTGAACTTCAAGCTAAGTTTTGTGGTTATTTTCAGTTGAACTTCAAGCTAAGTTTTGTGGTTATTTTCAGTTGAACTTCAAGCTAAGTTTTGTGGTTATTTTCAGTTGAACTTCAAGCTAAGTTTTGTGGTTATTTTCAGTTGAACTTCAAGCTAAGTTTTGTGGTTATTTTCAGTTGAACTTCAAGCTAAGTTTTGTGGTTATTTTCAGTTGAACTTCAAGCTAAGTTTTGTGGTTATTTTCAGTTGAACTTCAAGCTAAGTTTTGTGGTTATTTTCAGTTGAACTTCAAGCTAAGTTTTGTGGTTATTTTCAGTTGAACTTCAAGCTAAGTTTTGTGGTTATTTTCAGTTGAACTTCAAGCTAAGTTTTGTGGTTATTTTCAGTTGAACTTCAAGCTAAGTTTTGTGGTTATTTTCAGTTGAACTTCAAGCTAAGTTTTGTGGTTATTTTCAGTTGAACTTCAAGCTAAGTTTTGTGGTTATTTTCAGTTGAACTTCAAGCTAAGTTTTGTGGTTATTTTCAGTTGAACTTCAAGCTAAGTTTTGTGGTTATTTTCAGTTGAACTTCAAGCTAAGTTTTGTGGTTATTTTCAGTTGAACTTCAAGCTAAGTTTTGTGGTTATTTTCAGTTGAACTTCAAGCTAAGTTTTGTGGTTATTTTCAGTTGAACTTCAAGCTAAGTTTTGTGGTTATTTTCAGTTGAACTTCAAGCTAAGTTTTGTGGTTATTTTCAGTTGAACTTCAAGCTAGTTTTGTGGTTATTTTCAGTTGAACTTCAAGCTAAGTTTAGTGGTTATTTTAAGTTGAACTTCAAGCTAAGTTTTTTGGTTATTTTCATTTGAACTTCAAGGTAAGTTTTGTGGTTATTTTCAGTTGAACTTCAAGATAAGTTTTGTGGTTATTTTCAGTTGAACTTCAAGCTAAGTTTTGTGGTTATTTTCAGTTGAACTTCAAGCTAAGTTTTGTGGTTATTTTCAGTTGACTTCAATCTAAGTTTTGTGGTTATTTTCAGTTGAACTTCAAGCTAAGTTTTGTGGTTATTTTCAGTTGAACTTCAAGCTAAGTTTTGTGGTTATTTTCAGTTGAACTTCAAGCTAAGTTTTGTGGTTATTTTCAGTTGAACTTCAAGCTAAGTTTTGTGGTTATTTTCAGTTGAACTTCAAGCTAAGGTTTTGTGGTTATTTTCAGTTGAACTTCAAGCTAGTTTTGTGGTTATTTTCAGTTGAACTTCAAGCTAAGTTTTGTGGTTATTTTCAGTTGAACTTCAAGCTAAGTTTTGTGGTTATTTTCAGTTGAACTTCAAGCTAAGTTTTGTGGTTATTTTCAGTTGAACTTCAAGCTAAGTTTTGTGGTTATTTTCAGTTGAACTTCAAGCTAAGTTTTGTGGTTATTTTCAGTTGAACTTCAAGCTAAGTTTTGTGGTTATTTTCAGTTGAACTTCAAGCTAAGTTTTGTGGTTATTTTCAGTTGAACTTCAAGCTAAGTTTTGTGGTTATTTTCAGTTGAACTTCAAGCTAAGTTTTGTGGTTATTTTCAGTTGAACTTCAAGCTAAGTTTTGTGGTTATTTTCAGTTGAACTTCAAGCTAAGTTTTGTGGTTATTTTCAGTTGAACTTCAAGCTAAGTTTTGTGGTTATTTTCAGTTGAACTTCAAGCTAAGTTTTGTGGTTATTTTCAGTTGAACTTCAAGCTAAGTTTTGTGGTTATTTTCAGTTGATATTCAAGGAAAGTTTTGTGGTTATTTTCATTTGAACTTCAAGGTAGGTTTTGTGGTTATTTTCAGTTGAACTTCAAGCTAGGTTTTGTGGTTATTTTCAGTTGAACTTTAAGCTAAGTTTTTTGGTTATTTTCAGTTGAACTTCAAGCTAAATTTTTTGGTTATTTTCAGTTGAACTTCAAGCTAAATTTTTTGGTTATTTTCAGTTGAACTTCAAGCCAGGTTTTGTGGTTATTTTCAATTGAACTTCAAGCAAAATTTGTGAATTATTTTAAGTTGAACTTCAAGTTACTTTTTGTGGTTATTTTCAGTTGAACTTCACGCTAGGTTTATTGTTATTTTCAGTTGAACTTCACCCTACGTTTTGTGGTTATTTTCAGTTGAACCTTAAGCTAAATTTTGTATTTATTTTCATTTGAACTTCAAGCTAAATTTTATGGTTATTTTCAGTTGAACTTCAAGCTACGTTTTGTGCTTATTTTCTGTTGAACTTCAAGCTAAGTTCTGTGGTTATTTTCAGCTTAACTTCAATCCAAGTTTTGTGGTTATTTTTAGTTGAACTTCAAGCTAAGTTTTGTGGTTATTTTCAGTTCAACTTCAAGCTAAGTTTTGTGGTTATTTTCAGTTGAACTGCAATCTAAGTTTTGTGGTTATTTTCTGTTGAACTCCAAGCTAGGTTTTGTGGTTATTTTCAGTTGAACTTCAAGCTAAGTTTTGTGGTTATTTTCAGTTGAACTTCAAGCTAAGTTTGTCGTTATTTTCAGTTGAACTTCATGCTAAGTTTTGTGGTTATTTTCAGTTGAACTTCAAGCTAAGTTTTGTGGTTATTTTCAGTTGAACTTCAAGCTAAGTTTTGTGGTTATTTTCAGTTGAACTTCAAGCTAAGTTTTGTGGTTATTTTCAGTTGAACTTCAATCTAAGTTTTGTGGTTATTTTCAGTTGAACTTCAGGCTAAGTTTTGTGGTTATTTTCAGTTGAACTTCAAGCTAGGTTTTGTGGTTATCTTCAGTTGAACTTCAATGTTAGTTTATTTATTTTCAGTTGAACTTCAAGCTAAGTTTTGTGGTTATTTTCAGTTGAACTTCAAGCTAAGTTTTGTGGTTATTTTCAGTTGAACTTCAAGCTAAGTTTTGTGGTTATTTTCAGTTGAACTTCAAGCTAAGTTTTGTGGTTATTTTCAGTTGAACTTCAAGCTAAGTTTTGTGGTTATTTTCAGTTGAACTTCAAGCTAAGTTTTGTGGTTATTTTCAGTTGAACTTCAAGCTAAGTTTTGTGGTTATTTTCAGTTGAACTTCAAGCTAAGTTTTGTGGTTATTTTCAGTTGAACTTCAAGCTAAGTTTTGTGGTTATTTTCAGTTGAACTTCAAGCTAAGTTTTGTGGTTATTTTCAGTTGAACTTCAAGCTAAGTTTTGTGGTTATTTTCAGTTGAACTTCAAGCTAAGTTTTGTGGTTATTTTCAGTTGAACTTCAAGCTAAGTTTTGTAGTTATTTTCAGTTGAACTTCAAGCTAAGTTTTGTGGTTATTTTCAGTTGAACTTCAAGCTAAGTTTTGTGGTTATTTTCTGTTGAACTTCAAGCTAATTTTTGTGGTTGTTTTCAGTTGAACTTCAAGCTAAGTTTTATGGTTATTTTTAGTTCAACTTCAAGCTAAGTTTTGTTGTTATTTTCAGTTGAACTTCAATCTAAGTTTTGTTGTTATTTTCAGCTAAATTTCAAGCTACGTTTTGTGGTTATTTTCAGTTGACCTTGAAGCTAAGTTTTGTGGATATTTTCAGTTGAACTTCAAGCTACGTTTTGTGGTTATTTTCACTTGAACTTCAATCTAAGTTTTGGGGTTATTTTCAGTTGAACTTCAAGCTAATTTTTGTGGTTATTTTCAGTTGAACTTCAAGTTAAATTTGTGGTTATTTTCAGTTGAACTTCAAGCTAAGTTTTGTGGTTATTTTCAGTTGATATTCAAGCTAGTTTTTGTGGTTATTTTCATTTGAACTTCAAGTTAAGTTTTGTGGTTATTTTCAGTTGAACTTCAAGCTAGGTTTTGTGGTTATTTTCAGTTGAACTTCAAGCTAGGTTTTGTGGTTATTTTCAGTTGAACTTCAAGCTAAGTTTTGTGGTTATTTTCAGTTGAACTTCAAGCTAGGTTTTGTGGTTATTTTCAGTTGAACTTCACGCTAGGTTTTATTATTTTCCAGTTGAACTTCACGCTAAGTTTTGTGGTTATTTTCAGTTGAACATTAAGCTAAATTTTGTGGTTATTTTCAGTTGAACTTCAAGCTAAGTTTTGTGGTTATTTTCAGTTGAACTTCAAGCTAAGTTTTGTGGTTATTTTCTGTTGAACTTCAAGCTAAGTTTTGTGGTTATTTTCAGTTGAACTTCAATCAAGTTTTGTGGTTATTTTCAGTTGAACTTCAAGCTAAGTTTTGTGGTTATTTTCAGTTCAACTTCAAGCTAAGTTTTGTGGTTATTTTCAGTTGAACTGCAATATAAGTTTTGTGGTTATTTTCTGTTGAACTTCATGCTAGGTTTTGTTGTTATTTTCAGTTGCACTTCAAGCTAAGTTGTGTGGTTATTTTTAGTTAAACTTCAAGCTAAGGTTTGTCGTTATTTTCAGTTGAACTTCATGCTAAGTTTTGTGGTTATTTTCAGTTCAACTTCAAGCTAAGTTTTGTGGTTATTTTCAGTTGAAATTCAAGGTAAGTTTTGTGTTTCTTTTTCAGTTGAACTTCAAGCTAATTTTTGTGGTTATTTTCAGTTGAACTTCAATCTAAGTTTTGTTGTTATTTTCAGTTGAACTTCAGGCTAAGATTTGTGGTTATTTTTAGTTGAACTTCAAGCTAGGTTTTGTGGTTATCTTCAGTTGAACTTCAATGTTAGTTTTGTTGTTATTTTCAGTTGAACTTCATGCCAAGTTTTGTTGTTATTTTCAGTTGAATTTCAAGCTAAGTTTTGTGGTTAATTTCAGTTGAACTTCAAGCTAGGTTTTGTGGTTATTTTCTGTTGAACTTCAAGTTAGTTTTGTGGTTATTTTCAGTTGAACTTCAAGCTAAGTTTTGTGGTTATTTTCAGCTGAACTTCAATCTAAGTTTTGTGGTTATTTTCAGTTGAACTTCAAGCTAAGTTTTGTGGTTATTTTCAGTTGAACTTCAAGCTAAGTTTTGTGGTTATTTTCAGTTGAACTTCAAGCTAAGTTTTGTGGTTATTTTCAGTTGAACTTCAAGCTAAGTTTTGTGGTTATTTTCAGTTGAACTTCAAGCTAAGTTTTGTGGTTATTTTCAGTTGAACTTCAAGCTAAGTTTTGTGGTTATTTTCAGTTGAACTTCAAGCTAAGTTTTGTGGTTATTTTCAGTTGAACTTCAAGCTAAGTTTTGTGGTTATTTTCAGTTGAACTTCAAGCTAAGTTTTGTGGTTATTTTCAGTTGAACTTCAAGCTAAGTTTTGTGGTTATTTTCAGTTGAACTTCAAGCTAAGTTTTGTGGTTATTTTCAGTTGAACTTCAAGCTAAGTTTTGTGGTTATTTTCAGTTGAACTTCAAGCTAAGTTTTGTGGTTATTTTCAGTTGAACTTCAAGCTAAGTTTTGTGGTTATTTTCAGTTGAACTTCAAGCTAAGTTTTGTGGTTATTTTCAGTTGAACTTCAAGCTAAGTTTTGTGGTTATTTTCAGTTGAACTTCAAGCTAAGTTTTGTGGTTATTTTCAGTTGAACTTCAAGCTAAGTTTTGTGGTTATTTTCAGTTGAACTTCAAGCTAAGTTTTGTGGTTATTTTCAGTTGAACTTCAAGCTAAGTTTTGTGGTTATTTTCAGTTGAACTTCAAGCTAAGTTTTGTGGTTATTTTCAGTTGAACTTCAAGCTAAGTTTTGTGGTTATTTTCAGTTGAACTTCAAGCTAAGTTTTGTGGTTATTTTCAGTTGAACTTCAAGCTAAGTTTTGTGGTTATTTTCAGTTGAACTTCAAGCTAAGTTTTGTGGTTATTTTCAGTTGAACTTCAAGCTAAGTTTTGTGGTTATTTTCAGTTGAACTTCAAGCTAAGTTTTGTGGTTATTTTCAGTTGAACTTCAAGCTAAGTTTTGTGGTTATTTTCAGTTGAACTTCAAGCTAAGTTTTGTGGTTATTTTCAGTTGAACTTCAAGCTAAGTTTTGTGGTTATTTTCAGTTGAACTTCAAGCTAAGTTTTGTGGTTATTTTCAGTTGAACTTCAAGCTAAGTTTTGTGGTTATTTTCAGTTGAACTTCAAGCTAAGTTTTGTGGTTATTTTCAGTTGAACTTCAAGCTAAGTTTTGTGGTTATTTTCAGTTGAACTTCAAGCTAAGTTTTGTGGTTATTTTCAGTTGAACTTCAAGCTAAGTTTTGTGGTTATTTTCAGTTGAACTTCAAGCTAAGTTTTGTGGTTATTTTCAGTTGAACTTCAAGCTAAGTTTTGTGGTTATTTTCAGTTGAACTTCAAGCTAAGTTTTGTGGTTATTTTCAGTTGAACTTCAAGCTAAGTTTTGTGGTTATTTTCAGTTGAACTTCAAGCTAAGTTTTGTGGTTATTTTCAGTTGAACTTCAAGCTAAGTTTTGTGGTTATTTTCAGTTGAACTTCAAGCTAAGTTTTGTGGTTATTTTCAGTTGAACTTCAAGCTAAGTTTTGTGGTTATTTTCAGTTGAACTTCAAGCTAAGTTTTGTGGTTATTTTCAGTTGAACTTCAAGCTAAGTTTTGTGGTTATTTTCAGTTGAACTTCAAGCTAAGTTTTGTGGTTATTTTCAGTTGAACTTCAAGCTAAGTTTTGTGGTTATTTTCAGTTGAACTTCAAGCTAAGTTTTGTGGTTATTTTCAGTTGAACTTCAAGCTAAGTTTTGTGGTTATTTTCAGTTGAACTTCAAGCTAAGTTTTGTGGTTATTTTCAGTTGAACTTCAAGCTAAGTTTTGTGGTTATTTTCAGTTGAACTTCAAGCTAAGTTTTGTGGTTATTTTCAGTTGAACTTCAAGCTAAGTTTTGTGGTTATTTTCAGTTGAACTTCAAGCTAAGTTTTGTGGTTATTTTCAGTTGAACTTCAAGCTAAGTTTTGTGGTTATTTTCAGTTGAACTTCAAGCTAAGTTTTGTGTTATTTTCAGTTGAACTTCAAGCTAAGTTTTGTGGTTATTTTCAGTTGAACTTCAAGCTAAGTTTTGTGGTTATTTTCAGTTGAACTTCAAGCTAAGTTTTGTGGTTATTTTCAGTTGAACTTCAAGCTAAGTTTTGTGGTTATTTTCAGTTGAACTTCAAGCTAAGTTTTGTGGTTATTTTCAGTTGAACTTCAAGCTAAGTTTTGTGGTTATTTTCAGTTGAACTTCAAGCTAAGTTTTGTGGTTATTTTCAGTTGAACTTCAAGCTAAGTTTTGTGGTTATTTTCAGTTGAACTTCAAGCTAAGTTTTGTGGTTATTTTCAGTTGAACTTCAAGCTAAGTTTTGTGGTTATTTTCAGTTGAACTTCAAGCTAAGTTTTGTGGTTATTTTCAGTTGAACTTCAAGCTAAGTTTTGTGGTTATTTTCAGTTGAACTTCAAGCTAAGTTTTGTGGTTATTTTCAGTTGAACTTCAAGCTAAGTTTTGTGGTTATTTTCAGTTGAACTTCAATCTAAGTTTTGTTATTTTCAGCTAAATTTCAAGCTACGTTTTGTGGTTATTTTCAGTTGACCTTGAAGCTAAGTTTGTGGATATTTTCAGTTGAATTTCAAGCTACGTTTTGTGTTTATTTTCACTTGAACTTAAATCTAAGTTTTGGGGTTATTTTCAGTTGAACTTCAAGCTAATTTTTGTTGTTATTTTCAGTTGAACTTCAAGTTAAATTTGTGGTTATTTTCAGTTGAACTTGAAGCTAAGTTTTGTGGTTATTTTCAGTTGATATTCAAGCTAGGTTTTGTGGTTATTTTCATTTGAACTTCAAGCTAAGTTTTGTGGTTATTTTCAGTTGAACTTCAATCTATGTTTTGTGGTTATTTTCAGTTGAACTTCAAGCTAGGTTTTGTAATTATTTTCAGGTGAACGTCAAGCTAAGTTTTGTGGTTATTTTCAGTTGAACTTCAATCTAAGAATTGTGGTTATTTTCAGTTGAACTTGAGTCTAAGTTTTGTAGTTATTTTCAGTTGAACTTCAAGCTAAGTTATGTGGTTATTTTCAGTTGATCTTCAAGCTTAGTTTTCTGGTTATTTTCAGTTGAACTTCAAGCTAAGTTTTGTGGTTATTTTCAGTTGAACTTCAAGGCAAGTTTTGTGGTCATTTTCAGTTGAACTTCAAGCTAAGTTTTGTAGGTATTTTCAGTTCAATTTCAAGCTATTTTTTGTGGTTATTTTCAGTTGAACTTCAAGCTAAATTATTTGGTTATTTTCAGTTGAACTTCAGGCTAAGTTTTGTGGTTATTTTCAGTTGAACTTCAATCTAAGAATTGTGGTTATTTTCAGTTGAACTTGAGTCTAAGTTTTGTAGTTATTTTCAGTTGAACTTCAAGCTAAGTTATGTGGTTATTTTCAGTTGATCTTCAAGCTTAGTTTTCTGGTTATCTTCAGTTGAACTTCAAGCTAAGTTTTGTGGTTATTTTCAGTTGAACTTCAAGGCAAGTTTTGTGGTTATTTTCAGTTGAACTTCAAGCTAAGTTTTGTAGGTATTTTCAGTTCAATTTCAAGCTATTTTTTGTGGTTATTTTCAGTTGAACTTCAAGCTAAATTATTTGGTTATTTTCAGTTGAACTTCAGGCTAAGTTTTGTGGTTATTTTCAGTTGAACTTCAAGATAAGTTTTTTGGTTATATTAATTTGAACTTCAAGCTAATTTTCATGGTTATTTTCAGTTGAACTTCAAGCTACGTTTTGTGGTTATTTTCATTTGAACTTCATTTTAAGTTTTGTGGTCATATTCTGTTGACCTTCAGGCTAAGTTTTGTGGTTATTTTCAATTGAACTTCAAGTTATGTTTTGTAGTTATTTTCAGTTTAACTTCAAGCTAGGTTTTGTGGTTATTTTCTGTTGAAATTCAAGCTAAGTTTTGTGGTTATTTTCAGTTGAACTTGAAGCTAAGTTTTGTGGTTATTTTTAGTTGATCTTCAAGCTACGTTTTGTGGTTATTTTCAGTTTAACTTCAAGCTAAGTTTTGTGGTTATTTTCAGTTGAACTTCAATCTGAGTTCTGTGGTTATTTTCAGTTGAACTTCAAGCTAAGTTTGGTGGTTATTTTAGTTGAACTTCAAGCTAGGTTTTGTGGTTATTTTCAGTTGGACTTCAAGCTAAGTTTTGTGTATATTTTCAGTTGAACTTCCAGCTAGGTTTTGTGGTTATTTTCAGTTGAACTTCAAGCTAAGTTTTGTAGTTATTTTCAGTTGAACTTCAAGCTAAGTTTTGTGGTTATTTTCAGTTGAACTTCAAGCTAAGTTTCGTGGTTATTTTTAGTTGAACTTCAAGCTACGTTTTGTGGTTATTTTCAGTTGAACTTCAAGCTAAGTTTTGTGGTTATTTTCAGTTGAACTTCAAGCTAAGTTTGGTGGTTATTTTCAGTTGAACTTGAAGCTAAGTTTTGTGGTTATTTTCAGTTGAACTTCATGGTAAGTTTTGTGGTTATTTTCAGTTGAACTTCAAGCTAAGTTTTCTGTAAATTTTCAGTTGAACTTCAAGGTACGTTTGTGGTTATTTTCATTTGAACTTCAAGCTAAGTTTTATGGTTATTTTCAGTTGAACTTCCAGCTAGGTTTTGTGGTTATTTTCAGTTGAACTTCAAGCTAAGTTTTGTGGTTATTTTCCGTTGAATTTCAATCTAAGTCAATTGGTTATTTTCAGTTGAACTTCAAGCTAAGTTTTGTGGTTATTTTCAGTTGAACTTCAAGCTACGTTTTGTGGTTATTTTCAGTTGAACTTCAAGCTAAGTTTTTTGGTTATTTTTAGTTGAACTTCAAGCTACGTTTTGTGGATATTTTCAGTTGAACTTCAAGCTAAGTTTTGTGGTTATTTTCAGTTGAAGTTCAATCTAAGTTTTGTGGTTATTTTCAGATGAAATTCAAGCTACGTTTTGTGGTTTTTTTCAGGTGAACTTCAAGCTAAGTTTTTTGTTTATTTTCAGTTGACCTTCAAGGTAAGTTTTGTGGTTATTTTCAGTTTAACTTCAAGTTAGGTTTTATGGTTATTTTCAGTTGAACTTCAAGCTACGTTTTGTGGTTATTTTCAGTTGAACTTCAATCTAAGTTTTGTGGTTATTTTCAGTTGATCTTCAAGCTAAGTTTTGTGGTTATTTTCAGTTGAACTTCAAGCTAAGTTTTGTGGTGATTTTCATTTGAACTTCAAGCTAAGTTTTGTGGTTATTTTCAGTTGAACTTCAAGCTAAGTCTTGTGGTTATTTTCAGTTGAACTTCAAGCTAGGTTTTGTGGTTATTTTCAGTTGAACTTCAAGCTAGGTTTTGTGGTTATGTTCAGTTGAACTTCAATCTAAGTTTTGTGTTTATTTCCAGTTGAACTTCAATATAAGTTTTGTGGTTATTTTCAGTTGAACTTCAAGCTAAGTTTTGTGGTTATTTTCAGTTGAACTTCAAGCTAAGTTTTGTGGTTATTTTCAGTTGAACTTCAAGCTAAGTTTTGTGGTTATTTTCAGTTGAACTTCATGCTAAGTTTTGTGGTTATTTTCAGTTGAATTTCAAGCTAAGTTTTGTGGTTATTTTCAGTTGAACTTCAAGCTAGGTTTTTTGGTTATCTTCAGTTGAACTTCAATCTAAGTTTTGTGGTTATTTTCTGTTGAACTTCAAGCTAGGTTTTGTGGTTATTTTCAGTTGAATTTCAAGCTAAGTTGTGTGGTTATTTTTAGTTGAACTTCAAGCTAAGGTTTGTGGTTATTTTCAGTTGAACTTCAAGGTAAGTTTTGTGGTTATTTTTAGTTGATCTTCAAGCTACGTTTTGTGGTTATTTTCAGTTGAACTTCAAGCTAAATTTTGTGGTTATTTTCAGTTGAACTTCAGTTTAAGTTTTGTATTTATTTTCAATTGAACTTCAAGCTAAGTTTTGTGGTTATTTTCAGTTGAACTTCAGGCTAGGTTTTGTCGTTATTTTCAGTTGAACTTATGCTAAGTTTTGTGGTTAATTTCATTTGAACTTCAATCTAAGATTTGTGGTTATTTTCAGTTGAAATTGAAGCTAAGTTTTGTGGTTATTTTCAGTTGATATTCAAGGAAAGTTTTGTGGTTATTTTCATTTGAACTTCAAGGTAAGTTTTGTGGTTATTTTCAGTTGAACTTCAAGCTAGGTTTTGTGGTTATTTTCAGTTGAACTTCAAGCTAAGTTTTGTGGTTATTTTCAATTGAACTTCAAGGAAAATTTTTTGGTTATTTTAAGTTGAACTTCAAGTTACTTTTTGTGGTTATTTTCAGTTGAACTTCACGCTCGGTTTTATTGTTATTTTCAGTTGAACTTCACGCTACGTTTTGTGGTTATTTTCAGTTGACCGTTAAGCTAAAGTTTGTATTTATTTTCATTTGAACCTCAAGTTAAGTTTTATGGTTATTTTCAGTTGAACTTCAAGCTACGTTTTGTGCTTATTTTCTGTTGAACTTCAAGCTAAGTTCTGTGGTTATTTTCAGCTTAACTTGAATCCAAGTTTTGTGGTTATTTTTAGTTGAACTTCAAGCTAAATTTGTGGTTATTTTCAGTTCAACTTCAAGCTAAGTTTTGTGGTTATTTTCAGTTGAACTGCAATCTAAGTTTTGTGGTTATATTGTGTTGAACTCTAAGCTAGGTTTTTTGGTTATTTTCAATTGAACTTGAAGCTAAGTTGTGTGGTTATTTTTAGTTGAACTTCAAGCTAAGGTTTGTCGTTATTTTCAGTTGAACTTCATGCTAAGTTTTGTGGTTATTTTCAGTTGAACTTCAAGCTAAGTTTTGTGGTTATTTTCAGTTGAACTTCAAGGTAAGTTTTGTGGTTATTTTCAGTTGAACTTCAAGCTAAGTTTTGTGGTTATTTTCACTTCAATCTAAGTTTTGTGGTTATTTTCAGTTGAACTTCAGGCTAAGTTTTGTGGTTATTTTCAGTTGAACTTCATGCTAGGTTTTGTGGTTATCTTCAGTTGAACTTCAATGTTAGTTTTGTTATTTTTAGTTGAACTTCAAGCCAAGTTTTGTGGTTATTTTCAGTTGAACTTCAAGCTAAGTTTTGTGGTTAACTTCAATTGTACTTCAAGGTAAGTTTTGTGATGATTTTCATTTGAACTTCAAGCTAAGTTTTGTGGTTATTTTCAGTTGAACCTCAGTCTAGGTTTTGTGGTTATTTTCTGTTGAACTTCAAGTTAGTTTTGTGGTTATTTTCAGTTGAACTTCAAGCTAAGTTTTGTGGTTATTTTCAATTGAACTTCAAGCTTCGTTTTGTGTTTATTTTCACTTGAACTTCAATCTAATTTTTGTGGTTATTTTCAGTTGAACTTCAATGTAAGTTTTGTGGTTATTTTCAGTTGAACTTCACGCTAGGTTTTGTAATTATTTTCAGGTGAACGTCAAGCTAAGTATTGTGGTTATTTTCAATTGAACTTCAATCTAAGTTTTGTGGTTATTTTCAGTTGAACTTCAATCTAAGTTTTGTAGTTATTTTCAGTTGAACTTCAAGCTAAGTTTTGTGGTTATTTTCTGTTGAACTTTAAGGTAAGTTTTGTGGTTATTTTCTGTTGAACTTCAAGCTAAGTTTTGTGGTTGTTTTCAGTTGAAGTTCAAGCTAAGTTTTGTGTTTATTTTTAGTTTAATTTCAAGCTAAGTTTTGTTGTTATTTTCAGTTGAACTTCAATCTAAGTTTTGTTGTTATTTTTAGCTAAATTTCAAGCTACGTTTTGTGGTTATTTTCAGTTGACCTTGAAGCTAAGTTTTGTGGATATTTTCAGTTGAACTTCAAGCTTCGTTTTGTGGTTATTTTCACTTTAACTTCAATCTAAGTTTCGGGGTTATTTTCAGTTGAACCTCAAGCTAAATTTGGTGGTTATTTTCAGTTGAACTTCAAGTTAAATTTGTGGTTATTTTCAGTTGAACTTGAAGCTAAGTTTTGTGGTTATTTTCAGTTGATATTCAAGCTAGGTTTTGTGGTTATTTTCATTTGAACTTCAAGCTAAGTTTTGTAGTTATTTTCAGTTGAACTTCAATCTAAGTTTTGTGGTTATTTTCAGTTGAATTTCAATGTAGGTTTTGTAATTATTTTCAAGTGAACGTCAAGCTAAGTTTTGTGGTTATTTTCAGTTGAACTTCAATCTAAGAATTGTGGTTATTTTCAGTTGAACTTGAGTCTAAGTTTTGTAGTTATTTTCAGTTGAACTTCAAGCTAAGTTTTGTGGTTATTTTCAGTTGATCTTCAAGCTTAGTTTTCTGGTTATTTTCAGTTGAACTTCAAGCTAAGTTTTGTGGTTATTTTCAGTTGAACTTCAAGGCAAGTTTTGTGGTCATTTTCAGTTGAACTTCAAGCTAAGTTTTGTAGGTATTTTCAGTTCAATTTCAAGCTATTTTTTGTGGTTATTTTCAGTTGAACTTCAAGCTAAATTATTTGGTTATTTTCAGTTGAACTTCAGGCTAAGTTTTGTGGTTATTTTCAGTTGAACTTCAATCTAAGAATTGTGGTTATTTTCAGTTGAACTTGAGTCTAAGTTTTGTAGTTATTTTCAGTTGAACTTCAAGCTAAGTTATGTGGTTATTTTCAGTTGATCTTCAAGCTTAGTTTTCTGGTTATTTTCAGTTGAACTTCAAGCTAAGTTTTGTGGTTATTTTCAGTTGAACTTCAAGGCAAGTTTTGTGGTTATTTTCAGTTGAACTTCAAGCTAAGTTTTGTAGGTATTTTCAGTTCAATTTCAAGCTATTTTTTGTGGTTATTTTCAGTTGAACTTCAAGCTAAATTATTTGGTTATTTTCAGTTGAACTTCAGGCTAAGTTTGGTGGTTATTTTCAGTTGAACTTCAAGATAAGTTTTTTGGTTATATTCATTTGAACTTCAAGCTAATTTTTATGGTTATTTTCAGTTGAACTTCAAGCTACGTTTTGTGGTTATTTTCATTTGAACTTCATTTTAAGTTTTGTGGTTATATTCTGTTGACCTTCAGGCTAAGTTTTGTGGTTATTTTCAATTGAACTTCAAGTTATGTTTTGTAGTTATTTTCAGTTTAACTTCAAGCTAGGTTTTGTGGTTATTTTCTGTTGAAATTCAAGCTAAGTTTTGTGGTTATTTTCAGTTGAACTTGAAGCTAAGTTTTGTGGTTATTTTTAGTTGATCTTCAAGCTACGTTTTGTGGTTATTTTCAGTTTAACTTCAAGCTAAGTTTTGTGGTTATTTTCAGTTGAACTTCAATCTGAGTTCTGTGGTTATTTTCAGTTGAACTTCAAGCTAAGTTTGGTGGTTATTTTTAGTTGAACTTCAAGCTAGGTTTTGTGGTTATTTTCAGTTGGACTTCAAGCTAAGTTTTGTGTATATTTTCAGTTGAACTTCCAGCTAGGTTTTGTGGTTATTTTCAGTTGAACTTCAAGCTAAGTTTTGTAGTCATTTTCAGTTGAACTTCAAGCTAAGTTGTGTGGTTATTTTCAGTTGAACTTCAAGCTAAGTTTCGTGGTTATTTTTAGTTGAACTTCAAGCTACGTTTTGTGGTTATTTTCAGTTGAACTTCAAGCTAAGTTTTTTGGTTATTTTCAGTTGAACTTCAAGCTAAGTTTGGTGGTTATTTTCTGTTGAACTTGAAGCTAAGTTTTGTGGTTATTTTCAGTTGAACTTCATGGTAAGTTTTGTGGTTATTTTCAGTTGAACTTCAAGCTAAGTTTTCTGTAAATTTTCAGTTGAACTTCAAGGTACGTTTGTGGTTATTTTCATTTGAATTTCAAGCTAAGTTTTATGGTTGTTTTCAGTTGAACTTCCAGCTAGGTTTTGTGGTTATTTTCAGTTGAACTTCAAGCTAAGTTTTGTTGTTATTTTCCGTTGAATTTCAATCTAAGTCAATTGGTTATTTTCAGTTGAACTTCAAGCTAAGTTTTGTGGTTATTTTGAGTTGAACTTCAAGCTACGTTTTTTGGTTATTTTCAGTTGAACTTCTAGCTAAGTTTTTTGGTTATTTTTAGTTGAACTTCAAGCTACGTTTTGTGGATATTTTCAGTTGACCTTCAAGCTAAGTTTTGTGGTTATTTTCAGTTGAAGTTCAATCTAAGTTTTGTGGTTATTTTCAGTTGAAATTCAAGCTACGTTTTGTGGTTTTTTTCAGGTGAACTTCAAGCTAAGTTTTTTGTCTATTTTCAGTTGACCTTCAAGGTTTTTTTTGTGGTTATTTTCAGTTTACCTTAAAGTTAGGTTTTATGGTTATTTTCAGTTGAACTTCAAGCTACGTTTTGTGGTTATTTTCAGTTGAACTTCAATCTAAGTTTTGTGGTTATTTTCAGTTGATCTTCAAGCTAAGTTTTGTGGTTATTTTCAGTTGAACTTCAAGCTAAGTTTTGTGGTGATTATCATTTGAATTTCAAGCTAAGTTTTGTGCTTATTTTCAGTTGAACTTCAAGGTAAGTCTTGTGGTTATTTTCAGTTGAACTTCAAGCTAGGTTTTGTGGTTATTTTCAGTTTAACTTCAAGCTAGGTTTTGTGGTTATGTTCAGTTGAACTTCAATCTAAGTTTTGTTTTTATTTCCAGTTGAACTTCAATATAAGTTTTGTGGTTTTTCAGTTGAACTTCAAGCTAAGTTTTGTGGTTATTATCAGTTGAACTTCAAGCTAAGTTTTGTGTTTATTTTCAGTTGAACTTCAAGCTAAGTTTTGTGGTTATTTTCAGTTGAACTTCATGCTAAGTTTTGTGGTTATTTTCAGTTGAATTTCAAGCTAATTTTTGTGGTTATTTTCTGTTTAACTTCAAGCTAGGTTTTTTGGTTATCTTTAGTTGAACTTCAATCTAAGTTTTGTGGTTATTTTCTGTTGAACTTCAAGCTAGGTTTTGTGGTTATTTTCAGTTGAATTTCAAGCTAAGTTGTGTGGTTATTTTTAGTTGAACTTCAAGGTAAGGTTTGTGGTTATTTTCAGTTGAACTTCAAGGTAAGTTTTGTGGTTATTTTTAGTTGATCTTCAAGCTACGTTTTGTGGTTATTTTCAGTTGATCTTCAAGCTACATTTTGTGGTTATTTTCAGTTGAACTTCAGTCTAAGTTTTGTATTTATTTTCAATTGAACTTCAAGCTAAGTTTTGTGGTTATTTTCAGTTGAACTTCAGGCTAGGTTTTGTCGTTATTTTCAGTTGAACTTATGCTAAGTTTTGTGGTTAATTTCATTTGAACTTCAATCTAAGATTTGTGGTTATTTTCAGTTGAAATTGAAGCTGAGTTTTGTGGTTATTTTCAGTTGACATTCAAGGAAAGTTTTGTGGTTATTTTCATTTGAACTTCAAGGTAAGTTTTGTGGTTATTTTCAGTTGAACTTCAAGCTAGGTTTTGTGGTTATTTTCAGTTGAACTTCAAGCTAGGTTTTGTGGTTATTTTCAATTGAACTTCAAGGAAAATTTTTTGGTTATTTTAAGTTGAACTTCAAGTTACTTTTTGTGGTTATTTTCAGTTGAACTTCACGCTCGGTTTTATTGTTATTTTCAGTTGGACTTCACGCTACGTTTTGTGGTTATTTTCAGTTGACCGTTAAGCTAAAGTTTGTATTTATTTTCATTTGAACCTCAAGTTAAGTTTTATGGTTATTTTCAGTTGAACTTCAAGCTACGTTTTGTGCTTATTTTCTGTTGAACTTCAAGCTAAGTTCTGTGGTTATTTTCAGCTTAACTTGAATCCAAGTTTTGTGGTTATTTTTAGTTGAACTTCAAGCTAAATTTGTGGTTATTTTCAATTCAACTTCAAGCTAAGTTTTGTGGTTATTTTCAGTTGAACTGCAATCTAAGTTTTGTGGTTATATTGTGTTGAACTCCAAGCTAGGTTTTTTGGTTATTTTCAATTGAACTTGAAGCTAAGTTGTGTGGTTATTTTTAGTTGAACTTCAAGCTAAGGTTTGTCGTTATTTTCAGTTGAACTTCATGCTAAGTTTTGTGGTTATTTTCAGTTGAACTTCAAGCTAAGTTTTGTGGTTATTTTCAGTTGAACTTCAAGGTAAGTTTTGTGGTTATTTTCAGTTGAACTTCAAGCTAAGTTTTGTGGTTATTTTCACTTCAATCTAAGTTTTGTGGTTATTTTCAGTTGAACTTCAGGCTAAGTTTTGTGGTTATTTTCAGTTGAACTTCATGCTAGGTTTTGTGGTTATCTTCAGTTGAACTTCAATGTTAGTTTTGTTATTTTTAGTTGAACTTCAAGCCAAGTTTTGTGGTTATTTTCAGTTGAACTTCAAGCTAAGTTTTGTGGTTAACTTCAATTGTACTTCAAGGTAAGTTTTGTGATGATTTTCATTTGAACTTCAAGCTAAGTTTTGTGGTTATTTTCAGTTGAACCTCAGTCTAGGTTTTGTGGTTATTTTCTGTTGAACTTCAAGTTAGTTTTGTGGTTATTTTCAGTTGAACTTCAAGCTAAGTTTTGTGGTTATTTTCAATTGAACTTCAAGCTTCGTTTTGTGTTTATTTTCACTTGAACTTCAATCTAATTTTTGTGGTTATTTTCAGTTGAACTTCAATGTAAGTTTTGTGGTTATTTTCAGTTGAACTTCACGCTAGGTTTTGTAATTATTTTCAGGTGAACGTCAAGCTAAGTATTGTGGTTATTTTCAATTGAACTTCAATCTAAGTTTTGTGGTTATTTTCAGTTGAACTTCAATCTAAGTTTTGTAGTTATTTTCAGTTGAACTTCAAGCTAAGTTTTGTGGTTATTTTCTGTTGAACTTTAAGGTAAGTTTTGTGGTTATTTTCTGTTGAACTTCAAGCTAAGTTTTGTGGTTGTTTTCAGTTGAAGTTCAAGCTAAGTTTTGTGTTTATTTTTAGTTTAATTTCAAGCTAAGTTTTGTTGTTATTTTCAGTTGAACTTCAATCTAAGTTTTGTTGTTATTTTTAGCTAAATTTCAAGCTACGTTTTGTGGTTATTTTCAGTTGACCTTGAAGCTAAGTTTTGTGGATATTTTCAGTTGAACTTCAAGCTTCGTTTTGTGGTTATTTTCACTTTAACTTCAATCTAAGTTTTGGGGTTATTTTCAGTTGAACCTCAAGCTAAATTTGGTGGTTATTTTCAGTTGAACTTCAAGTTAAATTTGTGGTTATTTTCAGTTGAACTTGAAGCTAAGTTTTGTGGTTATTTTCAGTTGATATTCAAGCTAAGTTTTGTGGTTATTTTCATTTGAACTTCAAGCTAAGTTTTGTGGTTATTTTCAGTTGAACTTCAATCTAAGTTTTGTGGTTATTTTCAGTTGAATTTCAATGTAGGTTTTGTAATTATTTTCAAGTGAACGTCAAGCTAAGTTTTGTGGTTATTTTCAGTTGAACTTCAATCTAAGAATTGTGGTTATTTTCAGTTGAACTTGAGTCTAAGTTTTGTAGTTATTTTCAGTTGAACTTCAAGCTAAGTTTTGTGGTTATTTTCAGTTGATCTTCAAGCTTAGTTATCTGGTAATTTTCCGTTGAAATTCAAGCTAAGTTTTGTGGTTATTTTCAGTTGAACTTCAAGGCAAGTTTTGTGGTTATTTTCAGTTGAACTTGAAGCTAAGTTTTGTAGTTATTTTCAGTTGAACTTCAAGCTAAGTTTTGTAGTTATTTTCAGTTGAACTTCAAGCTTGTTTTGTTGCTTTTTTCAGTTGAAGTTCAAGCTAAATTTTTTGGTTATTTTCAGGTGAACTTCAGGCTAAGTTTTGTGGTTATTTTCAGTTGAACTTCAAGCTAAGTTTTTTGGTTATATTCATTTGAACTTCAAGCTAAGTTTTATGGTTATTTTTAGTTGAAGTTCAAGCTACGTTTTATGGTTATTTTCATTTGAACTTCAATCTAAGTTTTGTGGTTATTTTCTGTTGACCTTCAGGGTAAGTTTTGTGGTTATTTTCAATTGAACTTCAAGTTATGTTTTGTAGTTATTTTCAGTTTAACTTCAAGCTAGGTTTTGTGGTTATTTTCTGTTGAACTTCAAGTTAAGTTTTGTGGTTATTTTCACTTGAACTTGAAGCTAAGTTTTGTGGTTATTTTTAGTTGATCTTCAAGCTACGTTTTGTGGTTATTTTCAGTTGAACTTCAAGCTAAGTTTTGTGGTTATTTTCAGTTGAACTTCAATCTGAGTTCTGTGGTTATTTTCAGTTGAACTTCAAGCTAAGTTTTGTGGTTATTTTCAGTTGAACTTCAAGCTAAGTTTTGTGGTTATTTTCTGTTGAACTTCAAGCTAAGTTTTGTGGTTGTTTTCATTTGAACTTCAAGCTAAATTTTTTGGTTATTTTTAGTTTAACTTCAAGCTAAGTTTTGTGGTTATTTTCAGTTGAACTTCAATCTAAGTTTTGTTATTTTCAGCTAAATTTCAAGCTAAGTTTTGTGGTTATTTTCAGTTGACCTTGAAGCTAAGTTTTGTGGATATTTTCAGTTGAACTTCAAGCTACGTTTTGTGGTTATTTTCCGTTGAACTTCAAGCTAAGTTTTGTGGGTATTTTCAGTTGAACTTCAGGGCAAGTTTTGTGGTTATTTTCAGTTGAACTTCAAGCTAAGTTTTGTAGTTATTTTCAGTTGATCTTCAAGCTTAGTTTTCTGGTTATTTTCCGTTGAACTTCAAGCTAAGTTTTGTGGTTATTTTCAGTTGAACTTCAGGGCAAGTTTTGTGGTTATTTTCAGTTGAACTTCAAGCTAAGTTTTGTGGTTATTTTCAGTTGAACTTCAAGCTAAGTTTTGTGGTTATTTTCAGTTGAACTTCAAGCTAAGTTTTGTGGTTATTTTCAGTTGAACTTCAAGCTAAGTTTTGTGGTTATTTTCAGTTGAACTTCAAGCTAAGTTTTGTGGTTATTTTCAGTTGAACTTCAAGCTAAGTTTTGTGGTTATTTTCAGTTGAACTTCAAGCTAAGTTTTGTGGTTATTTTCAGTTGAACTTCAAGCTAAGTTTTGTGGTTATTTTCAGTTGAACTTCAAGCTAAGTTTTGTGGTTATTTTCAGTTGAACTTCAAGCTAAGTTTTGTTATTTTCAGTTGAACTTCAAGCTAAGTTTTGTGGTTATTTTTAGTTGAACTTCAAGCTAAGTTTTGTGGTTATTTTCAGTTGAACTTCAAGCTAAGTTTTGTGGTTATTTTCAGTTGAACTTCAAGCTAAGTTTTATGGTTATTTTTAGTTGATCTTCAAGCTACGTTTTGTGGTTATTTTCAGTTGAACTTCAAGCTAAGTTTTGTGGTTATTTTCAGTTGAACTTCAATCTGAGTTCTGTGGTTATTTTCAGTTGAACTTCAAGCTAAGTTTGGTGGTTATTTTTAGTTGAACTTCAAGCTAAGTTTTGTGGTTATTTTCAGTTGAACTTCATGGTAAGTTTTGTGGTTATTTTCAGTTGAACTTCAAGCTAAGTTTTGTGTATATTTTCAGTTGAACTTCAAGCTACGTTTTGTGGTTATTTTCAGTTGAACTTCAAGCTAAGTTTTGTAGTTATTTTCAGTTGAACTTCAAGCTTAGTTTTGTGGTTATTTTCAGTTGAACTTCAAGCTAAGTTTCGTGGTTATTTTTAGTTGAACTTCAAGCTACGTTTTGTGGTTATTTTCAGTTGAAGTTCAAGCTTGGTTTTGTAATTATTTTCAGGTGAACGTCAAGCTAAGTATTGTGGTTATTTTCAGTTGAACTTCAAGCTAAGTTTTGTGGTTATTTTCAGTTGAACTTCAAGCTAAGTTTTGTGGTTATTTTCAGTTGAACTTCAAGCTAAGTTTTGTGGTTATTTTCATTTGAACTTCAAGCTAAGTTTTGTGGTTATTTTCTGTTGAACTTCAAGCTAAGTTTTGTGGTTATTTTCATTTGAACTTCAAGCTAAGTTTTGTGGTTATTTTTAGTTTAACTTCAAGCTAAGTTTTGTGTTATTTTCAGTTGAACTTCAAGCTATGTTTTGTAGTTATTTTCAGTTGAACTTCAAGCTAGGTTTTGTGGTTATTTTCAGTTGAACTTCAAGCTAAGTTTTGTGGTTATTTTCAGTTGAACTTGAAGCTAAGTTTTGTGGTTATTTTCAGTTGAACTTCAAGCTAAGTTTTGTGGTTATTTTCAGTTGAACTTCAAGCTAAGTTTTGTGGTTATTTTCAGTTGAACTTCAAGGTAAGTTTTGTGTTATTTTCAGTTGAACTTCAAGCTAAGTTTTGTGTTATTTTCAGTTGAACTTCAAGCTAAGTTTTGTGGTTATTTTCAGTTGAACTTCAAGCTAAGTTTTGTGGTTATTTTCAGTTGAACTTCAAGCTAAGTTTTGTGGTTATTTTCAGTTGAACTTCAAGCTAAGTTTTGTGGTTATTTTCAGTTGAACTTCAAGCTACGTTTTGTGGTTATTTTCAGTTGAACTTCAAGCTAAGTTTTGTGGTTATTTTCAGTTGAACTTCAAGCTAAGTTTTGTGGTTATTTTCAGTTGAACTTCAAGCTAAGTTTTGTGGTTATTTTCAGTTGAACTTCAAGCTAAGTTTTGTGGTTATTTTCAGTTGAACTTCAAGCTAAGTTTTGTGGTTATTTTCAGTTGAACTTCAAGCTAAGTTTTGTGTTATTTTCAGTTGAACTTCAAGCTAAGTTTTGTTGTTATTTCAGTTGAACTTCAAGCTAGGTTTTGTGGTTATTTTCAGTTGAACTTCAAGCTAAGTTTTGTGGTTATATTCAGTTGAACTTCAAGCTAAGTTTTGTGGTTATTTTCAGTTGAACTTCAAGCTAAGTTTTGTGGTTATTTTCAGTTGAACTTCAAGCTAAGTTTTGTGGTTATTTTCAGTTGAACTTCAAGCTAAGTTTTGTGGTTATTTTCAGTTGAACTTCAAGCTAAGTTTTGTGGTTATTTTCAGTTGAACTTCAAGCTAAGTTTTGTGGTTATTTTCAGTTGAACTTCAAGCTAAGTTTTGTGGTTATTTTCAGTTGAACTTCAAGCTAAGTTTTGTGGTTATTTTCAGTTGAACTTCAAGCTAAGTTTTGTGGTTATTTTCAGTTGAACTTCAAGCTAAGTTTTGTGGTTATTTTCAGTTGAACTTCAAGCTAAGTTTTGTGGTTATTTTCAGTTGAACTTCAAGCTAAGTTTTGTGGTTATTTTCAGTTGAACTTCAAGCTAAGTTTTGTGGTTATTTTCAGTTGAACTTCAAGCTAGGTTTTGTGGTTATTTTCAGTTGAACTTCAAGCTAAGTTTTGTGGTTATTTTCACTTGAACTTGAAGCTAATTTTTTGGGGTTTTTTTATTTAAATCTTCAAGCTACGTTTTGTGGTTATTTTCAGTTGAACTTCAAGCCAAGTTTTGTGGTTTTTTCAGTTGAACTTCAGGGTAATTTTTGTGGTTATTTTCGTTGATTTTTAAAGCTAAGTTTTTGTGTATATTTTCGTTGAACTTAAGCTACGTTTTTTTGGGGCTTATTTTAAGAAGGTTTTGGGTTTTTTCAGTTGTTTTTGGAAATTTTTTGTGGTTATTTTCAGTTAAACTTCAACAAATTTTTTGTGGTTTTTTTTGTTAAACTTCAAGAAAAGTTTTGTGGTTATTTTCGTGAACTTAAAAGCTAAGTTTTTGTTATTTTATTTGAACTTCAAGCAAGTTTTGTGGTTATTTTCTGTTGAACTTCAAGTAAGTTTTTGGTTATTTTTAGTTAAATTTCAAGAAAAGGTTTTTTGGTTATTTTATTTTAAATTTTCAAGCAAGGTTTTGGGGTTTAAATTTCGGTTGAACTTCAATTAATTTGGGGGTGGTTTTTTTTCCGTTGGAATTAAAATTAAGTTTTTGGGGTTTATTTTCAGTTAAAATTTTAAGGTAAGTTTTGTGGTTTTTTTTCGTTGAACTTCAAGTAAGTTTTTGGGGTTAAATTTTATTTTGAACGAAAGGGAAATTTTTGTGGTTTTTTTCATTTGAACTTAAAGCTAATTTTTTGGGTTTTTTTTCGTTAAAATTTCCCAAGCAAAGGTTTTGTGGTTATTTTCTGTTGAACTTCAAGCAAAGGTTTTTTTTGGTTTAATTTTTAAAATTGGTTTTTTTTGAACTTCAACTATTTTTGTGGTTATTTTAGTTGACTTCAAGCTGGTTTTTGGTTATTTTCATTTGAATTTAAAAGCAAAGTTTTTTGGTTATTTTTAGTTGAACTTCAAGCAAAGGTTTGTTTTTTATTTTCAGTTGAACTTAAAGGGTTAAGTTTTGGGGTTATTTTTATTTTTAAATTTCCCAACAAAATTTTTTTGTGGTTTAATTTTCAGTTGAATTTTCAAGCTTTTTGTGGTTATTTTCAGTTGAACTTAAAGGTTTAAGTTTTTTTTTTTTTTTAAATTAAACTTAAAGGGTAATTTTTGTGGTTTTTTCATTTTAAACTTGGGGGTTAGGTTTTTTGGTTATTTTCAGTTAAAACTTAAGCAAATTTTTTGGGGTTTAAATTTTCATTTGAAATTTCAATCTAAGTTTTGTGGTTATTTTCATTTGACTTAAGCTAAATTTTGTGGTTATTTTCGGTTGAATTCAAGAAAAGTTTTTTTTTTATTTTCATTTAAATTAAAGGTTAAAGTTTTTTTGGTTTTTTCAGTTAAACCCTTCAAGCTGGTTTTGTGGTTTTTTTCAGTTAAACTTAAGCTAGGTTTTGGGGGGTTATTTTAAATTAAACTTCAAAAAAATTTTTTTGTTTTTTTTAAACTTCAAGAAATTTTGGGGGTTTTATTTTCAGTTGAACTT